>NC_041391.1:255705022-255755462 GCF_002162155.2 Triticum dicoccoides
GGGGGGGGGGGAAACCTACTCCAAGTAGGTTTCCCCTCCTTTTTCCTAATCCAAGATGGAGGGGGAAGGAAGGAGTAGTAGTAGTAGGAAGGAAGAGGGGGAAGGAGAGAAGGAAAGGGGGGGCCGGCCCCCCTCCCAATTCGGATTGGGCTTGGGGGGGCCTCCCTTGCTCCTTCTCCCTCCCTTCCAATAGGGCCCAATAAGGCCCATATACTTACCGGGGGGTTCCGGTAACCTCCCAGAGCTCCGGTATATTCCCAAACTCTCCCGGAACCTTTCCGGTGTCCAAATATATCCGTCCAACATATCAATCTTTATGTCTCGACCATTTCGAGACTCCTCGTCATGTCCGTGATCACATCCGGGACTCCGAACAACCTTCGGTACAACAAACTACATAAACTCATAATATAACTGTCATTGAAACCTTAAGCGTGCGGACCCTACGGTTTGAGAACAATGTAGACATGACCGAAACATGTCTCCGGTCAATAACCAATAGCGGGACCTGGATGCCCATATTGGTTCCTACATATTCTACGAAGATCTTTATCGGTCAAACCGCATAACAACATACTTTGTTCCCTTTGTCATCGGTATGTTACTTGCCCGAGATTTGATCGTCGGTATCCAATACCTAGTTCAATCTCGTTACCGGCAAGTCTCTTTACTCGTTCTGTAATACGTCATCTCATAACTAACTCATTAGTTACATGCTTGCAAGGCTTAGGTGATGAGTATTACCGAGAGGGCCCAGAGATACCTCTCCGACAATCGGAGTGACAAATCCTAATCTCGAATTATGCCAACTCAACATGTACCTTCGGAAACACTTGTAGAGCACCTTTATAATCACCCAGTTACGTTGTGACGTTTGGTAGCACACAAAGTGTTCTTCCGGTAAATGGGAGTTGCACAATCTCATAGTTGCAGGAACTTTGTATAAGTCATGAAGAAAGCAATAGCAGTATACTAAACGATCAAGTGCTAGGCTAACAGAATGGGTCATGTCAATCACATCATTCTTCTAATGATGTGATCCCACTAATCAAATGACAACACATGTCTATGGTCAGGAAACATAACCATCTTTGATTAATGAGCTAGTCAAGTAGAGGCATACTAGTGACTATAGTTTTGTCTATGTATTCACACATGTATTATGTTTCCGGTTAATACAATTCTAGCATGAATAATAAACATTTATCATGATATGAGGAAATAAATAATCTTTATTATTGCCTCTAGGGCATATTTCCTTCATACCATGTTGTGTGCTTCTTCTCGATAGTTCCTGTTTCGTTGCGATCGTGAGGATTCGTTCGTATATGCTTGGTTCGTCTTCGTGGCTTCATCTTCTTCATGGACTCATTCTTCTTCCTTGCGGGATTTCAGGCAAGATGACCGCTACCCTGGATCTCACTACTATCATTGCTATGCTAGTTGCTTCGTTCTATCGCTATGTTGCGCTTCCTATCACTTGCTCCTTAAGCCTCCCAAATTGCCATGAACCTCTAACCTTTGACACCCTTCCTAGAAAACCGTTGTTTGGATATGTTACCGCTTTGCTCAGCCCCTCTTATAGCGTTGTTAGTTGCAGATGAAGTTGAAGATTGCTCCATGGTGGACAGGGTTATGTTGGGATATCACCATATCTCTTATATTATTAATGCATCTATATACTTGGTAAAGGGTGGAAGGCTCGATCTTATGCCTGGTGTTTTGTTCCACTCTTGCTGCCCTAGTTTCCGTCATACCGGTATTATGTTCCTGGATTTTGCGTTCCTTACGCGGTCGGGTGATTTATGGGACCCCCTCGACAGTTCGCTTTGAATAAAACTCCTCCAGCAAGGCCCAACCTTGGTTTTACCATTTGCCTCACCACCACCTACTTTTCCCTTGGGAGTCGCTCCCTCGAGGGTCATCTTTATTCAGCCCCCCCCCCCCGGGCCAATGCTTGTCTAAGTGTTGGTCCAAACTAGAGCCACTTGCAGCGCCACCTCGGGGAAACTTGAGGTCTGGTTTTAGTTGTACGTAGTGTTCGTCCGGTGTTGCCCTGAGAACGAGATATGTGCAGCTCTATCGGGATGTGGGCGCATCGGGCGGTCTTGCTGGACTTGTTTTACCATTGTCGAAATGTCTTGTAAACCAGGATTCCGAGACTGATCGGGTCTTCCTGGGAGAAGGAATATCCTTCGTTGATCGCGAGAGCTTATCATGGGCTAAGTTGGGACACCCCTGCAGGGTATAAACTTTCGAGAGCCGTGCCCACGGTTATGTGGCAGATGGGAATTTGTTAATGTCCGGTTGTAGATAACTTGACACCAAATCCGAATTAAAACGCATCAACTGCGTGTGTAGCCGTGATGGTCTCTTCTCGGCGGAGTCCGGGAAGTGAACACGGTTTCTGGGTTATGTTTGACGTAAGTAGGTGTTCAGGATCACCTCTTGATCACTACTAGTTGACGACCGTTCCTTTGCTCCTCTTCTCGCTCTCATTTGCGTATGTTAGCCACCATATCATGCTTAGTCGCTGCTGCAACCTCACCACTTTACCCCTTCCTTTCCCATTAAGCTTTGCTAGTCTTGATACCCATGGTAATGGGATTGCTCAGTCCTCGTGGCTCACAGATTACTACAACAACAGTTGCAGGTACAGGTTATACGATGATCATGACGCGAGAGCGATGTTTGCTTGTTTTGGAGTTCTTCTTCTGCTTCTTCTTCGATCAGGGGATAGGTTCCAGGTCGGCAGCCTGGGCTAGCAGGGTGGATGTCATTTGAGTTTCTGTTTGTGTTTCATCCGTAGCCGGATGGTTCTCTTATGTAAGATGATGTTGTATTCGTGTGGCATTGTATGCCTTTTGTATGTATCCCTATCTATTATGTAATGTTGATATAATGATATCCACCTTGCAAAAGCGTCTTCAAGATGCGCTTCTATCCTTGGTGGGACCTTTGAGTTCCTTTAGGATAGGGTCACATCTTGGGCGTGACAAGTTGGTATCAGAGCCTCGACCGACCATAGGAGCCCCCTTGTTTGTTGGCCGTTATTGAGTCTAGAAGAAAACTGTTTTCAGAGTCTAGTTATATCGGAGAGTAGGAATTCTTTTTACTCCTCAGCCCCTTCGTCACTCTGGTAAGGAATCTTGACGTAGGTGTTTTGAATTACTCCTCTTCCTTTTTTTCAAATTTTCTTTAGGTTCACGCAGTTGGGTTTTCGATCGTTGGTTCTCAGCTCTTTTCATCCAGTGCATTCCTCGTCAAGCTGATTCGAACCTCTCTCTCTTTGGGAGATCAATCCTCAGCTCTTTTCGATCGATGTTGTTTTCCTGTCCGAAGTTGTCCTTGTTTTTCCCACCCTCCCACCCTTTTTCTTCCCGGAGTTTGAGTCTATTCAAGTATCAATTTCATCCGTGCGGAGCCTCTTTAGTCTTCCCTCAATTATTTCAACCGGTGAATTCTCGTTTTGTTCGACATTCTTCATTTTTTTTCTTTTCCGGTGGATTTCAATTCAAATTTTCGGTTGATAACATTCTTTTCCTTGGATCAAATGATTTCCCCTTGCTCGTTTGCCTCTCGCCATTCAATCATTCCGGAGTTCGGAAGACATCTCAAGAGATTCGTCTGTGTTCCAATTAATTCGAGGGTGTCACCTCATTCAAATATTTCATTTGTTCCGGTGCATCATCTATCTGTTCAACATCCCTTTCCAACGGTGTTTTCTTTTAGTGGGCCCTAACCCACAGGTCTTTTCCCAGGATCTTACCTGACTCTTATAATTCCCTCGGAGTTATTCGCAAATTCTTTTCAAGTGTGATGTAAGAATGGATTCCATCGGTCACATGCCTTCTCCAAGATCTCGTTCAAATTCTTTTCATTGTTTGCTCAAACTTTTCGCTTTTCTTTCTTCCGGAGTATCTCAGTAATTTCCGTGGTGTTTCTCGTCGTCATTCTCAACTTTGAAGATCGAGGAAGAGTTTCTCTAAATCTTGCCCGTTCTCTCGAAGATTCGTGGTTCTAGTTCATGTTATCCTCTCGAATTATTCCATTTGTCAGATATTCTTTTCTTACCCATCCAGAGTATGTCAGAAGTTGTTTTTCCATTTCATTTCACCGGAGGCCATCATTCCAGTTACCGTTCTCTAATTATCCCGGTGCTTCATTCAAGTGCTCTTTAAAAAAAATTGAGTTCTTCCCGTTCTCTTGTATCTAAATCCCCTCAAACATATTGGTTCTTCTAATTCTTCCCGGTGATTCATTCGCGTTCGTCAGTCATTTCCGAATTCTAATGGTGGTTCATTCAAGATTCTTTTCTTTGTTTATCATATTAATTCGTTCGCTCTTTCGAATCCTACCGGTGGTTCATGAAGACCTTCTCAAGTTCACGATATGCCACTTCTCAATCCTTTTCAAGAAGAATAAGTAGTATGAAAAATCCATTGCTTGTCATTAATTTAATTTGATGAAGGATAAGCATACAATAAATCTTATTCTTATATCCTCCAAGTGAGTAATCTCTTCCTTCAGAGTTTGTTCTTGCTGAATAAATTCTAGTTCCAAGTGTTTTTCATCTTTTCTTTTCCGGAGTCCATATTTTCTCGGCCATTTCGTCGGAACCTCCATCTAAATCATCGCAAGGCTCATCTTATTCTTTCATCTTTCAATTTTATCTCATTGTCTTTTGTTTACCGGAGTTCTTCATGGTGGTTTTTCATGATTTAATTCACTCCTCAAGTGTTCATCAAGATTCTTCTCGAAGGAGCTCAAGTATCTTTCTTCCTGCATATCAAAGTGCAATTAATTCTCCATATCCTTTTGAAGTGGAGTTTTGCATTTCTTCGTTCTTCTCAGCCATTCAATCTTTTCCGCTTGTGATCGGAGATCACCTCATAATTTTAAGATGTTATCTATAAGTCCACAGCAAGCTTATTCTTTTCGTTGTTGAATTTTCTCAACAACTCCGTTCAACCTTCCTTCTAAAGATGCTTTCAATTTCATTCGTGGCACAAGTTGTCATTTTCTTCTCCGTTCTTTTCATTCAACTCTTTCAATTCTTTCCGGAGATTTTGTGTCATGTCTTCATCAAGTACAATTCCATCCTCTTAAGTTCATGTTCTTTTCCTTCCATCTTCAGCCGGAGTGCTGCCTAAATCCTTTCAGTCTTATTCGTTTCTTATCTCGTCCTAACCGGAGTGGTTTCATGGTCTATTTGATTCCGTGAGCTTTCGATTCTCGTCATTCTCGTCGTTCCTCTCTTCTTCTCGAGTCCTCTCGATTCTTTGCTTCTTCCCTTGAGTTCTTGTTTCACCTCATCCCTTTTCCTTTCCATCTCGGTCCTAAAATCTCGGGACGAGATCTCTTGTTAGTGGAGGAGTGTTGTAACGCCCCGGATTCGATGTGCAAGGTGTCTAGCAGTTATTCGCCGTCATTGCCATGTCAGTTGCTTGCGGGTTGCACTTTGCCATGTCATCTTATGCATTTCATATTATGTCATCATGTGCATCTCATTTCGCATTCGTGTTCGTTTCATGCATCCGAGCATTTTCCCCGTTGTCCGTTTTGCAATCCGGCACTCCTATGTCCTCCGGCGCCCCCTTTTTGCCTCTTCTCTTGTGCGGGTGTTAAACATTCTCGAAATGGACCGAGTCTTGCCAAGCGGCCTCGGTATAGCACCGGTAGACCGCATGTCAAGTTTCGTGCCATTTGCAGGTTGTTTGGTACTCCAACGGTTAACCGGGTAACCGCAAAAGCCATCTTCTGTTGCAGCCTAACACCCCCTTCAAAGTGGCCCAAAACCCATCTACCTCCCCTCCATGCTATAGGTCGTTCGATCACGATCGTGTGGGTGAAAACCGCACCTCATTTGGAGCCTCCTAGCTCCCTCTACCTATATAAACACATCCTCCCCCGAAATTCGCGGATGAAATCCCCCCTAACCCTAGTCCCCTTCGTCCTCAGCGCGCCGGACATTGTTCGCCGGCGCCGGACACATCGCCGCACCCACTCCCGTCCTGCCACCTGTCCCGCGGGCGAGGCCCACTTCACCGCCGACCGCGTGGGCCCGCTCGGCCCGACCGCGGCCCCCCCGGCCCGCTCCGTCTCCGCGCCGCCGCCATCGCCGGCGCCTCCTCGCCGCCGTTCGGCCCCGTGCCCGGCGCCGCCGCGCGCCCTTCGCCGGCCTCCGCCGCCGCCCGGCGAGCGCCGCCGCCCCTCGCCCTCCGCCGCGCCCGGCCGACCCCGCTCCCGGCCCTGCCGCCCCTCGCCGCCGGCGCCGCGCCACCGCGGGCGTCGCCGCGGGCTCCGCCCCGCGCCCCGCCGGCCCTCGCCAGGTCGCCGCCCGGCGCCGCTCCTTGGGGTCCGCGCCCGGATCCGGCGAGATCCGGCCGGACCCGCCTCGGATCTGCCTCGCCGGCCTCCTCCCCGGCCATCTCCGGCGTCCCGCACGCCCAACTCCGGCGAGCTCGCGCCGCCGCCTTGTTTTCCGCGCCAGGTCAACCCTAGATCCGGAGGTAGAATTCCACTAAGTCTTTTTCCCGCAGTAATTTTTATGCCATGTTCATCGCATCATAACTTGCTGCATACTGCTCTGTTTCGTGCATGTAATCTGTCAAATTGTTTGTCTCGATGAGTACTTCATTTCATTCCATTGCATCATGTTCATTTGAGCTCATCTTGATTCCCGAAATTCTATTGGAAGAGTGCATGTTGATATTGATCTGCTGGAACTGTTATAACATGCTCATTTGTCATTTTTGCCATGTTTGATGTGTGCATCCTATGAGGTCGATGTCTACATGTGTTTTGATCTATGCCATGCCATCTTTCCAGAGGTGCAATCCATGTATTTTTGTGACTTGTGTAGTGAGTGCATCAAGCTTGTTAAGTAGGGTACTTGCTGTTGCTGTTTTCCTGACTGATTCTGTTATATTTTGTTGCTGTGTAAACCCGCTGCTACTAGTCATTCTATGCCTAATCTGGAGATGTTCACTAAGAATGTTTTGTTATACATGTCTTGCCCTATCCATTCATGCCCCTGGTTGCATTTATAGCCTGCTTTAACATGTTGTAATCTTGCTCTCAAAGTTGCTAAATAATGTTGCTGCCAGCCTGTTAACATGAAGTTCAGTTTGGGCCATGTGCTTTTCTAGTGATCCATGCACCCTATGAACTTGTTCTTGCCATGCTTAGCTTCATAAACATGTCTTCTTACTGTTGGTTGCCTTGCCATGCCATGTATTGCTCCGTGGTGAGTGGTTCAAGCTCACCAACATGCCTACTTATTATTGTTCCTGCCATGTATGAATCTGTCATATAACTTGCCATGTTTACATGGGTGCCATCATATCTTCTGATCCTTTTTGGCTCATGGTCAGTAAGGGACTTTAGTTCTATGCAACTAGTAGATTCATGCCATGCCTTTGTTTTCCATGTTAAGTTCCTGTAACATGTTGTTTGATAGCTCTAGACATTGCAACCTGATGTTATTTCTGCTAAAGTCTGAAACTGTTATTATTTGCAATCTTCCCATGTCCTTTTGAGCATGTTCTAGTGATTTCTAGAGATAGCTCAGTGTTCATGTTTTGTCATGCTTTACCTGTATTTGATGCCCATGCCTTTTGTTATTATGTTGGGGTGTCGTAGCTTATTGTTTTGGTGCTTGCAATATGCCTAGTTGCTGTTTTGGACAGATTGTTGCTATGACTTGTATAGTGTGTGTGTGTTGAACCGTTACTCCGTTTTGAGTGTGCTCTATATGAAACTTGCTTGTTTTTGCATGTAGCTTCATATTATCATGTTGCATCCTTGTTTTGGTGTGTTTGCTTGATGTTTGTATGCATTTTGCATCAATGCCATGTTTAACTTGTTTTGCTCATATCTTCTAGGCCGTAGCTCTGAATTAAATGAACTTTATATGTAACTTGACTAGAATTTCGTGTAGTTCATCGTGATGCATCTTAACTTGCTGTTTAACAAATTGAACATAAGGTTTATTCAGTTCTGTACCAACTTCGAAATTTGCATACGAGAACTTACCGGATTTGTTATATGTTGTTCCCAGCCTCATTTAAACTTGCCTTGATGTGTTGTTCTTGTTTGCATCATATCTTGCCATGAGTAGCTTCATGTAGCTTTGTCATGCATCATGCTTGTTGTGCATCATGTCTTGTTCATGTGTGGTGTGTTTACCATGTTGTGTGCTTCTTCTCGATAGTTCCCGTTTCATTGTGATCGTGAGGATTCGTTCGTCTACGCTTGGTTCTACTTTGTGGCTTCATCTTCTTCATGGACTCATTCTTCTTCCTTGCGGGATTTCAGGCAAGATGACCGCTACCCTGGATCTCACTACTATCATTGCTATGCTAGTTGCTTCGTTCTATCGCTATGTTGCGCTTCCTATCACTTGTTCCTTAAGCCTCCTAAATTGCCATGAACCTCTAACCTTTGACACCCTTCCTAGCAAACCATTGTTTGGCTATGTTACCGCTTTGCTCAGCCCCTCTTATAGCATTGTTAGTTGCAGGTGAAGTTGAAGATTGCTCCATGGTGGACAGGGTTATGTTGGGATATCACAATATCTCTTATATTATTAATGCATCTATATACTTGGTAAAGGATGGAAGGCTCGGCCTTATGCCTGGTGTTTTGTTCCACTCTTGCCGCCCTAGTTTCCATCATACCGGTATTATGTTCCCGGATTTTGCGTTCCTTATGCGGTCGGGTGATTTATGGGACCCCCTCGACAGTTCGCTTTGAATAAAACTCCTCCAGCAAGGCCCAACCTTGGTTTCACCATTTGCCTCACCACCACCTACTTTTCCCTTGGGGGTCGCTCTCTCGAGGGTCATCTTTATTCAGCCCCCCCCCCCCGGGGCCAATGCTTGTCTAAGTGTTGGTCCAAACTAGAGCCACTTGCAGCGCCACCTCGGGGAAACTTGAGGTCTGGTTTTAGTTGTACGTAGTGTTCATCCGATGTTGCCCTGAGAACGACATATGTGCAGCTCCTATCGGGATGTCGGCGCATCGGGCGGTCTTGCTGGACTTCTTTTACCATTGTCGAAATGTCTTGTAAACCAGGATTCCGAGACTGATCGGGTCTTCCTGGGAGAAGGAATATCCTTCGTTGATCGCAAGAGCTTATCATGGGCTAAGTTGGGACACCCCTGCAGGGTATAAACTTTTGAGAGCCGCGCCTGCGGTTATGTGGCAGATGGGAATTTGTTAATGTCCGGTTGTAGATAACTTGACACCAGATCCGAATTAAAACGCATCAACCGCGTGTGTATCTGTGATGGTCTCTTCTCGGCGGAGTCCGGGAAGTGAACACGGTTTCTGGGTTATGTTTGACGTAAGTAGGTGTTCAGGATCACCTCTTGATCATTACTAGTTGACGACCGTTCCTTTGCTCCTCTTCTCGCTCTCATTTGCGTATGTTAGCCACCATATCATGCTTAGTCGCTGCTGCAACCTCACCACTTTACCCCTTCCTTTCCCATTAAGCTTTGCTAGTCTTGATACCAATGGTAATGGGATTGCTGAGTCCTTGTGGCTCACAGATTACTACAACAATAGTTGCAGGTACAGGTTATACGATGATCGTGACGCGAGAGCAATGTTTGCTTGTTTTGGAGTTCTTCTTCTGCTTCTTCTTCGATCAGGGGATAGGTTCCAGGTCGGCAGCCTGGGCTAGCAGGGTGGATGTCATTTGAGTTTCTGTTTGTGTTTCATCCGTAGCCGGATGGTTCTCTTATGTAAGATTATGTTGTATTCGTGTGGCATTGTATGCCTTTTGTATGTATCCCTATCTATTATGTAATGTTGATGTAATGATATCCACCTTGCAAAAGCGTCTTCAAGATGCGCTTCTATCCTTGGTGGGACCTTCGAGTTCCTTTAGGATAGGGTCGCATCTTGGGCGTGACAACCGGCCCTGTAGGTCGGAGCCGGACATTGTCGAAGGTTCGAAGCACCCGAATCTGGAGCCTTGGGTGTTGTAACTCGGGGCGAGGGGCGGATTAGATGGAGGATTGAAGAAAAGGAATAGGCCTTGGTCTCATTATAAAGAGGGAGAATACCAAGAGCCGTCCCCGTGACCGTTTGGAACTCGCCTTCGATGGAGGGGGCGTGGCAACGAGCGCGGTTGGGTTACCCACGTCCGTATTGATGAGAATCCCAGAATAAGGGGACACAATCTCTGCCTCGACAAGACGTGCCAAGGAAAACGCTTCGCTAAACGTGCCGAGGTGGGATAATAAAAACGATTCAAGTAAAGACTTGGTCGTGGTGTGACGTCACGCCACAAAATACGTCAGCAGATTGAACTTGTGTCCATATTATTCTCTCTACGGTGGTATGTGGAATTTATTTTGCAGAGCCGGACACTATCCTGGTGTTCATGATCTTCTATGAATTATTCGGAGGAGGAACCCGCCTTGCAATGCCAAAGACAATATGCGCGCCGGACCCGTCGTCATTGAAGCCTGGTTCAGGGGCTACTGAGGGAGTCCTGGACTAGGGGGTGTCCGGATAGCCGAACTATCATCATCGGCCGGCCTCCAAGACTATGAAGATACAAGATTGAAGACTTTGTCCTGTGTCCGGATGGGACTTTCCTTGGCGTGGAATGCAAGCTTGGCAATACGGATATGTAGATCTCCTACCATTGTAACCAACTCTGTGTAACCCTAGCCCTCTCCTGTGTCTATATAAACCGGAGGGTTTTAGTCCATAGGACGAACAACAATCATACCATAGGCTAGCTTCTAGGGTTTAGCCTCCTTGATCTCGTGGTAGATCCACTCTTGTACTACCCATATCATCAATATCAATCAAGCAGGAGTAGGGTTTTACCTCCATCAAGAGGGCCCGAACCTGGGTAAAAACATTGTGTCATTTGTCTCCTGTTACCATCCGCCTAGACGCACAGTTTGGGACCACCTACCCGAGATCCGCCGGTTTTGACACCGACATCGATGATGACTAGTCCGTCTCACGTGATGATTGGACACGGCCTAGTTGACTCGGATCATGTAATCACTTAGATGACTATAGGGATGCCTATCTGAGTGGGAGTTCATAAGATGAACTTAATTATCCTGAACATAGTTGTCACATCCCTAGTTCTGGTATGCTCTGGGTTAGCTAGTCTTGTGTTGCATCATGTTTAAATTTCTCTTAAACCTGAAATGGGGATCAACAAACCCCATCACCCCCCCCCCCCCGGAAAAATACCAGGTTCAACTAAAAACATTTGAATGAACCCAAAATGCCCTTCACAAAAGTCCATCATTTTTGAATTGGTCTAGAACCTCTCCCAAAAATGGTGCACATTTTTCAAGGCCATTCTGGATTTTTGAATTAAATCATATAGTATTTGCATTTGGGCCTTTAATTGCTAAATAATATTTTAAATGCTCAAATAATCACAAACTGAAATGTTTGCTGTTGGAAATATTCCAAACAGTGATATTGAGCAGTTTCATGATTTTTGGAAATGCCCTGGAATTTTTAATAAAGCCAAACACAATTACAGAAAATAGAAAACAGAAACAAATAAAAGAAAGAGAGACACTCACCTGGCAACCTACTGTGCGGCCCAGCACTGTAGCCTATGCCGGCCCAGCCCACCTCCACCTCCCCTATCGTCTTCCTCCCCAGGCCAGTAGGCAGAGCGCGTGCTCGCCGCGCGTGCACACGCACCCGAGCCACCTCCTGCCTGGCTGCCTGCGTCCCCGACGCCCTGGACGCCTCCATGCGTCGCCACGCATCACCCCGGACCCTCTCGCCCACTTCCTCGTCCTCATCCACTCCTCTCTCTCGCTCTACACCTCATGCCCGAGCGCCACCATCGCCACCGATGTCGTTCACCGCGGCCACCGGCCACCCCTCGCCCTGCCGCTGAGCTCAGGAGCTCCGCCTCGACCCCCTCTTCCTCCCCACCGATCCACGCCCCTCTGGAAGCCCTGCAGCATCGTCCACAAGCTCATCTTCAACCTCCGGTCGCCGGCAACCTCATCGTCGATTCGCCGCCGTTCGTGCTTCCCCGAGCTCGCTGACCTTCCCTGCATGATCCCCGTGAGCCCCTAAACCGATTCCCCCTCTCCTTTTCCCTGTAACGCTGCTGTAGCCGTGCTAACCACCGGGGCTGAGAGCCACCGCCGCCGTGGTTCCTCACCGCCGTGGTCTGAGCCACTGCAGCTCGCATCCGCGCATGCCACCGTGCTCACCACCTCCCTGGCAACCTAGTGCCACCAGCCACGCCTACTGCCGTGCACTGTAGCTGTTGCCTGCCTCAAGCCCATGGCTCTGCCGCCACCAAACCTCAACGCCGGCGAGATTCCGGCCACCCCGCGCCCTCTAGCTTGGTCCGTTGAATGGGGGTGATAAAGGGGCATCTCCTGGTGCCCTCGGTGCATCGAAATACTGCCGGAGCAGTGTTTTCGGCGAGCCTCCGCCGTGGTCAATGGTTGCCGGCGATTAGCCGCCGGCTAAGTGCGTATTTAGTCGTAACTAACCTTCCCGGGTCACTGACGTGTGGGCCCGCTCCTGCTAACAGTTTTTAGTTTAGGTTAATTAACCCTGTTACTTAGTGTTGACACTGACACATGGGCCCCACGGGCCAGGTTTGACCTGGAACCGGCCTGTTGACCTGCTGACATCACACTGACGTCAGGCAGACGCAGTAAATCATTTTCTAGATTAAAAATAACTCAGTAATTCCAGAAAAGATCCAAAACTTCAAAAATTCATAGAAATTCAACCGTAACTCCAAATGAAATAAGTTATATATGAAAAATGATTAGGAAAATCCAATCTATCCATCTGCACTGTTTTCATGCATGTTAGAACAACTTATGGTTGCTATTTAGGCCAAATCATATAATGGCATTTAAACTTTCACATATGGAGTTTGGATTTGAACTTAGGGTTCAAACCAACTTCATTTAACTTTGTTGCTAGTTGCATTAGCTCAAAACACCAGCATGTTGCCATGTCATGATCATGCATCATAATGTCGCATTGCATTGATTGTGTGTCCTCTCTGTTGCCGGTAATTGTTCCCTCTCAGTAGACGTGGTTCCGACGATGAGATCGATGACACCGATGAAGAGCTATATTATCTTCAGAAGTGCCAGGCAAGCAAAACCCCCTTGTTCATTCCAATACAATCCCACTCTCTCGCTCCTCATCTCTTTTACTGCATTAGGACAACAATGATTCAACTGTTACATGCTGCGGTAGTTGAACCCCTTTCCTCTGGATGACCTGTCATTGCCACAGTAAATAGATGAAACCCACTAGCATGAGTAGGAGTTGTTTGAGCCTTGATGTGCCTACTCATCCATGCTTGTTTGTCATGCCTGCTACTGCTTAGAGTTGAGTCAGGTATGATTCATCGGGGATGAATTGGAGGTGTGTGAACATGTCCAACTGTTGAGAGCTAAGTGTGTGAACACGATTTGGTAAAGGTAGCGGTGAGAGGCCATGTAGGAGTACATGGTGGGTTGTCTCATTGAAACCGTCCTCAGGAAGTGAGTTCTGTGTTTGTGATCCATGAACAGTTACTACCACACATTGGGCTCCGGGCGCTCCAAGCTCTCTTGACTTATTAATCAACCTGATCTCTGTCCAGGAGTTGCAACTAGTTTCTGGTGTTTGTAGGTAGTGTTAGTAGTCTACCAAGTGGCACCCGGTACAGGTGGGCTTGGGACAGACTAGGCACAGTGGCCCGGTGTACCAAGTGGCACCCGGATGGTGGGCTTGGGAACCCTGCACACATCGTTTGGGGCCGTGAGCGACACCCCGGCCGGATCTCCTTGCGGATGGAACCCGAATAGGCGATAAACCTGGACTAGAGACTTGAGTGGTTAGTCAGGTCGTGGCCGACTCCCTCGCCAGGCTTCCGCTTGAAGGTTGCCGAGATACACGACGTGTACATGGTGATAAGTGGCGATAGCGTGTGTGAAGAAGTACACCCCTACAGGGTTAACATTATCTATTCGAATAGCCGTGTCCGCGGAAAAGGACTTCTGGGTTGCCTGTATAGTTCATAGACAAGTGAAAGTGGATACCTTAAAATGCGCAAGATAAGCATGAGTGCTATGGATGGCGTTCTCGTAGAGAGACAGGAGCGGATCCATAGTGGTGTATTGATATGGTGAATATGTGGACTCATGTGTGCCACCTCAAAAGAGTTACTTGCAGTCGTAGTTCAGGATAGCCACCGAGTCAAAGTTGGCTTGCTGCAGTTAAACTCCACCACCCCTTTGTTGATAATGATGCATATGTACTTAGTTCTAATGTAAGTCTTGTTGGGTACATTTGTACTCACATTTGCCTATTTTATGTTTTTGCAGAGAGACTTCAGTCTCGCTAGTAGTTCCGCGTGAACTTCGACGTTTAGCATGTTACCTCAGCTACGATCTTGTGCCCTCAGCAGGATCAAGTAGATTAGTCGGGCTTCTCAGCCTTTTTCATTTGTAGATGTCTGTACTTAGACATGTTAAGCTTTCGCATGTGCTTTGACTTGTATGCTCTGAATGTTGGGTCATGCGACCCATGATTGTAATATCTTGCTCCTCGGAGCCTATTGAATAAAATACTTGAGTCGTAGAGTCATGTTGTGATGCCATGTTGTATTTGCAAATATCGAGCATATTGTGTGTATGTTATTGAAATGCTTGGTATGTGTGGGATCTGACAACCTAGTTGTTTATCCTTGGTAGCCTCTCTTACCGGGAAATGTCTCCTGGTGCTTCCACTGAGCCATGGTAGCTTGCTACTGCTCCGGAACACTTAGGCTGGCCGGCATGTGTCCTTCTTCGCTCTTGTGTCTGTCCCTTCGGGGAAATGTCACGCGGTGTCTACCGGAGTCCTGCTAGCCCAGTTGCTACAGCACGGATTCACTCGCTGATGACCGACACGTTCGTTGCTGGGTCATGTATGCCTGTCCCTGTAAGTTAGTGCCACTTTGGGTTCACGACTAGCCATGTCAGCCCGGGCTTCTTGTCATATGGATGCTAGCGACACTATCATATACGTGTGCCAAAAGGCGTAAACGGTCCCGGGCAAGGTAAGGCAACACCCGTGGGAATACCGTGCGTGAGGCCGCAAAGTGATATGAGGTGTTACATGCTAGATCGGTGTGGCTTTGAGTCGGGGTCCTGACAATAGTCAAAAGATCTTTGCAAATTATGTCGTAAGCTCGCACTTTAGTTCCACTGTTTAGATATGTTCCTAGAGAAAATATAGTTGAAAGTTGACAGTAGGATTATGCGGACAATAGAAAGCTTATGTCCTTAATGCACCGCTCAGTGTGCTGAACCCCAAACGTTGTTTGTGGATGTTGCAAACATCGGACATACACGTTTTGATAACTACGTGATAGTTCAGTTAAATGGTTTAGAGTTGAGGCACCAAAGACGTTTTCGAAACATTGCGAACATATAAGATGTTTTCGAGGGCTAAAATTGGGATTTCAGGCTCGTGCTCACGTCAAGAGGTATAAGACCTCCGACAATTTTCTTAGCCTGCAAACTAAGGGAGAAAAGCTCAATCGTTGAGCTTGTGCTCAGATTGTCTGAGTGCAACAATCACTTGAATCGAGTGGGAGTTGATCTTCCAGATGAGATAGTGATGTTTCTCCAAAGTCATTGCCACCAAGCTGCTAGAGCTTCATGATGAACTATAACATATCAGGGATAGATATGATGATCCTTGAGGTATTCACGATGTTTGACACCGCGAAAGTAGAAATCAAGAAGGAGCATCAATTGTTGATGGTTGGTGAAACCACTAGTTTCAAGAAGGGCAAGGGCAAGAAGGGATACTTCATGAAACGGCAAATCAGCTGCTGCTCCAGTGAAGAAACCGAAGGTTGAACCCAAACCCGAGACTAAGTGCTTCTGTGATAAGGGGAATAGTCACTAGAGCAGAATTACCCTAGATACTTGGTAGATGAGAAGGCTGGCAAGGTCGATAGAAGTATATTGGATATACATTATGTTAATGTGTACTTTACTAGTACTCCTAGTAGCACCAGGGTATAAGATACCGGTTCGGTTGCTAAGTGTTAGTAACTCGAAATAAAAGGCTACGAAATAAATAGAGACTAGCTAAAGGTGAGCTGACGATACGTGTTGGAAGTGTTTTCCAATCTTGATGTGATCAAGCATCGCACGCTCCCTCTACCATCGAGATTGGTGTTAAAACTAAATAATTGTTATTTGGTGTTTGCGTTGAGCATAGACATGATTGGATTATGTCTATCGCAACACGGTTATTCATTTAAGGAGAATAATGGTTACTCTGTTTATTTGAATAATACCTTCAATGGTCTTGCACCTAAAATGAATGGTCTATTGAATCTCGATCGTAGTGATACACATGTTCATGCCAAAAGATATAAGATAGTAATGATAGTACCACCTACTTGTGGCACTGCCATGTAAGTCATATTGGTATAAAACGCATGAAGAAGCTCCATGTTGCTGGATCTTTGGACTCACTCATTTTTGAAAAGTTTGAGACATGTGAACCATGTCTATTGGTGTATATGCATGAAGAAACTCCATGCAAATGGACCGTTTGGACTCACTTGATTTTGAATCACTTGAGACATGCAAATCATACCACATGGGTAAGATGACTGAAAGCCTCGTTTTCAGTAAAATGGAACAAGAAGGCAACTTGTTGGAAGTAATACATTTTGATGTGTGCAGTCCAATGAGTGCTGAGGCACGCAGTGGATATCATTATGTTCTTACTTCATGGATGATTTGAGTAGATACTGAGTATATTTACTTGATGAAACACAAGTCTGAATTATTGAATGGTTCAAGTAATTTCAGAGTGAAGTTGAAGATCATCGTGACAAGAGGATAAAATGTCTATGATATGATCATAGAGATGAGTATCTGAGTTACGAGCTTTGGCATGCAATTAAGACATTGTGGAAATTGTTTCACAATTAATACCGCCTGGAAAACCATAGTGTGATGGTGTGTCCGAACATCATAGTTGCACCCTATTGGATATGGTGCGTACCATGATGTCTCTTATCGAATTACCACTATCGTTCATGGGTTAGGCATTAGAGACAACCACACTCACTTTAATAGGGCACCACGTAATTCCGTTGAGATGACACCGTATGAACTATGGTTTGGAGAAACCTAAGCTGTCGTTTCTTAAAAGTTTGGGGCTGCAACGCTTATGTGAAAAAGTTTCAGGTTGATAAGCTCGAACCCAAAGCGGATAAAAGGCATCTTCATAGGACACCCAAAACAATTGGGTATACCTCCTAATTCAGATCCGAAAGCAATAGGGATTGTTTCTTGAATCGGGTCCTTTCTCGAGGAAAAGTTTGTCTCGGAAAGTTGAGTGGGAGCATGGTGGAGACTTGATGAGGTTATTAAACCGTCACTTCAACTAGTGTGTAGCAGGGCACAGGAAGTTGTTCCTGTGGCGCCCACACCAATTGAAGTAGAAGCTTATGATAGTGATCATGTAGTTTCGGATCAAGTCACTACCGTACCTCGTAGGGTGACAAGGATGCGTACTACTTCAGAGTAGTACAGTAATCATGTCTTGAAGGTCATGTTGCTAGACAACAATGAACCTGCGAGCTATGGAGAAGCGATGGTGGGCCCATATTCCGACAAATGGTTAGAAGCCATGAAATCCGAGATAGGATCCATGTATCAGAACAAAGCATAGACTTCGGTGAACTTGCCCGATGATCGGCAAGCCATTGAGATAAATGGATCTTTAAAGAAGAAGACGGACGTGGACGGTAATGTCACCGTCTATGAAGCTCGACTTGTGGCGAAGAGTTTTTCACAAGTTCAAGGAGTTGACTACGATGAGATTTTCTCATCCGTAGCGATGCTTAAGTCCGTCGGAATCATGTTAGCATTAGCTGCATTTATGAAATCTGGCAGATGGATGTCAAAACAAGTTTCCTTACCAGTTTTCGTAAGGAAAGGTTGTATGTGATACAATCAGAAAGGTTTTGTCGATCCTAAGGATGATAAAAGGTATGCTAGCTCCAGCGGTCCTTCCATGGACTAGAGCAAGCATCTCGAAGTTAGAATATGCGCTTTGATGAGATGATCAAAGATTTTGGGTTTATACAAAGTTTATGAGAAACTTGTATCTCCAAAGAAGTGAGTGGGAGCACTATAGAATTTCTGATAAGTATATGTTGTAAACATATTGTTGATCAGAAATGATGTAGAATTTCTAGAAAGCATATAGGGTTATTTGAAAAGTGTTTTTCAATGGAAAACCTAGATTAGGCTACTTGAACAATAAGCATCAAGATCTATAAGATAGATCAAAATGCTTAATAGTACTTTCAAATGAGCACATACCTTGACATGATCTTGAAGGTGTTCAAGATGGATCAGTCAAAGAAGGAGTTCTTGCCTGAGTTGTAAGGTATGATGTTAAGACTTAAAGCTCGACCATGGCAGAAGAAAGAGGAAGGACGAAGGTCGTCCCCTATGCTTTTGTCATAGGCTCTATACTGTATGCCATGCTGAGTACCGCACCTGATGTGTGCCTTGCCACATGTCTGGCAAGAGGGTACAAAGGTGATCAAGGAGTGGATCACCAGATGGCGGTCAAAATTATCCTTAGAGGAATAAGGATATGTTTCTCGGTTATGGAGGTGATAAAGAGTTCGACGTAAAGAGTTACGTCGATGCAAGCTTTAACACCTATCCGAATGACTCTGAGTAGCAAACCGGATATATATAGTGGAGCAACCATTTGGAATAGCTCCAAGTGGAGCGTGGAAGCAGCATTTACAATATGACCTAGAGATTTGCGAAGTACATACCGATCTGAATGTTGCAGACCCGTTGACTAAAACCTCTCTTACAAGCAAAACATGATCAAACCCCAGAACTCATTGAGTCTTAATCACATGATGTGATGAACTAGTTTAGTGACACTAGTAAACTCTTGGGTGTTGGTCACATGACGATGTGACCTGTGAGTGTTAATCACATGGCGATGTGAACTAGATTATTGACTCTAGTGCTAGTGGGAGACTGTTGGAAATATGCCCTAGAGGCAATAATAAATTAGTTATTATTACTATATTTCCTTGTTCATGATAATCGTTTATTATCCATGCTATAATTGTATTGATAGGAAACTCAGATACATGTGTGGATACATAGACAACACTGTGTCCCTAGTAAGCCTCTAATTGACTAGCTCGTTGATCAATAGATGGTTATCGTTTCCTGACCATGGACATTGGATGTCGTTGATAACGGGATCACATCATTAGGAGAATGATTTGATGGACAAGACCCAATCCTAAGTCTAGCACAAAGATCGTAGTTCGTATGCTAAAGCTTTTTTAATGTCAAGTATCATTTCCTTAGACTATGAGATTGTGCAACTCCCGGATACCGTAGGAATGCTTTGGGTGTACCAAACGTCACAACATAACTGGGTGGCTATAAAGGTGCACTACAGGTATCTCCGAAAGTGTCTGTTGGGTTGGCACGAATCGAGACTGGGATTTGTCACTCCGGTAAACGGAGAGGTATCTCTAGGCCCACTCGGTAGGACATCATCATAATGTGCACAATGTGACCAAGGGGTTGATGACGGGATGATGTGTTACGGAACGAGTAAGGAGACTTGCTGGTAATGAGATTGAACAAGGTATCATATACCGACGATCGAATCTCAGGCAAGTACTATACCGCTAGACAAAGGGAATTGTATACGGGATCGATTGAGTCCTTGACATTGTGGTTCATCCGATGAGATCATCATGGAACATGTGGGAGCCAACATGGGTATCCAGATCCCGCTGTTGGTTATTGGCCGGAGAACGTCTCGGTCATGTCTGCATGGTTCCCGAACCCGTAGGGTCTACACACTTAAGGTTCAATGACGCTAGGGTTATAGAGGAAGTTTGTATGTGGTTACCAAATGTTTTTCGGAGTCTCGGATGAGATCCCGGACGTCACGAGGAGTTCCGGAATGGTCCGGAGGTAAAGATTTATATATGGGAAGTCCTGTTTTGGTCATCGGAAAACTTCCGGGTTTTATCGGTAACGTACCGGGACCACCGGGAGGGTCCCGGGGGTCCACCAAGTGGGGCCACCATCCCCGGAGGGCTGCATGTGCCAATTGTGGGAGGGGACCAGCCCCAGGTGGGCTGGTGCGCCCCCCACAAGGGCCCAAGGCGCCTAGGGTTTGGGGGAGGGGGCGCACCCACCTTGTTTGGGGGGCAAGTTTCCCCCTCTCCCCCCTTTGGTCGCCCCCCTAGATGGGATCTAGGGCTGGCCGCCACCCCTAGGGGTGGAAACCTAGGTGGGGGCGCAGCCCCCTCTCCCCCTATATATAGTGGAGGTATAGGAGCATCCCAAGACACGAAGGTTCTTCTCTTGTTGGCGCAGCCCTACCTCTCTTTCTCCTCATATCTCGTGGTGCTTGGTGAAACCCTGCTGGATCACCACGCTCCTCCACAACCACCACGCCGTTGTGCTGCTGCTGGATGGAGTCTTCCTCAACCTCTCCCTCTCTCCATGCTGGATCAAGGCATGGGAGACGTCACCGGGCTGTACGTGTGTTGAACGCGGAGGTGCCGTCCGTTCGGCACTAGGATCTCCGGTGATTTGGATCACGACGAGTACGACTCCTTCAACCCCGTTCTCTTGAACGCTTCCGCTTAGTGATCTACAAGGGTATGTAGATGCACTCTCCTTCCCCTCGTTGCTGGTTTCTCCATAGATAGATCTTCGTGACACGTAGGAAAATTTTGAATTTCTGCTACGTTCCCCAACAAGTACAATGTGAAGGCAAGAGGGCGCCATGGCAAAGGTGAGGCGGGTGTCATCCAGTTTTAAAGAAGAGGGATCCAATAAGAAATGTCCCACTACGACGGGAAACGGAGCGGGAAGGGGAGGGTCCGGCAGGAAAAGAAAAGGGTTGGCGTGGGGTGGTGTTTTTCTTGGACCGCTTGTTGGAAATAGTATGGCGAATAATCTGGGCAACCAAATTTCTACACCATAAATGGAATGGTTTTGGGGGAGTCTGGACTGTCTACACGGTTTGATTTGGGGAAGAGCGTTGAGCACCCGTTTGATGTCTGAACAAGCCCAGACAAGAGGGAGAAATAAGGTTCAACCTTAGAGACAATCTTAATTATTTATTTGAATCATTTATATGCATTGTAGCCCGTAGCAACGCACGGGCGTTCTACTAGTATCAATAGAAGTTCACTCATAATAGCGGGTCAACAAGTTTTTAGTCTTAATCGTGTTACCATGTAGCGTAGGGTCTAATGAAGGACTTTTGGGTCAAGTCTTGCCCAAAGGATTTCTGTTGCATGCAAAAAATATAAGAAAAAAGTCCATTTTACGTTCCGGAACAAAGTTTGTGGTTCACATTACCCCTGATCTATTTTTCTGCTCTTTTCACCCCTAAGCAATCTCAAACTGGACAAAAACCATCTCCGGCTGGTTTGCCTACTGGTCAAAGGTTGTATTTGACCAGTGGGGCCATGGGGCTTGTGGTGGTGCACCTGGGCGGCAGAGGGCGCGGCAGGCCGAGCGGGTGGTGGTGCGGCGCGGTGGCTCGAGCACGACCGCACGCACGCCCATGCTCCCCGTGGAAGGAATCTGCGCAGGAAGCCCCAAACCCGACGCATGCGTCTTTTATTCCTCGGCTCTAGGTGGTGCGCCAGGGTGGCGGAGGGCACGGCTGGCTGAGAGGGAGGTGGCGTGGCACGGCGCGGCGGCTCGAGCATGGCCGCACGAACGTCTAGACTAAAGGAATTGGCACTGGATGCCCCAAATGCGATGCACATACACCATTCTTCCTCGGATCTGACCGACGTCCTCGTCGTCGATGCCCTCCACTCCAGCTAGCCCAATGCCTCTTCTTCCACCATAACTTTTGCCTTGACCTCGCGCAGCTTCCAGAAAAGTACCCGTCAACCCATTCGGTCCCAAGCCACCTTGCCCCGAGGTCGCGCTCCGGTCGCCACCTCCGGCGACCATGCCATCATCCCTGTACATCCCCATGCACCCATCTCTCCTCCTTGTGTCTCCTGCAAGATCTTCCCCTCCTCTTCGATCTCCCGTCACTCCTCGCTTGCCTCTCCAGTGCTTCCACCACACCGCCATCGCCACACCGCCATCGTCATGCCGACACCGGCAGCGGATGTGGATTTTAAAGAAAAAAAGCATTGAAGCGAGCAGCACAACAGCAGGTGACAGCGGCTTGAGACACAACGCTGCATCAAGCTTTGCTGCCTCATCGAGAGTGCATCCCCGATGTGCGGCTGTACTGCCAGGGTGATGCCAGCCTCGGGCTTCGGCACCTCAAAGATGTAGGAGTTCTGTGCGTCGGCATTCTACATCGATCCCTCATCCTGCTTCCTCCCGCGCAGGTCTCCTGAACCGGCCTCCCGCGCAGGTCTCCTGAACCGGCCTCCCGCGCAGGCCTCCTTCTAGATCTTGACGCCGCCAGCATTGAGCTTTCCGGTGAGCTCACGAAGTGCTCGGTGGAATGCTAAAGAAAGGGATGAAGAGAGATGATTGGCTGACAAGTGGGCCTACGTCAAATTACACAGGCTAATTTTCTGTTTTAGTTAAGTTAATCCTCGTGGCCCCACCTGCTGGTCAAAACCACCATTGACCAGTGCCACGCTAACTGCAAGTTGAGACAAGCCACCATGGGGGCTCTTTTGTCCGGTATGGGTTTGTCTAGGGGGTGAAAAGAGCATAAAAAAAGATCAGGGCATAATGTGAACCACCAACTTTATTTAGGGTAGTAAAATGGAATTTTTCAAAATATAACTATAATATTGCATTATATGTACAAAAATATGTAGCACAGTATTAATAGATAGGCATATTGCCTGATACTTAATATCCTTGTATCAAATGACTTATCTCACTATATATAGGGGTATGGCATCTTTTACTCGACCCCTAACACCAAGGCACTAACTAAAGAACTTCTATTTACCTCACATAGTACTTAAGTTATAATGAAAGAATGACTTACTGAGTTTGTTCACTTACATGTTTTTTCATGGCCACAACGTTAAACAAAACTAGCAATGATCCACATATTTCAATTAGTTACGATAGTGAGGTTGGTCACTATGTCCATGCAGGGTTGCGCACTTGAGAGATCGATCCGTAAGAACTTTACCTTCGTCCATAACAAATCAAAAACTTTGCTCAAGTGTGTTGCGTACTTAAGGTATAGGTCACGAAGGACTTATAAATGTCTTGAGAGATCGATCCGAAAGAACTTTACCGTGTTCCAAAAGAATTCATGAACTTTGCTCAAGCGTGTGGCGCACTTAATATATCGGGCACAAAGGACTCTATTAGCTCTTTATATCTTATGATGAAAACTTTCTTCATGCATGTAGCGCACTTGAGAGATCGATCCAGAAGAACTTTACCATCATCCATAATAATTTAAGAACTTTGCTAAGTGTGTGGCGCACTTAAGTGATAAGGCACTAAGGACTTATCAAAGTTTTATCTCTTATGTGAAAATTTGTTCATGCACGTTGCACACTTGAGGGATCGATCCAGAAGAACTTTACTATCATCCATAAAAATTTAAGGACTTTGCTCAAGCGTGTGGCACACTTAATATGTAGGGCATGAAGGACTTTTGTAATAGTTTCATCTCTTATGAAGAAAACTTTGTTCATGCACATTTTGCACTTGAATGGTCGAGCTAGAAGAACTTTACCATCATCCATAACATTTTAAGAACTTTGCTAAAGCATGTGGTGCACTTAAGGCAGAGTGCACAAAGGACTTCTCAACTTTTATCTCTTATGATGAAAACTTTGTTCATGCACGTTGCGCACTTGAGAGATCGATCCGGAAGAACTTTATCATCATCCATAATAATTTGAGAACTTTGCTTAAGTGTTAGACGCAATTAAGGTATATGGCGTAAAGGACTTATCAAAATTTTATCTATTATGATGAAAACTTTGTTCACACATGTAGCGCACTTGAGAGATCGATCTAGAAGAACTTTACCATCCTCCATAACAATTTAAGAACTTTGCTAAGTGTGTGGCACACTTAAGTGATAAGGCACGAAGGACTTATCAAAATTTTATCTCTTATGATGAAAATTTGTTCATGCACATTGCGCACTTAAGGGATCGATCCAGAAGAACTTTATTGTCGTCCATACCAATTTAAGAACTTTGCTCAAGCGTGTGGCACACTTAATATATAGGGCATGAAGGACTTCTGTAATAGTTTTATCTCTTATGATGAAAACTTTGTTCATGCATGTTTTGCACATGAATGGTCGAGCCAGAAGAACTTTACCGTCATCCATAACATTTTAAGAACTTTGCTAAAGCATGTGGTGCACTTAAGGCATAGTGCATAAAGGACTTCTCAACTTTTATCTCTTATGATGAAAACTTTGTTCATGCATGTTGCACACATGAGAGATCGATCCGGAAGAACTTTATCATCATCCATAACAATTTGAGAACTTTGCTAAAGCGTTAGGTACACTTAAGGTATATGGCGCAAAGGACTTATCAAAATTTTATCTATTATGATGAAAACTTTGTTCTTGCACGTCGCGCACTTGAGAGATCGATTCGGAAGAACTTTACCTCATCCATAACAATTTAAGAACTTTACTAAGTGTGTGGTACACTTAAGTGATAAGGCATGAAGGACTTATCAAAATTTTATCTCTTATGATGAAAATTTGTTCATGCACATTGCGCACTTAAGGGATCGATCCAGAAGAACTTTATTGTCGTCCATACCAATATAAGAACTTTGCTCAAGCGTGTGGCACACTTAATATATAGGGCATGAAGGACTTTTGTAATAGTTTTATCTCTTATGATGAAAACTTTGTTCATGCATGTTTTGCACTTGAATGGTCGAGCCAGAAGAACTTTACCGTCATCCATAACATTTTAAGAACTTTGCTAAAGCATGTGGTGCACTTAAGGCATAGTGCATAAAGGACTTCTCAACTTTTATCTCTTATGATGAAAACTTTGTTCATGCATGTTGCGCACTTGAGAGATCGATCCGGAAGAACTTTATCATCATCCATAACAATTTGAGAACTTTGCTAAAGTGTTAGGCACACTTAAGGTATATGGCACAAAGGACTTATCAAAATTTTATCTATTATGATGAAAACGTTGTTCATGCACGTCGCGCACTTGAGAGGTCGATTCGGAAGAACTTTACTGTTATGCATAACCATAACAATTTGAGAACTTCGCTCAAGCCTGTGGCACACTTAATATACAGTGCACAAAGGACTTATCAACTTGTTAGCTCATTAGATGAAAATTTTGTTCATCCATGTTGTGCACTTAAGAGATCGATCCATAACCAAGAGGCATTCAAGAGGCATCCATGAATTTGTTTTTAACACCATGACCAAAAATTTGTTTTATGCCATCCAAGAGGCATCCAAATGATGGTCTAGACATTGGGTTCTCGATATAGCACATGACATGACGTTGTTGTTTCTTCACACAACTTTTAAGAAAAAATTACAAAGCTATACCATTTAGTATGCAACTTCGATCTCACATGACCTATACTTAGTGTCTACTAAACAAAGGACTTGAACAAGCGATGTCAAACTACAACTAGTTCATAAGGCATCACTTCTCATAGATGGTTTAAGGCTTCGTTACAACATTCCATATGACTTTACTATGGAGGTAGACAATCACCAATACCAAGGCACTTTTAGTCATCTTGCTCGTCACATCAAATCTTCGTATCAGAGGACTTCTTGATGTCGATCCCCATATTTTATCATGCATTACTTCAGAACTTCTATACACATCGCCTAGTACTAAAGTTATATTGCGGGCACTTTGTTTCTGCATGCAGCGTACTCAAGCTATCGAACCCGAAGGACATTATGCTCATTAAGATGTTACTTACTAGTGCACTTTTTTCCACTTGCACGATACTTAGGGTATCGAACTAGAAGGGCTTTTAACCAGTTCCTAGGGTATCATTTTTCATGGATGGTTTTCGTGCTTGGTTGCAACATTATATATGACACCAAAGCATTTTGCAACTTGATATATATGTTGATATAGATGTTACTTATTGTGCACTTTAATATCATTCTTAGGATACTTAATCCAATGATATCGAAGGACTTAGACATGTTATATATATTGAACACTGGATCTGGAAAAAGGACACTATATGGCGTTCTTTTTTGTTGACATCATTTATAGGACAACATTTTGAAGTTGTACCTCCGAGATGGGAACAGTTCGGCACGTAAATTCTCCAACACGAATGACTTTATCACTCGATTGACATGCTATCTATTTAGCACAAACTCCGTATACTAAACTCTTTGATCTAGTATTCAAGTGGGACTTTGATCTAGCGGGACTCATACTTAATTAATCAAACACGATGGAATCAAGCACTTGATATACATGATATATTCTGAGCACTTTGTTTCTACGTGCGGCGTACTTAAGCAATCGAGGCCGAAGGACTTTAGCCTAATTTAGATGTTACTTACCGGTGCACTTTGTTTCCACTTGCCCGGTACTTAGGGTATCGAACCGGAAGGACCTTTATCCAGTTTCGGACACTAAACAGTGGGTTCTAGACATAACACTCGACATGATGTTGTTTTTTCACGCAACATGTAAGGAAAAATTACGAAGCTATACCATTTAGTGGGGCACTTCGATCACATGACCTGTACTTAGTGACTACCAAATAAAGGACTTTAACGAGCGGTGCAAACTACAAATAGTTCGTAAGGCACTATTTCTCACAGATGTTTTTAAGGCTTCATTGCAAACATTCCATATGACTTTACTATGAAGGTAGACAATCCCAAATACGAAGGCAAATTCATTAATCTTCCTCGTTACTTCAGATCTCCGAATCAAAGGAGTTCTCGACGTCGATCCCCGTCGTCTATTATGTTATTACTTCATAACTTTTGTACACATCGCCTAGTACTAAACTTATTTTGTGAGCACTTTGTTTCCCTGTGCGGCGTACTCAAGCTATCGAACCCGAAGGATGTTATCCTCATTTAGATGTTATTTACTGGTGCACTTTCTTTCCGCTAGCATGACACTTAGGGTATCGAACCAAAAGGGCTTTTAAATAGTTCCTATGGGATCATTTTCCATGAAAGTTTTTGGTGCTTCGTTACAACATTATATATGACATTGAAGCACTCGCAACTTGATATTAGATGTTACTTCTTGTGCACGTTAATATCATTCCTCGGATACTTAACCCAACAATATCGAAGGACTTAGACAAATTATTTATTGAACACTGGATCCGGCAAAAGGACACTATATGGTGTTATTTTTTGTTGACATCATTTGCAGGACAACATTATGAAGCTATACTTCCGAGATGGGAACAGTTTGACACGTAAATTCTCTGACACAAAGGACTTTATCACTCGATAGACATGCATCTATTTATGCATGACGCTAGTATAAGTTAATCCACACTATGACCAGCCTTACGCTCTTGCTTTTTCTTCCATCTAATAAATTAGAATTCCCAAGAAGAACCCAACAATCTTATTCCCTAATACATGTATTTTATTTAAATTGACGTGTTGATTTTTTTTATTTAACAGTAGATTTATGTAAATAGTACAATACTAAGTGTTCGGAGCTTTTAATAAAAGGAAGAAAAGCTTTTGATAAACTTTGCCCATATAGCTCATATTTGTTGATTGTCAAATATTTAAGCACTTCATCATCGTATTTTCTGATGCTCTTTGGGGTACACACGCCTCGGCAAAAAATTACTGATATGCAACGGTGTTGATGCAGGAGGAGGGTTGACAGGTATTTGACCTTGTATGACCGAATGATTGCACACAAAATAGGCCGCTGGGGGCAAATGGAATATGGAAGGCACTTTAAGGATTAAATTCATAGGACTTTCTTAGCACAAATACAAAGGACTTTATGTTTTTTGAGGTGAAGGACTTTTCCTCCGATTGGTTTATTTGTCGGCTCATCGTTGGCAGATGACCATTATAGTTAACTAGCACAAAGGCCCATGCGTTGCAACGGGAGAAAAAAAATACCACACACTCTTAATTAACAAAAAAAAGTTCTACAATCTGAGAATTTGTAGCTATTTCTTAAATACATGAAGAGTTAAAAAAGTTGTTAAAAAGTTACCGCATTTTTTAATAATCAAAAGTGTTTTTTTGTTTGGAAAAGACATTTTTTCATTGTCTCATGTTGACGCGGGTACTTGCGCCCCTGTTTCATCAATATTTCTTGCCATACATGTCATAGGTATTGGTCTCTGTTTCATCACTATCTATTTCTTATCAAACTTGTCTTTTATTTTATTTTTTATCATGCATGCCTCATTTTTACTTTTTTCATGCATGTCCTCTCTTTTTTCTTCTTATATATAGGAGAATAGCGCAACATCTCATCTTTATCAGATCTCCTCTGTATTTCCTCTTTTATTTATTTTATAGCGTACATCACATTTTTGTTTGGTCCTTTTATTTCTTGTCATGCATGTCCTTATTTATTGGTGTCTCTAACAAATTTATCTTTAATTTGATGTTCAATCCTGATTTTGCTCAGGTGTTCATCCCCAATCTGAATCAGTACCGGTATGAAAAAAAGAGGGATAATGCATTGTTGATTAACATTGCAGCCTAGATAGTATTTTCTAAAATTGTTAACAGGTAAAATAACATCATATTTAGATTCTACATATTTTTCTAATCAATTTTCATATATGATATGTTAAATTTGGAGTTACGGTTTAAAAGATATGAGTATTTTAAAAAAACATTTGATATGTACTGCGGGTTTAATGTCAGAAACATCAGGGGTTTTTATACAAAATAGCATGACAGACTAAGAATACCTATCTATAATACCTAAATAGTTCATCCTCACTATTCTATTTCTCTAAACATGCAAGCTATCCACATCATCATTCTTGCCACATCAGCTCCCACTACTGAATTTTCTGACATATGCTGAAGCCACATCATTCATTATTGTCATTGCTTCATATGGAGTGTCTTACAATTTGTACTATCCCTCATCTGTGCTGCAGTTACATGCAGATTTGTCCTTTCGTCTCTCACAGCACTAGGTGCATGTAGACAAAACCGGGGAGAGAGACGACCAGTCGGCTACGTACAGGCAGCGGGGCACCCTCCAGCATGAAGGTTTGTCCCTTCCTCTCCTCTCGGCACTAGGTGCAGTGCATGCACACAAGGAAAAGGTGAGCCAGGCGAAACGACCAGCTACCTACATGCGTCTCTTCCTCCATTAAGTTATGATCTAGGCAACCCAACAACTCCACTAAGCTGACCCTTGGACCTCTCACCTTTTTGATCTATAAAGCACCCTGAAATCAAGAGCCCGTTCATAGCTCTACTATTCTTCCGGCTGCCCCCTTCTCCACACCCAACTTCACTTCCTCCGATAGTCGTAGCCAAGGCAGCAGTCTTGCCGACATCGAGTTCCGATCAGTCGTTCAAGCCAAGAAGCTGAAGTGTTGATCGTGTTGTCGGCGCCGTCGTCATCATCTGTTCAAGCTAACCCAGCCCATCACCGTTTTCCTTGAATTTACCCAGAAGCCAACGTACAACCTGCGTCACTGCATGGATAGTACTCCGTATGGTTGGGAGGTAGTGAATGCTTTTTAGATTATGCAATTGGTGACCCTAGGAAAATTCAAAACTTTGTTCTTGCCATCTCAAGCTAATCCGTATGGTCGTTTCTCATATGAGCAAGTCTCACGGGCCATTCTGGTCAAGCAGCCATGCATGCAAACATGCCACACGTGTCTAGCATCAGCTAACCTAAAGATAGGATCTGGCACCGGAGTTTGTGTAAAGCATGCGTGTGTATCTCCCCTCTCCCCTCTGATGTATCTCACATAAAACTGTACCTTGGAGATGAATACAAGCATGTACTTAACATATTGGGAATCATATAAAGTATGTTTTCTTGGACCGTCATACCATTCTTTGTTATATCTTTACCTACTAATAAAGCGGCTAATGCTTCTGGTCGTACGACGTCTGCGTTTTTGCAAAAAAGTCCCTCTATTTCTTTGAAGTCAACCCGCAGTCCTATTTTCAGTGTGTTCTTGAGATAACATTCCGTTTTGGCAAAAAAGCCCCTGACGTCCGGCGTGCGTTTGAGAGCGCGGCGGGCACGGGAGTGAGCTCGCGGGCGCGCCTGCGGCAGGCGAGCCTAGCCGGCAAGTCCTCCTGCTGCTTGGCGAGGCCCTTGGCCTTCATGCGGGCCGAGGCGTTGCGGAACGGGCGGCGGATCTCGGCCGCTCCGTCGTGGATCCGGCGGCGGGCGGATCGAGATGGGAGAGGCGACAACCTCCATGACGGGTCCCTCGAGGACACCAGCGTGGATCTGGCGAAGGACAGATAGAGACGAAGAGGCGATGACCACCATGGCGGGATCTGGGGCAGAGGAGTCAGGGTCTTGTGGCGGCGCTCTCCTGAGCTCTTGGCGCCGGGGGGACGTCGGGAATGGGCGAAGGACGGGGAGGCAGGTCGGAGACGGGCCGGATCTGGCGATTCCCGATGACGAACGGGCGGCGGCGGTCTTCATGCTGCGGGGTCGGCTCGAAGCTCCTGCAACGGGCATGGTAGTCTTCCTGTTGAAGAAAAGAGAGAGGGTTGAGAGAGAGAAGAGAGAGACAAGGGAGAGATAGAGAGGGAGAGAGGAGGCGGGGCAACGTCGCGGTGCAGCTGCTGCTCACCTAGGCGACGACGTCGGCAGGGCCGCCGGGGCGTGGGTCGGAGCTGAGGACCTCAGGCGTCCATGGCGGCTTCCCTGTAACAGAGAGCAAGAGAGATAGAGGAAGATGAGAGTAAACGGGAGAAACAAAGAAGGGAAGAGGGAGATGACGGGAAAAAAAGGCAGGGGCGACGGGGCCCTGGTCGGTGGCTTCGGTCGTCGGCGAAGAAGGAGCTCGGGGTCGAGGACAAGGTAGCTGCGCTCGGGAGCAGCAGATCGAGCCGTGGCACGACTATGGTGGTGATAGACGGCGTCGCGACGGAGAGGAAAGGATGACTACTAGGAGGAGAAGGAGCAGCAGGGAGGAAGGATAACGCCACAAGTGAAGTCAGAGCGGCGGCAGCATCTGTCAAGGAAGAGCGGTGGCGGAGAGAAAGGGATGGATGGATACTAGGAGGAGGAGCAGCAGCAGAGAACGAGGTGATGCTGTCGCCTCTCGCCTCTCGTAGTGGGCACCTGTGAGTCCGTGACTATATGCTGTCAATGATAACATTTTTTATACAAAGTAATTTTTACATGTCTACAGGCCACATGCAAATCCAATCGAAGACACCAGAAACACACACATGCAGGCTCTTTGCAGAAGAGAACCCCCCATCTGTTTTGTACTTTTGATACATGAAAAATACATACTTCTAAGTTTGTATTCATCCTGTACATTCATCATTCTTTGTAAACAAATAAGTTACCGTTATACATGTGAAGAAAAACTCTTCCCTCCCGTGTTTGTTCAAAACAGAGAAAAATTACAACAAAAAAAACAATTTGCATGTTTATAAATTGATCTTTCTAAATAAAAAATGCAGTTTTTAATAATATGGATGTCTTGCTATCCAGTTTGCTTTGTTGTTTAAACTCATGTTTAAATATTTGAGTGTGTCCTTTTGAATATATGTTATATCTCTGATTATTTTCATAACCATTATGCCTTTTCTTTATTATTTAGCAGAGATAAGATGTATAAAGTTTAAATATTCTTCCATACATTTGACATGCATGTAACGTTGTATTATGTATCATGTTATGTAGATAGACCAGACAGTCAGCTTTGAAACTGTTTGACCATGGCCATACTGTTAGATGCTTGGGGTATATTAGCCGCACATGTTCCTTACTTACATGGTTTCTCATGATGTATGGCAAAGGGCCTTCGATTGACTAACGATGTTTAAATATATAAGAGAAGATTCATATGATGTTTTCCTACAAATCTAACTATGAACCCAGAAGTGAGTTTTTAATAATTTTCTTATTAAATAATTGAAGTGATCACTTTTCTCTTTGATTTTCTTTGTGTGAAATATATAGGGTCGTCTTATAGTTATATTTAAACAGGAACAAAATAAGGTTCATTATTCACTCCAACCTGCATATTTGTTAATGGAATTTTATGTTTGTTCCAATCACACAAAGACTTACTTGAATCAATTATATCATTTTTATATGAGGATGTATGTAGCAGATAGTGTGTTGTAATCATTTTTGTATGTATAGCTAATTAGCACTAAGACACACCATATGTATTTATGGTAAAACTATAGATTGATTTAAGTTCTTCTGATGCACTATAAAGAAATGAATACCCTCAGCCCAAAATCAGAGGGTACTAATGATTTTCTTATTAAATAATTGAAGTGATTGCTTTTCTCTTTGATTTTCATTATGTGAATATATAAGGTCGTCTTATAGTTATATTTAACCTGTATCAAAATAAGGTCCATTATTCACTCCAAACCTGCATATTTGTTAGTGGAAGTTTATGTTTGTTCTAGCCGACCCAAATACATACTTGCATCAATTATATCATTCTTATATGAGGACGTATGTAGCAAATAGTGTGTTGTAATCATTTTTGTACACACAGTTAGCACTAAGACATACCATATGTATTTATGGTAAAAACTAGAAATTTATGTAAGTTCTTTTGATGCACTATGAATATATGAACACTGTTAGCCCAAAATCAGAGGGTACACTAAATTATTGGCCATTTAGATTCATGGTTTTGATGTTAATTGTTCTACCGTGAACATTCTCTTCCGCTAGCATTCGAACAGCTGTAATGTCTAAGCTGCGATTGAACCAGGGACCAACAGATTGTTTGTAGAATGAGCTAGCCATAACGCCAAAGTAAGTGTTCCGTTCTGCACGTATAGGGATCTTGTAGAGTTGGAATGTTAAGCTTCACTTTAATTGCTTTGCAGAATATGTGCACTAAAAAAACTTTAATTTCTCATGTCAGGCAATTGGAAAGATCTCAAATTTTATTTACATTGTTTTCTTTCACAAGTGGGGTGCATGGATGATTTCTCCCGTTGCAATGCACGGGCAATTTTCCTAGTTATATTCATAGCAGCTGTTTTTAATTGACCGTGTCAGGGTTATTTCCGTTCTGGATGCATTGGCTGATACAGAAAATTTATTCTTGCATTTCTCAGTGTTGTCTCAGACGGACCAATGGAGTTCTTTACTATCCGATTGATGATATTTTCTCATGTTTAATCTGATCCTATTTCTTAAAGATAGATGAAACACCCATATGTGCAGAAGCGTTTTGTATCAGGGTGCAACATGGAGGCAAAAGAAACTGTGTGCATGAAAAAACCATGTCCATGCATGAGGCCATCGACTTCCACCCTAAAATCGATGATTTTCACTAATTCTATGAAGCATGTAGTACTGTAGTGGCATAATCTCCGTGATGAAAAATATATCTTTTGACATCAGAAAAATAGAAAAATCCTTTTTCGTTCACATCTATCCTACTTTTTTTTTTGCTTTCCTTCTCTTTTTATAGAGGCCTGCTCTTATGAATTAAACCCAATGTTTCATATTCAACTCCCATACAACATGCAGTGTTCTTTGTTATTTCTTTGAGAATTTCCTAATGAGACGACCTAACATGATACATCATCAACCACACGTGCAGCTTCTTACAAACTACACTACAGATTTTTCTTTCTTATTTCTTTGAGAATTTCCTTATGGGACGACCTAACATGCTACATCATCAACAACGCATGCAGCTTCTTACAAACTACACTACATATTCTATCTAAAATTAGTAGTTATGTTGCCTAAATTTAGAATTAGTTTATCACTAGAGCAATCACCTTCGTTTGTAATCAAGGAAAATGTCATTAGTACTCTTCGGTCAGCTTCTACTTTGCAACTGTGCCATACCAAATCCCTGACATATTGTTCCTGTTTATAGGGACTTTGTTCCATAATATTTTCTATTCGTTAACCTTTGGTATGTCTGCGGTGATACAAAATTTCCGCAGCAACGCGCGGGGTATCATCTAGTTTGTTTTATTAGTAGGTATAGATCTCACGGGCCAAAGCCTTTTTTCTCGTCCACAATCTCTTCCTCTTCCTAATTAATAGGTGCATGCACAATGAGGCTGTGCAGGAGAATAAAGACAGGCCATTAGTTACAGATGAACGCAGAGGAAAAATAGTGTGTATCAGTTGGCTAATTAAACGGATTAGTAAGTTTGCACGTGCAATACACGTCTCAACCAATGCTAATTTCAACAAATAGTCCTACTATGAATGACACTCACGTAAGTAAAACATGACAAACAAGCATTCAAAGATACAAAGAAATACACTTAAAGAGCTTGAAGATGAACATAACCACTATAAATGGTTCGCTATCATCATGTAACTTGAGGAAAATTCAAAGAACACAACGACACATCAATTTCTATCTGCACAGCTCCTCTCTGAATTGGACTCTCATGTTTCTTGCTATCTTTCTCACAACATGCTTGGCTTCAGAAAGAACACCTAAAGTAGCCTCCAGAAAGAGCTAAACTAAAGAAGTTTTGCACATGATAAATGTAAGAAACAAGAAAAACCAGGGCTATCCCTCGCGCCAAGCAGCCCTGAAGGCCTTAACCTTGTCCCTAATCAGGGGGAAAACCACATTAGCCGATGCCTCTTTTGCTTAAAGGTTCACATGTAGCGTTCTTTCCACAGATTCCAAACTGTGTCCAGGGCCCAATCCAGCGGCCTCCTTTTATTGACAACCGGCGCCATTGCAAATACCTTGGCCCACCACAACATAATTGAGTTCTCGATTAAACCTGCAGGCACAATGGAAGGGGTCACCAGGGACAGCAACTGGCAGATCTGACTCGCAAAAGCACAACTTAAATGAGCCGCAGATTCAGGCATCAGGTTGCACATCTTGCACATCGGCGAGTGGGGACTTCCCCGGATTGCAAGCTGGTCAACAGTCCAGATTTTGTTCTGCACTTTGTACTTCCAGACTCTCTCAAGGCCTGGCTTCAGAATTCTCCCAATGAGCTAAACTCCATATGCAGAAGCAGCCGAATACATCAGCAAAAGAAATCCAATAAATCTTATCTTCATCAGTTGACACATGGAAGGATTGTACAAATATTGGTAGAACTTTATGGCAAAGTGTTGTAACATACAACTTATTTTTTGTATTTAAAATCATGCTTATATGAAATATCAAAATGGGAGCTGAGCCAGTATGTATATGGTGTACGACTCAATCATTTCTGAACTTCTAATCCTCTACGTACATACCATTGGTTGTAAATGAAATATATAGCAAATTTCCTGCATGCGCAGCCAAAGGAATATAATTCCATGTTTTTTTTTGCAAGTATACCAATCCGTTATCTCTGTACCTGAAGTACATATTCAGTCAGACGTCAAGTGAACATAACTATATTAAACTGTTCATATGTCAAGTTTTGACAACATGTAAAGGAATGAAATTTCATCAAAAAAACAAAGGATCACAACACCTCACTGTGCGGAAGCCGGTTGGGGATTTCGATCACAACATCGTGCAACTTATGCTTAGCATTTTCGGTGGCCTGTGGTGAGGCGTAGGTGCTCAGAATGGCTGAGATGGCCCTGAAGTAGCAACGAAGGAAGTTGAGTTAGTTCAGAGTATGTGTCATCTCCAGGCTGTCCCGAACTTCCATCACGAGCTGCAAAAAAATTAGTCGAACAGATGATCAGACGTAGGACCATTGAGCCAAGAGAAGCACCAATTGCGGTGCAAGTATTATGGCTGTCAAAATTTGCAACTTGTGATTGAACAAGTGTCCTTTATGATGAAATTCGACAGTAAAGGAGCATGCTGATAAAAAAATTCTAGGATGGACGAACACATTCAGGATAATAAAAGGACATGGAAAAGCTGAAATTGTTCGAAGCACGCCACAAGAGGTGGAAATCTGACACTACAAAATGTACATTGTGGGGCAACACATCTCTGCTTAAATTCTGCAGGTAATCTGCAACCAATCGGAGCAACAACGGGGCACTTATCTTGGAAAATAGCGAGCCAGAGATGGGATGGAGGCAAAGATACATGCTCGGTATGGACAAACCGGTGAAGCTCCTCCCCATGAAGCACCGCCGGACGCAGGATTCTCGTCGCCGCCACACGGAGAGACGCGCCATCGTCGCTGGCCTGGAAAGAACAAAGGTGGGGGAATGAACCAGTCACTGTCGTACACTCGCTTGAGAAATCAGGCTGGGTTTGCGCATCGAGCTACAGGTACCTACCTTTCCCATCAGAAACTGTTAGGGTTCCTGGCTCGCTTCCCCGCCTGCCGGCCCGCCACCGCCGCCGTCGCCGAGGAGAAGAATGGGGCGCAATCCTGAATCCTGATGCAGGTGGTGAGGCAGCCCGCAGGGTCGGCGGTGGACGGATGCGGTATGGCTCTTGCCGACTCGATGGCCTGTAGGTCCGCCGTTCCATCGGCGATGTCCCAGTAGAAATCACCATCGTCATGGGCAGCATGGCCACCAGATCAAAGGCTGGGTGGAGTATTTATCTGACGTGGCCTGTAGGTCCGCCGTTCCATCGGCGATGTCCCATGCATGCTACAAGGAAGCACGCCATCGGTTCAAACATCATGCTTCCCCAAAGAGTAGACTACATAAGCAATGGTTTATCCTGCATTCTGAAACATGTCCAAATTATTATGACCTGGTTACCTGAAAAGCAAATACATCCCTAGCAAAACAATGTAGTTGCAAAGTTGTGCATCATCTCGTGAAACTTCTTACTGAAGGAACAACAACATATACCTTCACAAAAATGGGTGGTCTGAGACACTGTCATCTTTGTCTTGGAATTAACATAGGCCTTAGTATATACTAGAACTTCGATTCGTCATGGCATGAGCTTTTGGCGATTGGGACTGCTGACATTATTTTCGTGTGTGACTGCTCCAGCTTTTGATTGGCTTTAGCTTACTAACTTCTATTACTTGTATCACAAGATATACATTTAGAAAACCTCTAATAAACCGTCATTGGCACAAAACATAATATCACTCTGCTGCCCTTGTTGTTTGCTAAAAAATATCTGTAATGGAACTTTTGATTTTATTATGAGTGCCAATAAAGATAGAAATAGCATGGTCATTCTTGAAGACACTGTTTAATGTGATATCATTTAATTTTGAACAACACAAGTACTCCCGGCCGAAATCACTGTTTTGACCTTGTCAGAGATTTAAGTCGCAAACTGAACCCGACGGGAAAATATTTCACGATTTGACCCTTTTAGAAACGCCAAAGACCGCGGCGTTTCTGATGAACTCTGAAACGCCGACCAAGCTAGCGTTGCTGGCCAACACCGAAACGCCGAGGTAGCTCGCGTTTCTGCCCTGGCCCACTGCCAGGCCGGACCCGCTGTTTTCGTTGACGTGGCACGTCGGAAACGCCAATGTCCCTGGCGTTTCTGACCTGTATGAAGTAATGGGCGCGGGGCCGCGGGGGCCTGACCCAGCCCATCTTCTCCGCTCGGGCAGTTCGTCCCGTGACGAACTGGAGGCCGCCCCCTCCCTCTTCTTCACCAAATCTCCCCCAGATCTGCTATTTTGACCATCAAAACGAGTAGATCGAAGCACCCCCGAGTTGCTTGAGGTATTCTCTTCTCAATCCTCTATTTGTTTTCAGTCAAGATTGGCTATTGTAGATGCATTTTTTCAAACATGGTGGAACCCTAAGATTGGCTATTGTAGATGCTTGAGGTATTTTCTTCACAATCCTTGTGTTGAAGTATTGTTAGTTAACTTGTATAGCATTGGATTTAGAGAGAGACCATTTTTTAGGATTAGGTTGAACCTATTATTTGTTAATAATTAGTTGTGATAGATTCTTTAGGATTAAATATGTTGAAAAGAATTGGTGTTGGTAATGTGGTTCGTGATTTATATCTTTGGGATAATTTGTAGTAGTTCTCACACAATTTTGTATATGATGTGGTCATAATTTTAAGCATATATCATAACAAATCCATGTACCTTATTTTGTAGGATGTTTGAGCCGGATAAATATCCCGGCCTTGATGATTATTACGAGGAGAAGCATCGTGCTGTGCTTGTGGAAAGAGGGGAGGTAATTATGTATCTACATTGTCGATTCTCATATTGTGAGTATATTGTGAGTAGTTTAGAGAAGTATATAAATTGTGCGTGTGATTTTTGTAGGTTCCTCCAGTACTTCGGTTGAGAGGCCACAACCCACGTGAGTCACTTGTGTATGACCGTCGCTACGAGCCTTATTTTAGAAGAATGGATCTTCTCCAGTTTGTGCTCAACTTTAAAGGCACACCACCATGGCTGAACTCGACGGCCATTACCGCCCTTACGGACCGTTGGAGGCCGGAGACGCACTCTTTTCACCTTGCTCTTGGTGAGATGACCGTCACTTTGGAGGATATTGCGATGATCTCCGGTCTTCCGATCGAGGGCAGGGCTCTTACCGGGAAGGTGAAGTCCGAGGGGTGGCGACAAAGGGTTGCAGGTTTGGTAGGTGTTGAACCTCCCCCGTGGATTCATGAAACAAAGAAGGATCCTAGGCCATCTGGTGTTTTGTTCTCGTGGCTACAACAACATTTTTATGAGTGCCCAGAGAATGCCAGTCCGGCTGTTGTGGAAAGGTACGCCAGGGCTTACTTATGGAATCTTTTGACCCAAGTGGTGTTTCCTGACCGCACGGGAGACACAGCCTCGTGGATGTTCTTGGACCCTCTTCGTAACTGGGATGTTAAGTGGAGTTGGGGGTCGGCGGCACTAGCTTTCTTGTACCGTCAGGTAATGCTAATTTGATGAATTTTCATTATATGAAAGAGTTTTTTGCATGTGATTGTTTAATGTGTATACAAATGTGCAGTTGGACGGAGCATGTATGAGGAGTAAGCCGAAATCTTGTCTTGGTGGTTTTGTTTGGGCCCTACAGATTTGGATGTGGGAGCGTATCCCTGTGGGCCGTAACTTAACCATTGCTCCCGAAGAACCTTGGGAGTGGCCTTTTGACGGGGAGGAGGAGCGGTATCCCACTATCGCATACACGTGGGCTAATGTCCAAGTGTCTAGTATCGCAGCCATGGGGCGGTACAAGGCATACATAAGCGAGCTTGACATGCTTACTTACAACCAGGTAATTATCAAATGCCTTGCTATCAATTCAGATTTTTTGTTGTTGTGCATGAGCTAGTGACATGTTGTGATGTAGGTTAATTGGAGGCCGTACATGGTACTTAGGCAGTTCCCTTTGAGCAATATGTGCTTTCGTGACCAACATCTTTGGCGTGTGCGTTGCCCCATGATATGCTTTTTTGCGGTGGAGTGGCATCTTCCACATCGTGTTTCGAAGCAATTTCTTCATGAGTGGTGTGTCACTTAAGTTTTATTCAGGGCACGGAGCTATGGAGATGTATCAATGATAGTAATGTGGTGCTTGGCCGCGCACCTTGTAGAGAAACGGACAGTCTCGTTAGGAGTACTCTACAGGTTAGAGGCCTTTTTAATATGAACATTTATTTTATATCATGTGAACTATTTTTGCATATTTACATGTCAATGCCTTTGCCTCTGCAGAAGGTTGTGAATCGTTGCCGAACACTAGCTGCTTTACTCTCTTGCCATGGCGGTTCATCAACGGATGTGCGTGCACGTGCTCAGTATAGAATGGATGTTCTTTCTTCCGCTCGTCCATCTTCGAGCCAAGCACGTGCTTCTTCCGCTCGTCCTTCTTTCAGCCGAGGAGGTGCTTCTTCTAGCCGAGCACGGATTGATGAACAGGAAGATGAAGAGGAGGAGACAGACTACGATGCGGATCCAGACTATGTGGAGCTTGGGGCTTCGCAGATGGAAGATGCTCCACGGCCAACTCAACCTTCTCAGCCTTCTGAAGAAGCACGCCGAGTTAGCTCAAGGAACATCCGACGTCCTGGATGGCAGAGCACTCCAGAGGGCTACGTCAACAGGGGGAAGATGGCTGCGAAAAGAGGCAAGAAGTGAAGTGATGACTGATGCGAGTTTGTTACTTCTATTCTGGTGAACTAGAAATGTAGTTAGCTTTTCAGATGGAGCGAACTTGTTAGTTCCATATCTGATGGACTTGTTATTTGTATGTCATCAAGACTTGTGAATTATTATGTTAAGTTCGTTGCCAAAAAATGTCTCATTGCTATACTGTTGCTGTACTTGGCTTTAATATAGTGAAAACTGTTGGATCATTTATATTGTGAAATCTGTTGCTGTATTTGGAATGGTTTGTTGTTATCTGCATAAAAGGTCAGAAACGCCAAAGGCATTGGCGTTTCATTGTGACCTGGAAACGCCAAAAGGACCGGCGTTTCTGGTGTGAACGGCAACGTTGCATGTGCGTTTCTAGAAACGCTAGCCGGCTCGGCGTTTCAAACCAGCCACGTCAGCTAGCAACGCCAACTCGGCCTGGCAGTGGGCCAGGGCAGAAACGCGGGAAACCTCGGCGTTCCGGTGTTGGCCGGCAACGCTAGCTTGGTCGGCGTTTCAGGGTTCATCAGAAACGCCGCGGTCTTTGGCGTTTCTAAAAGGGTCAAATTGTGAAATACTTTCCCGTCGGGTTCAGTTTGCGACTTAAATCTCTGACAAGGTCAAAACAGTGATTTCGGCCGGTACTCCCTCCGTCCCAAAATTCTTGTCTTAGATTTATCTAGATATGGATGTATCTAACACTAAAACGTGAATAGATACATCCGTATATAGACAAATCTAAGACAAGAATTTTGGGACGGAGGGAGTAGGATGCAAGGGATAAAAACAGTAATCTGCTAGGATGATGCCAAATCTGGTCCCCGTTTTTAATCAATATTGTGCTGAATTGTAGAGAGGATCAGCCGCTTACCAGCCTTCGTTGCGTAGGATCCCCGTTTCCGGCGACGTGGTCGGTTCCAGCAGCGGCGGGGAGAGATTCTTCTCTGCTCCCCGTTTCCGGCGACGTGGTCTGGTCTGATCCGAGCTAGTACAATTCAGCACGCGCATGGTGGTCTAATAGTCTATGCAGGATTGAGGCTAACAACAGCAGATCAGGAATAAGCTGCGGCTGCTGGCGGCCGGTGGCGATCGAAAATCATCCATGGTGGTCGTCGGCGATGGGGAAAACTGTTTTTCACGGGGCGCTGAGAAGCAATCGAATCCAGGAGAAGACGGAATGAAGGGACCTGTCCCTAATTGCAGAATAACCAGGGTGTCTTCCGTATATTTTTGCTAGAAGGAAGTGAGGCTAGTCAATCTGTCCCTAGAGTTCAGATCCAACGAACCATGCTGTCTCGGAGCATCGGAGCAGATTGTGAGCCGTATCACCAGATATGTACTCCAGAGCAAGAGTTTTGATATGCGGTCCAGATTTGAGCTACATACGGAACGCGAACGTAAAAAACCACGTCCCCGGTCTTTGACTACCACCAGCGGGGACGACCAGTCGATTACCCACTCACAGATGCTACTCCCCGGTAGCGCTCTTCTCCGCCGGTCCAACAAGGTCCCGGCCAACATCTTAATTTGCGACGGCCTCCTTGGCTGCCCCCTCTTCAGCCCATGCCTAACGCCCCCAGCATTCACACGAGGTCATTATGGCACCGCTGGGCGAAGATCCTCTACTGTACGGCAAAGTGACGTTCGACCACTGACATGTGGGTCCGATGAAACCTGACCAACATGTATGCACGGTATGTCAGGCGAGCTACTTCCGGCGCCGCCTCCGCTGGTCAGGAGGTGAGGGCCAAGTTCAAGGCACCAGTAAGTACACCAACTTTTGATTTAATTATGTCTATGGCGCACTGATCAGTGACCTCAAAAAAGCTGGGCCGTTTGAGCTAGCACAAAAGCCTACTGTTGCGATGAACTCAAGTGCTTCTGAATTACGGTTTTCGTTTGTTTTTCCGTTAATAAAGCAGGCAATTTTCTTCTTTCTTATTAGTTAATGATATGAAGCAAAACTTTTGCTTCCGTTCAAAAAAAAGTGCTATACAAAGTCCAAAGGAAGAAGGATAAGGAACGGTAGGTATGAAGTCCGTGGGTTAATTATCTTACAAAGATATGTGGTCCCTTCACATGCTTACGGATACACAGTCCCAGACTTTCAATGGATACTGGTGTTGTTGGTTGACACCTTTCTAGGATGTATGCCATGATGGTTATGAAGACTCGGCAATGCTTCAAAGCTACAGACCAAATGAAATTAAACCCATTAAGCATCGCGAGAATGGCGGTCAACCGGCTATGCCATGTGGCGCACACTGGCTGCCCGCGGTGAGAGAGCTTTTGAAATATAATTTTTTAGGTGGAGGTGAGGATTTTTTTTTTGAAATGTTTTTTAGATGAAGGTGAGGATCCCACGTATTATTTTAAATGAAGGGCTACGCAAAGTGGCGCTCGCTGGTAGGTTACAGTGGTATTTTTTTCTTTTTAGATGGAGGTGAGGATTTTTTTTTTGAGATGTTTTTTAGATGGAGGCGATGACCCCATGTATTTTTTAAATGGAAACTTGCGCACAACTTCATTTGAAACGGCGTCACAGGGTGGTGCCCCAACCACTAGTACCATGACTCCGTTGCTGATTTGCGTTTGGAGAGGTGCGTGATGCGCTTCTGCAATATCTTTTTTTTGAACCGAAACCATAGAACAATCGTTCTACGGGAATTTCATTAAAATAAATAGTTTACAATATGTACAAAGCGAAACCCATAAATGTTCAACCCACTCCTGTTTTGTTGAATCCTGAAGCTATCATTATTATGCTAAGTGGTGTTCATTCCAGCTTGAAAATTGATCTCTGAATTTAGTTATCATCCTGTGTAAAAGGAGCTGAAGATCAGTCTTGAGTAAAGCTTTCCAACCTTTGACGGTGGCTGGTTTTGCCTTGAAAATTTTGTCATTCCTTTGAATCCAGATGTTTCAACATCCCATGATCATAATTTCCACGGCAACTGCCTGAGGTAAATTATGCATGGCCAAAGAGACCTCATCAAATATGAAAAATCCTCTGTGTCTGTGTCCCAGTAGAGACTGCCAACAATTGAAGGCAAAATCTCAGTCCCAAAAAAGATGGAGAGATGTTTCTTCTGTGGTCATTTGACAAAGAGCACAATTGTAGGTTGGCAGGTGGAAGGATCTTCTGTGGAGCATGTTCCTGGTGTTGACTCTGTCATGCAGTAGGAGCCAGAAAAATATCTTGTATCGAAGCATGGTTGCATTCTTCCAAAGTTTTTGAAACAGAGGTGCAGCTTGTTGTCCCTTAGTCAACACTTTATACGTCTTGATAGAGGAGTAAGATGTTCCCCATGGATAAGTCCATTTATCACCCTGATTTGAAAGATGTGTAGACTCAATTATGCTCTGAAGTTATGTGAATTGGTTGTGTGCTTGAGCAGAAAGAGGCAGAAAGAAACTGTCTGTTATGTTTGCCTGCTGCAAAAATTCCTGTATACTCAAATTGTGTTTGGTGGCAAAGGAGTAAAGCTCTGGGAATTTATGTTGTGCAATGCCATGCCCCCAGTTATCAGTCCAAAAACCAATAGTGTCTCCTGTGCCCAGCCTCCCTTTAGCCACAATGTTGAATTCGGGGAGCAGCTTGAAAATGCTTTTCCACCAGAATGATCCTACATTCATGTTGGTAATCACTCCATCTGGATAGTAAGAATCCCAAATAAGATGAACCCAAGGAAGATTTTCTTTGTGTAGGAACTTATGCAGATGTTTCATGAGAAGGCATTTGTTATGGGTATCAATGTTGAGAACTCCCAATCCTCCTTGATCTTTGGGCATGCAAACTTTGTCCTAGGCAATGACTGCAGGGCCTCTACCTTCCAATCCATATTTCCTCCAGAAGCAGTGTTTTAAGGCTTTGTTGATTTGCTCAGATATGCCTTTAGGTAGATCAAGGGTACACATGAAGAAAATAGGCAGATGCATGAAGACAGATTTGATGAGTGTAAGCTTGTCCCCATAAGATAGGAGTGTTGAGCAACCTGACAGTCTGTTGTCAATCCTCTTGATGACAGGTGAAAAGTCTTCCATCTTAGGCTTGGAAAGTGACAGAGGTAATCCAAGATAAGTGAAGGGGAATGAACCTATAGAGCAACCCAATCTGGCAGCTAAATCTAGGATCACCTCATTCTCAGTGTTGATTGGCACCATGGCTGATTTATCAAAGTTAACTCTGAGCCCTGTAAAGACTGTAAAATGGAGAATGAGGTTCTTAAGTTGTTCCATTTGCAATGCAGAAGCTGGCATAATTAGAACTGTGTCATCAGCATATTGAATGACAGGGAAATCAGGACAATGGTGTTGTTCAAGTGGTTTTGAGATCAAATTGTTATGCATGGCCTCATTCAGAATGGATTGCAGGAGATCTGCAGCCAGCACAAAGAGTAAAGGAGATAGAGGATATCCCTGCCTTACTCCTCTTTTGCACATAAACTGTTTGCCAGGGACCCCATTTAATAAAACAGCAGAGTATCCAGATGAAAAGAGCATATAGATCCACATAATCCATCTGTTGCCAAATCCTCTTGCAATGAGAACATCTCTAATGGACTGATGTTCAATGAGGTCAAAGGCCTTCTCAAAGTCCAGCTTTAAAACAATAATCTCCTTGCCATACATTTTGCATTGATGAATGAATTCATAAGACCAGGCAAGACAATCTTGGATGGACCTAGCCTTTAAGAATCCATATTGATTAGTGTGCACTAGCTTTAGAATGACCTCTTGTAGTCTATTTGCCATAAGCTTAGTGATGATCTTGATTGAGAAGTTGAGCAATGAGATTGGTCTGAAATCATTGGGTGTGGCTGGAGCATCTTTCTTAGGAATGAGAGTAATAAAGGAGGAGTTGATGCTCTGCAAGCTGATTCTGCCATGGCAGAAGTCCTCAATTAAAGCATAGAAGTCAGAAGCCAGAATATCCCAGCAATGCTTGATGAAATTTGTGTTGAAGCCATCTGGTCCTGGAGCCTTATCATTAGGTAGATTTTTGACAACAGAATCAATTTCCTCCTATGAAAAAGGAACTTCCAACATAGATAAATCCACATCTCTATGAAGTAAAGAGCCCAACTTTAGAGGATTGAAAGTGGGCACAGAGGTATTTAATCTCTTTTTAAAAGCATTAAAGAGAATATTGGCTTTGGCATTATGCTCTCTGTGAGTGTTACCCAATTCATCCTGTAAGCCGGCAATGTGAATAACCCTGTACTTGATGGTGGCTTTGGCCTGGAAATATTTTGAATTGGCCTCTCCAAATTTGACCCATCTAATGGTGGCTCTGTGCAGCCAATAAATCTTTTGTCTTTCCAGAAGTGTGAGGAGATGCTGCTTAAGAAATTCTCTTCCATTCCATTCTTGCAAGGTGAGAGCTCTGTAATCTTCAATTACATCTAGAAACAGAATTACCTCATTAGTGGCTTTGATAGAAATACTGAGTTGAGAAATTGACATGGCCCAGATTTTGAGGAATTTCCTTAATCTTTTAAATTTGGTAGTAATTCTCTTTGCACTGTCTTGGATATGGATGTCCTGCTCCCAATTTTGCCTTACAATATCTTTGAAACCCTCAATTTGCAGCCAATAATTTTCAAACCTAAAGATTTTAGACTTGGGAATATGAGTTCCAATTTGCACTTGACATGATATGTGATTTGAGACAGGCTTTGACAGAGGAAGAACCAGAGTATTAGGAAAGTGAGATGTCCAGGACTCAGAAGTGAAAGCCCAGTCTAATTTTTCTAGTAAAGGTGCTTGCTGCATGTTGCTCCAAGTAAAACTCCTCCCTTTTAGTGGGATTTCAACCAGTGCCAAGCTATTAATGGCATCATTGAATTTTAACATATCTGAGAAGTTACCCCCAGCCCTGCTTCTCTTGTGGGGGTACCTAATGTAGTTGAAATCACCCAAAATCATCCAGTTTGTCTCATCAGGCATTTGTATGTTGTTGAATCAAATTAGAAATTCTTCCCTGACTGCACCTTGGCAAGGGCCATAAATATTGGTGAGAATCCAGGACTCACCAGAGAGCTTAGAAGTAAACATGATGGAGAGAGAAGACTCATTTTGAAACAAAGTTTCCCCCTCAAAAATGCTGCCATTCCAGGCAATGAGTAGACCACCAGAGGCCCCCATAGAGGGAAGAAAATCAAAACAGTTGATCCTGTTGGGGCAGAAATTTTTGATGTATCTGAAGTCAAAGTGCTCTTTCTTTGTTTCTTGCAGGCAAACTATGTCTGCATTAGCCTCAACAATCTTGTTTCGAAGTGAAACCATTTGTTATTGTCATTAATACCTCTGATATTTCAGTTGAGAATATTCCAGTTGCGATTCATGTTCAAATAAAGCATGGACTGTAGCTAGTACTATTTATCTCAAGGAAGCTTGTAATGAACACCAAGCATGCAAGATAACAAGCAATCTTTTAACATAACAGAACAGGATGCCACAGCTTTCCACAATACACCCGGCCCAAGCAGCACAAAGATAAATAAGAAAGCAATTGTCTCTCATTTCAGAATTCAGAGTCATTACAAAATCATAGTATCTCATAAGTAGCATTAAAAGTCCATTCCAAAAGTGCAACACATCCCTAGATCTAAAACTTCTTGATGTTAACATGATGTTCTTCAGAAAGCAAGCTTAAGGCTTGAAAACAACCTTCTTGGGGGCTCCTTTAGCAGCAGCCTTAGCCTCCTTCTTCTTCTTGGGCTGGTGCAGCATCTCCTCAGAACAGTCCTTTGCAGCAGCCTTGCAAAAGGAAACAGTCAGGTTCTTTACTATCTTAGTGGTAATGGTAGGAGGATCAGTAGAACAGGGGAAGCAATTTTTATCTGAGCATGACTTCCTCCTGAAACCATTGTTTAAGGCTTTCAGTCTGAAGCTCCTTCTTACCTCAGTTTCCACCATAGGAGCTTTATCCTTCCTCTTCCTTTGTGTGTGAGCAAGAGAGGTGCTGGCAGGTGGCACAGGAGGGGTGCTGCTCCTTTGCAGAGCCTGGGGAGTAGAAGCAACATTAGAAGAAACTTCTGTCTCCTCAACTAAATTCTCACAACAAAGAATCTGCTCACTTTGACACTTTTCAGGAATTACAAATGGCAGAGTTTGATTACTGACAGAACCTTCAATGATGTAAGTCCATTGAGATGCAAGTAAAGATTTTGCCCAGTCAAAGTTGTCCAGAGTTGTGACGCCCTCGATTCAATCGTACACTAATCATACACGCAAATGTGTACGATCAAGATCAAGGACTCACGGGAAGATATCACAACACAACTCTAGACACAAATTAAAATAATACAAGCTTTATATTACAAGTCAGGGGCCTCGAGGGCTCGAATACATCAGCTTGAAAACAAATGAGTCAGCGGAAGCAACAATATCTGAGAACAGACATGAGTTAAACAAGTTTGCCTTAAGAAGGCTAGCACAAAACAACAATGATCGAAAAGGCAAGGCCTCCTGCCTGGGAGCCTCCTAACTACTCTTGGTCGTCAGCGTCCGTCACGTGGTAGTAGGCACCCTCGGGGTAGCAGCCGTCGTCAAAGGTGGCATCTGGCTCCTGGACTCCACTATCTAGTTGCAACAACCAGAAAGAAGAAAGAAGGGGGAAAAGGGGGAGCAAAGCAACCGTGAGTACTCATCCAAAGTACTCGCAAGCAAGGATCTACACTACATATGCAACATTATCAAAGGAAGGCTAAATATGTGGACTGGGCTGCAGAAATGCCAAATTAGAGAGAAGGCCTAGTCCTATCGAAGACTAGCATCTTCTCGAACCCACCATCTTGCAGCAACAGGAGGGAGTAGAGTAGCATAAAGTAAGTAGCAGTGGTGTTATCAACCTCGGCCGGAGATCCTTTCTCGACTCCCTGCGAGAAAGAAATCCCAGAGCCATACTATCCAGTTATCATCACAATCAAAACCTCATCACCATCCAGTTCTCATCACAAGTATCCAGTTCTAGTTGTATCGATCGGGATACAACTCCAAGTGTCCGTTACCGTAGGACAGGCTATGCATAGATTAGTTCTTCCCTGCAGGGGTGCACCAACTTACCCACCACGCTCGATTGACTCCGGCCGGACACACTTTCCAGGGTCATGCCCGGCCTCGGCCAAACAATACGCCGCAACCCGACCTAGGCTTAAATAGAGAGGTCAAGCACGCCGGACTAAACCTATGCCCCCAGGGGTCATGGGCCATCGCCCCGGGAACTCCTGCACGTTGCGAACGCGGCCGGTGAGCAGACCTAGCTACCTCCCTAAAAAGGCAGGAGCTTACCAGTCCAACCCGGCGTGCGCCGCTCCGTCGCTGACGTTTATTAAGCTTCGGCTGATGCATACGACACAGAACGCCCATACTATGCCCACGTGATGGTTAGTGCTATCAGGCCAGAGGCCCCTCGGATCAAATATCCAAATCGTAGTGGATTAGGAACGCGCGGTAACAAACAGAGACTCACGAAAGAGGTGACCCCGTTGCCCCGTCTCGAGGACTTGCGGCAAGGGCTAAGAATGCCCGGCCACGCCTCGTAATTATCTCACGGGCACCTTCCAGGTCAACCCGTCTCCACATCACTTTCCAAGTAACAGCTGTAAAGTCCAAGTATCCGTGTGTCCAAACATCAAGAGGAAAACCCAAGGAATCACCCCCGGTGGGTTCCACTCAATGTAATCATCAGGGTGAACATAGAGGAATCACCCTCGAGGTTCACACTTGAGGGGTTGCAAGACAGAGCCGTATCGGAAGTGGTTAAGGAGGAAATCACCCTCGATGACCACGACCGAATAGCTACACTACAGGTTAACATTAGAAGTGCTGTAGAGGTCTCACCCTCGGCACTTGATAGTAACCCAGCAGTGTCGAGCAACTAAGGGGAAAGTGATGTGTGGTGCCGGGGCCTGGTCTTCAATCCCGTTGATCGGGTCTTCAATGATGAAGCAGGGGCAACAAGGACAAGGTGGGGGTCACTGATGGATCACTAACCAGCCTATACTAAGCAGTTTAGGATAAGCAGGTAAGGTGCAATAACAGGTACAAAAGCAGGCTATGCATCAGAATAGGAGCAAACAATAACAGTAGCAAAATCTAATGCAAGCATGAGAGAATGGAATGGGCGATATCAGGATGATCAAAGGGGGGGCTTGCCTGGTTGCTCTGGCAAGGAGGGGGTCGTTGTCGACGACGTAGTCGATCACCGGGGCATCAGCGGCCTCGGGGTCTACCGGAGAGAAGAGGGGGAAGAAACAGTAAATACATAGCAAACAGAGGTAACACTAAGCATGACATGACGATACGTAGCACTAAGCGTGTTCTAACGCGGTCCTAGACGTTATAGGGGAAGGGGGAAATCAACCGGGAAGGTGTTCCCGGTTCCGGACCTGTGTCAGACAGATGACCGGAGGGGGAAAGTTCCATGTTCAGCATGCTAGGGGCATGTGACAGATGAACGGACCGCGTATTCGGATTCGTTGGATTTTTCTGAGCAACTTTCATATAGAAAACATTTTTATCCGAGATACGGTTTATTTTCTATGAATTTTTAAAGTTGTTATAAATTCTGGAATTTAATTATTTATTTCAACATTATCCAGAATAGTAAAAGATGACGTCAGCATGACATCATGCTGACATCAGCAGTCAACTGTGCTGTTGACTGGGTCAACTATGTGTGGGCCCCGCATGTCATACACTGTTTAGTTTAATTAGGGTTTAGCTAATTAATTATGGTTTAACTAAATTAACTAATTAATTAGATTAATTTAAACGGGATTAAATAACTTAAATAATTTACTAATTAATTAATTAACTAATTAATACTTTTATTAATTACATTTCCTTTTTTTTTAATTTTCGTTTTAGGGGTGTGGGGCCCCTACGTCAGTGGCCCAAGGCGGCTTATTGGGCACGGGTTAACGGGGCGGGCGTGGGCGCCCGTGCCCGTGACCACCAGGGGCGACGGCCACGGTTGCGGGCCGGAGCCGCACGGCGAGGTGGCTGGCCAGGGCGGCGCAGCCGGAGCCGCATGGTGAGGAGTGGGGCCGGGCGGCTATGGCGCAGGGGCAGCCGCGGTTCGCGGGGCGCGCGTGGCGCCGTGAGGGCGCCGAGAAGGGCCGCGGTTCGCGGGCACTCGCGTCGGGCGTGGCCGGCGCTACACGGGCGCGGCCGGCGCGTGGCCATGGTGGGGTGAGGCGCGGGTGTGGTGGACGCATCGAGGCAGAGGGGAAGAGGAGGACGGACGACGGCTCACCCCCGTTGCAGGGGAACGTCGGTGAGG
>NC_041391.1:255755879-255776029 GCF_002162155.2 Triticum dicoccoides
TTTTTTTGTAAACAGCTTTTGCATTTTCTTTTCTTTTTCTTTTAGCCAATAAAGACTTTGCAAAAAATTATGCCATTGGACAAAATAATCTCAAAGAATTATTAGGCACTGCCAAAAAAGATTGTGAGGCTTTAGAAATAGTTTGCCATTTTCATAAATTAAAAAGGCATTTAATTTATTTCTTAGGCCACTGTTTGAAGTAGCTTAGGCCACTCAAACCTTTTTGCAAAAATGTTGGTTCACCACCAATATTAGTTGTGGAATATTCTGCACATGATGAACATTTTTGTTTTCATGTCTGAGCATTTTGAATTTCAGACAAAATTTGAATTTGAATTCAACTGGAATGTGAAAGAACATGAGACAATAATGATCAGGCACATGTTTAGCAAAAAGATTAACTTAACCACAGGGGTTACTGTAGCATCATTACACCGGTGTGTTACAAGAGTCATTAAGGCAAAAATGATGACTTTACACCACTCAATAGGTACCTGTGTGACTTTGTCTGTTGAGTCCACTGGAGCAAAGTGAGCCTTCCAAAGCTCCAAACCTTCTTTGGAGAGGAACTCCTCATCCTGACTTGAAGATGCAGAGGACAGTAACTGAATATCCTTGCCAGCAAAACTTGCATTGAAAATAGGGTAAGGGAATCCAGGAGGGGCCTCTAAACAGGTACCTGCTGAGGAATTGGAAATTTCTGCATTTTGATTGGTTTCAGCATTTGAATTGTGAGGAACAAGCTGCTCAGGATCAGCATCATCCACATTGGCCAAAGAGACAGGAACCACAGAGCTGGGTTCAATGCCTGGTGTCTGAATTGGAGGAGCAGGTTTGGCAACAACATCAGCCAAGACTTCAATGGTGGCAGGTGCAACATCAACTTCAGCTGCAACAGAAGGGGTGGCAGCAGCAGAGGAAGCCCCAATCTCATTTGCAGCATAATTGTTAGCAACAGCATATGTTGCAAGAGTGGCTCTGAAACTGTCATTTCTCTTGGAGGCAGAGGAAGGTTGTCATCAGCAGGCAGATGAATCTGAGGAATAGCAAAGTCCTCTAGAGGCAGCTGCTCAATGGGTTGATTAAGATCCAAAGCTATATGTGCCACATGTATAACTGGTTGAACTTCAGGGAGAACCAGGGGTGCCAGAAGCTCATCCAAATCTGGGATGCCTGGTGCACCAATAGCAGACTCAGTAGAACTGAAATTTGCACTTGGCAGACCCAGGGAAAGAGTGAGACCACTGTGATCATCTTCAGGCTGCACCACCTGTACTTCAAGTGGCCCCATTAAGTCATCTAGAGCCAGAAATTCACCAGCTTGGATTTCCACATCAACAGGAAGATGTTGCTGTTGTGGCATAGCCTAGTGACCCCAGCCTTCCTCTTCATCATTGTGAGCTGGATCATTCTCAATTACAGGTAGCACCTATTGCTCAGGCTGCAGGAGATGAAATGCAACAGGCCCAACCATCAGATTGTTCTGATTGGGATGGTGGAACTGTTCTGGTGGCCTTGGGTGGGGGTTGCCATCTTCAGGTACTGGGTCTTTATTAGGTGGTGGAACTCCAATAGGGTTGTCATCGACAATCACAACAGGGCAAGTCCAAGATTGGCCACCGAAATTCTTGGCCTCAGAGACCACAAGACTAGCTGGAACATCTTTGAGTGTATCAACTTTTACTTTCAGTGCAACTGCAACATCACTTGATTTATATCTGTCCCAGACCATCAACTGTCCGAAACTTGCAGTGGCATTAGACAGTTCATGAAAACTTCTTAAATCAGCAGGGAAACCGACAACCATGAGCCAGACATCATGATTCAGATTAAAGTTCTTCCAATGCAGCCCCTCATTGTGCCTTTGAAATACAATATGAATGTCATCATAAGCATGCGGCCCTCTATTGACTAGAAAATCTCTGTCAGCCGCACTGCGAACCCTCGCAAAAACTTGTCCAAAGGGACACTTCGTCACCTCCGAGACCCCAATGCGCTTGGATTGCAGAAACTCAAGTAGGATCTCACGGACGTTGAGGAAACTTACTTCTCCTTGGGGCATGGGGATGATTGTTGCAATGGCATGATCTTCATTGGCTGGCACAAGGTTGCCATGGAGCACGCGATGGCGTGCCGGCCTTCCTTCCACCTCAATCACATGGAAACGCTCGGGGAGGAATGGCCTAGGGTCGAAGGGGAACGAAGCCATTGCCGGCGAGAGCAGAGTCGCCGCTTCCTCCGAAACCCTCGAAGAACGAGCTGGTTGCTGCAGAGAAGGAGGATAGTGGTGGGAATGCGAGTGGGCACCGGCAGTAATGGCTTGATTTGACTGAAGAGGGAGGATGATGCCCTCTCTGACAGGTGGGGTTGAATGCGTCGATTGACGCGAGTCATGGTCAGTAACCAAATGTGGCTGCTACAGGAGAGGCGGTTGAATGCGAGGCGTCGGCTCGGAATTCGTACCTCCAAATCTGCAATTCTCTTTGATATGGCCCAGGCGACGGCATCCTCTGCAGCGGATTTTATTCTTGCAACCAGGCCGAAGGTGGCCCACATCTAGGCAGCGAATACAGAAAAGAGTGCTGGGCTCCCTAGCAGCATGGGCCGCCCAGAAGTTTGAAAACCCGTGGATCCCGCCCCTCCGATCGCCACATTATTGGGCGCAGTTAACACTTGCTGTGATGGTGCCACTGATTGTGTCAAGCGCTGGGAAACTGAAAGGGGTCGATTAGCACCGGATCTGATCGGCGATCTAGGCGGAGATCTGACCGGAGTTCCAACCGGAGGACGAACGGAGGAATTATTGCCAGTAAAGATTCTTGGGGTTTGAACAGCTTCGGAATAAGACCGACGATCACCAGAACGATTGACTACAAACCATTCTTGTTCAAGTTCTTGCTGGTACAGCCTGAACTCTTTGCGGGAATCTGGGCCACCATTGCCCCAAAGGAAAAACCCCAAACTAAAGAGATCATTGACGCAATTCCCCCCTTTGATGATGGCAAAACCTACACTCTTTGAGGAAACGCTGAATTTAAACGACCAATTTTGAAGGCACGAAACTTTGAAACGAGAACCATGACCCCCAAAGCAAGATTGAAGCATGAGACTGACCGAATCAGAGTTGATACGAAGTTAGAACGAGTCACCTCTGCCACCAGGAAGAATTCCTTGAGTTTTCCCCCGTCAAAATGATTGATTGGAACCCCAAATTGCTTCCAGATGTAGGCTTCAAAGGCCAAGCCTTGCTCGAACTTGAGGTCAGAGAGCGCCATCACGGAGATGGAGATCGGGCTTGAGCGAGTGATGTTGAAGCATAGGATTGATGTGGACACCGGGGCCGGAGTGGCCACCGGTGGAGGCTAGGTGGTGGCCGCCGGGGCCGGAGTGGCCACCGGCGCGGCTAGGCAGCGCGGCTAGGAGGCGGGGGCTGGGTTAGCGGGTTTCAGTCTTCTGTTGGTCCCGCTTCTGCATTATCATGTGGATAATGCCTGTTATTGGGAAGAGTAGTGTTTTTCTCTAATCTTATGGCTGTAAATTTTTATCATTTTCCATTATTCTTCAGTGTGCTAAAGAATAGTGAAATCTTGGCTTTTGGTTCATTTTGTAGGTTATGTGTGTAAGTCAAACCAAATGTTCATTGTTCGTCGCTGTTTCAGTCTGTTAGTCGCTACGAGCAGCTTATTTTGATGACAATGCAATCAAGGACGTATGTGTTCGTCTATAAATTTACCTATATTTAGTAGCGTACATACACTTAAAAATAGTAGCATGGTCTTTGTATAGTTATTTTAATCAGCAACATTGCATTAGAGTCTTCGTCAGCTTTGCACATAGTAATGCTTAACTGCTGCTTTGAACTATTTGAATGGCGTCAGTTGTCAGAAATGTATTACTAAATTTTTGCAAATACTGAACTGAGTTTGTCTCATCGGTTTAGTTATTTGATTCAAACTCGGTGAGATTAGTTTTTTATGGTATTAGACATCCCCTTTGCACTGGTGCGGTTCAGTAGCAAGTCAGATGTGTGGTGGATCAACTCTTCGCCTTAGGATTGATGATGTTCGGACACATTGTGATGAGGTGGTTACTGTCGATGAGGGCGAAAAAAAGGATATGAGTGTATGATATTTTTTTCTCTCTCATTGCGACGCACGGGCATTTGCTAGTTTGAATAAAAACATCATCGAATATAACATAAATGAATATATCTGATAAATTACAATTTTATTGGCCATGCAATACAAAGTAGAATTATATTCGATCTGCCGTTATCTTTTCCCATCAATATCGAATTGCAGCGTTTGACTAGGCCCATTTTGCCAGCATCGACATCAGGCCGGCCCCTATCAACATAAAAATGTAGATACCAAGCTGAAGCTTCCATCTTCCCTGCACCTTCGGGTTGGTAAGTTCCTCAGCTAGGAGGTCGACCAGTGCCATGTACACGAGGATCCCAGCCGCGACGGAGTTGAGAAGGCCCTCCATGATCAGCGCGTTCGGGCTGTTCTCGTTGTACACCGACGATATAGCGGCGCCGATGCCAATGCTGACCGGGGTAGTGAAGCAAAAGAAGAGGATCATAGTAATGAGGGAGGTCGCCTTGAACTTTGCCTGCAGATATTAACGAATCAACACAGATTTCGCGCACGTGGAAATTAGTGTGGATACATTCAATACATGTCTCTGTAATTAATATGTACTAGTACTATACTAATACTCCCTCCGTCACAGTTTAGAAGGCACAGTTAAATTTGCGTGCGTTTCCACTATAGACAAGGTTTAGGGCGCATTGCATTTATTTTTAGTAGCTAAGTAGTACTCCGATATCATATTTCTATATGCATGCGTAGTGTGAATGCTATTTTTTAGCCCATCTCACAGCCAATAGATAACCACCTAGGTCCCAGAGAATTTCCAAGTGCGCCTTCTAAACCGTGACGGGGAGTAGATGTAATCTCTATGGGTTTAAAAGTGGTTCACGTTTTTGTTTTGACTACTCTGGTAGTACATATGGAACACATCTTCATTAAAAGCACGAACATAAAAAAATGAACTTCTGATCACAAACGTCTAACAACTACTGTACAATCCGATTTTAGGAAAAGTACATGGATTATTATAGGCACCTCCCAATTTTTGCGCTGTCAGCCTTTTCGTCAAAAACGAATGTTCATTTGTTTCACGCATTCTTCGTAGCATCTATCATATGGATAATATATACGCATAGTATGTTGTATATATGATTATCGGAGTAGTATATATTGAAAATTTTAGATGGTATTGTACCACTTTTTTATCTCTCCTTTTATATACAAAATATGAACATATTTCAAAAATATGCTTAAAACCATGAGTTTAGTTGCAATTTTTGCAGGTAGTTCACTTTAGAGTATCTTAAAAGTATTATATAAACATACTCAAAATGATAAATTAGTATAGGTAATGCTTGCATGTCGTGATCGTTATGATCCTACAAAAGAAAATGATATATAGATCAAATATGCGTGACACGGAAGATAGGGCTAAGTGATAAACCTGAACTATGCAGCCACCAAGGCCGATGCCTTCGAACATCTGGTGGAAACTTAGTGCGATGACAAGTGGCTTGATGGTGTCCGGATCCGGACAAGCGCCGAGGGAGATGCCAATGATCACAGAGTGGACCACAATGCCAAGTTCAAGTACCTACCAATTATCATGCTTAACGTAAGAATATTCACTCGCAACAAAAGAGATGCTATAGGTCAAAAGCAAACCTGTGAGATAACACGTTGCCGGATCGTGTATTTGTCGTCATGGCTGCCGCCGACTGCCACGACAAGCGCTGCCGATCCATGAGCATGCCCGTTCGATGCATGGGTGTGGAGGTCCACGTAACCCTCGTGCATTTCTACTTCCTGGTGACGCCCTTCCCCGGCAGCACCAGCCGGATTCTCCTCATCTACGCCGACCACGCTGCCGCTGCATGCGACTGCATGGGCAGTTCCCTTGATCAACTGCACGCGGGTGATGTACGCTGTTGCGACGGTGTCAAAGATGAGGGCGCCAATAGCTCCCACCATGGCGCCTAACCCAGCGAAGGGGAATTCTTTCCAGGGGCCGCTGACTGGTAGGCAATCTGATGTAAGGTCTTCAAACGCATCTGGAAGAATATGGATGAAGCCCGTGGAAAGAATAACTCCTGCTGCCAACGCCTTGATCAGAAAGAAGGCGTCGGCATCAGCGTTCAGCCAAGGCACACGCCGTCCCATCACAGGCAGGCCGCACCCGAGCGCCCCGCAGATTAATATTGAGAAGAAAGCGGCAATCTTTAGCGAATTAGCACTGCGGTGGTTGGTACCCGCCTTCCCGGACCCGCAGCCACCATCGTCTGCTTGCGCTGCAGGAACAATAATTATCAACGCTACTATGGCTGCGAGGAGCAAGGGACGATCCATGGCGGACTTCATGGCTACTCTATGCTTGGCGTATGGAGTACGAGATGACTACTATCTCTCGACTTCAGAGATCGTTTATATATATAGGAGTAGGTTTGGGTCGTACGTTTGCAGAGTCTGCATGTACATTGCGCCGAGATCGTTATGATACGCTAATTCACGGAACTACGGCCGGCACGATTGTTAAAACTCACAACTTCTGCGCCTTGTCTGCTCCGTGTCAGTTTACGTCAATGCAGATTGTATGACCTTAGCCAGTCGTGCACGTACGTATTAATATTGTTTTACGGTGATCCTAAAAAATATCTTTTATAGTGAACCTATTAATATCTCCTGTATGTAAATTGCGCGCATGTCGCGATCGTTACGATTCTTCTAATTTACGGATAGCCTTTTTTTTTCTTTTTATTGTGAATCTCTACTTGAGGAAACCAGGGGCCGGTACAGTTGTTATTGTTATTAGAGTCATATATATAAACGACTACAATGTCTAATCACAACTGCTGCGCGTGGTTTATTTCGTGTCAGGATCATTTACGTCAATTCATTCATTTATGAACCGACATTATCGCTGCACCAAATAAATGCTTTTACGGCGATGTGGAAAAGAAACCCTTAGATGAACAGTTGGACAACAAATGGAGTTCTAAAGGCTACCGGACAAAATTAAATAGCCGGCAGACCCTCCTTAAAAAATAAAATCCGGCAGACCCTTTAAGTGTGATAGTCTAGTACTGAAATCGAGTTGATTGTGGAGTGCCATACTACACTCATACAGGAAAAATCATGTACGCCGAGTATCGACAAACAAGAATGATGGGAGAACCGCTTGCTCCTCAGAGATCAGACGATTATGGCCGTCCGATATGTTTGCTTGATGAGTTCCAAGCCGTCGGATCAAAGAGGGGGCACTATTGCAATGAACAGTTTCACTCTCCATGAGAAAGATCTCGTGCCACCGCCATTATTCCCATGCCCCGTCGAGGGCATTTTCGTCTTTTCATGTTTTGTGTCGTTGTGTCATGACCGTTGGTTGGCTGTGGATTGACGGGGCGCCGTTTGGGTGAGAACCCTAGCCTCCACCCCCTCCCTTCTATATTGCAGTCCCCGCCTATCCTCCCCCTCGCGCCGCGCCCAGAGCCACCTCACCTGCACACGGCGACCAGGGCGCCCTGAGCACACCCGACATCATGTGCCTTCTCGTCCGGCGGCCACCTCTGCGCGTGGGACGACCTGCACGCGTGCCATCGCCATCCCCACTGATGCCGGGGCAAAGCCCACGGCCGCGCATCACCATCTCCCGCAGTCCCTCGCCGCCACCACCGATCCCGACCTATTCCGGCGGCTACCAGCAACGCGCAACATTCTCCTGTGACCGCCTCCCTCAGCTCCGTTGTCAGGACCCCGACTCGATGCCACATCGATCTAGCATGTAACACCTCATATCGCTTTGCGGCCTCACGCACGGTATCCCCACGGGTGTCGCCTTACCTTTGTCCGGGACCGTTTGCGCATTTTGGCACACGTATATGATGGTGTCGCTAGCATCCATATGATAAAGAGCCCGGGCTGACATGGCTAGTCGTAAACCCAAAGTGGCACTAACTTACAGGGACAGGCATTCATGACCCAGCATCGAACGTGTCGGTCATCAGCGAGTGAATCCAGGCTGTAGCACTGGGCTAACAGGACTCCGGTGAACCGGGCTGTAGCGGGCTAGCAGGACTCCGGTATTCATCGCGTGACATTTCCCCGAAGGGACAGACACAGGATCGAAGAAGGACACATGCCGGCCAGCCTAAGTGTTCCGGAGCAGTAGCAAGCTACCAGGGCTCAGTGGAAGCACTAGGAGACATTTCCCGGTAAGAGAGGCTACTAAGAATAAACAACTAGATAGTCAGATCCCACACATAGCAATACACATTACACGTACGCATAACATGCAAGTATGTGCTGTACAACATGGCATCACAGCATAACTCAACAACTTATATAGATAAAGGCTCAGAAGAGCCGTCATAGCAATTATTGCAAACAGGGGTCACTAGACCCATCATACAGAGCATACAAGCAACAAGCGGAAGCATTACATATCTGGGTACAGACATCTACAAATGAAAAAGGCTGAAGAGCCTGACTATCTACAACATCCGATCAAGATCGTAGCTGAGGTACTAGCTACTAGTCGAAGTCCATGAGAACCCTAGTAAGACCGAAGTCTCCGCTGCAAAAACATAAATAAAGCAACATGAGTACAAAGATACTCAGCAAGACTTACATCAGATCCTATCATACATGCATTTGTATCAAGAGGGTAATGTGGGGTTTGGTTGCAGCAAGCCAGCTTTGACTCTGTGGCTATCCTGTTCTACGACTACCAGAAACTCTGGAGGTGAAACAACGTACACGAGTCCACTAATCACCATACAATACACTACTATGGATTCATCCCCGTCTCCCTACGAGAAGGCCATCCATAGCACTCACACTTGTCTTGAGCATTTTATAGTATCCACTTCAAGTTGTCTATGTACCATGTAAGCATCCAAGAAGTCCATAACCGCAGACCCGGCTATTCGAATAGATCATGTTAACCCTGCAGGGGTGTACTTCTTCACACACGCTCTCGCCACTTACCGCCATGTACACGTCATGTACCTCGGCAACCTTCAAGCGGAAGCCTGGCGAGGGTGTCGGCCACGACCTGACTAACCACACAAGACTCTAGTCCAGGTTTATCGCCTATTCGGGTTCCATCCGCAAGGAGATCCGGCCGGGGTGTCGCTCACGGCCCCAAACGATGTGAGCAGGGTTCCCGAGCCCACCAACCGGGTGCCACTCGGTACACCGTGCCACGTGTGCCTAGTCTGTCCCAAGCCCACCCTGCCGGGTGCCACTTGGTAGAAAAATAGCACTACCTACAAACACCAGAAACTAGTTGCGACTCCTGGACAGAGACCAAGTTGGTTAATAAGTCGAGAGGGGCACTTAAGCATTCCAATGTGTGGTAGTATCGAGTCATTGGACAACATACATAGAACTCAGTGCTTAAGGACGGTTCCAGCGAGACAACCCACCATGTACTCCTACATGGCCTCTCACCGCTACCTTTACCAAATCATGTTAACACACTTCACTCTCAGCATCAGAACATATCGTGACACTCCAATTCATTCCCAATGAATCAGACCTGACACAACTCTAAGCAATAGCAGGCATAGCATGGTAGGAACACATCAGTGGCTTCAATCAACTCCTACACATGCTAGTGGGTTTCAACTATTTACTGTGGCAATGACAGGTCATGCAGAGGAATGGGTTCAACTACCGCAGCACAAAGTAGCAGATGAATCGTTGTTGTCCTAATGCAATAACTGAGAGCAGGAGCGAGAGAGTAGGGTTTTATCGAAATGAACAAGGGGGGTTGCTTGCCTGGTAAAACAACAGAGGAGGCACTGCTTCACCGACAGGTACTCTGGAACGTCTCCGGAGCAGGACCTATCGAGAAGGAACGGTGCCGGCAATCAATACACAATCATATGCAACAATATGATGCATGAACATGGCATGTAGATGTGATGCTGTTGAGCTAATGCAACTAGTGTTCAATTAGTTTGAAGTCCATTTGAACCAAAGGTTCAAATGCATTTCTAAATTAGGTCTCTTATATATGCCATAATGTGTTTTCCCATATTCAGCATGTATAAGTTGGTTTTTCATGCATGAAACTAGTTCAGATGGAAAGGTTGCATTTTTCTGATAATTTTTCATATATAAATTATTTTAATCTGAGCTACGGTTGAATTGATATGAATTTTTGAAGTTTAAAGCAATTTCTGGAATTTCCTGATTAAATTTAATTCCAGAAATCATATAGTTGCGTCAGCATGACGTCATCACGACGTCAGCGGTCAACGCGGCTGTCCAGGGTCAAACCTGACGTGTGGGACCCACACGTCAGTGACAGGGGGGTTAACAGGGGTTAATTTAATTTAATAAAAAGGTTAGGGGGGGTCGGGCCCACTGGTCAGCGACCCTGGGGGGGTCAAACCCGGTCAACTCGCCGGCGTTTAGCCGCCGGCGAGGCCGAGCGCGGCGGAGGAAGTGCATTTGCACGTTACGGCCACCAAACGGGAGGCGGAGAGCATCTACGAGCTCCTGGGAACGAGCCGCAGCTCTTGGTGGTGATGGTTGAGCTCGGGGTGGCCGGAGACGTCGCCGGCGACGACTTTGGCGGTCGCCGGAGTTCGGGCGCCGATGAAAACGGCGCCACCGTGCACGGGAGGATCAACGGGTAGCAACAACGCGTTCTGCAGGCTCCCACAAAGCCAACGGGCATATGCACGGGGCCGATTGGCCACCGGAGCCTCGTCGGCGACGAGTTCGTGCGGCGGTGTGCTTCGGGCATCATGGGTAGTGGTGCTACAACGAGCGCTAGGCCGTGGGGTTAGGGGGAAACGACGGAGGAGCTCACTGGGAGGTCGAAGCGCAGCTCAGTGGGCCTGGGGACGACCTAGACGGCGCGAATCGAAGACGAGGTCACCGGCGGCCGAAGGTTGAAGAAGAGCTCGAAGTCGACGCTGCAGGGCTTCCGGCGGGGCGTGGTTCGGTGAGGGGGTCGAGGACGACGTCGCGGAGCTCGTGGGCACAACCGAGGGGCGAGGGGGTGGCTGTGGCCGTGGTGGTTCTCGTCGGCGGCGGCGGCCGCGTTCGGTGGGAGTGAGGGGGAGCCAGAGGAGGGGATGAGCGAGAGGGAGGGGAAAAGGACCGGGGCGGCTGCGTGGCGACGTGCGGTCCATCCAGAACGGCGAGGGGAGGACAGGCAGGCAGGGAGGGAGGAGGCATGGCGCGGTGGCGCGCGCGCGCCGGCCACACTCCGTTCCCCTGTCGGGAAGGAAGACGGCAGAGGAGGGGGAGCCTGGTGGGCTGGGCCACCTCCTGGCTGGGCCGGCCTGCTGCTGCTGGGCTGCGCAGGGGAGAGCCCCAGGTAGCACAGGTGAGGTTTTCCTGTTTTTTTTTAAATCCCTTTTCTATTTTTTTTGACATTTGTTTGGTTTAATAAAATACTAAACCATTTTATTTGCTTATGCCAATTTTTAAAGGGGCTAAGGGTATTATTCCAGGGCTCCTCAACAAAAGGCACAATTTTTGGACCATATTTCATATATATAGAAATATATCTCCAATGCAAATATTTATTGAATTAATCCAAATGGCAAAAATAAATGTCCATGAGCTCCTAAAAATATTGTTTTGATTTTTATCTCTGTCCAATATTTTCAGAGGGCAACATGAGCATTTTCTTGGACCCTTTTGGAGAAATTTTTATTTGGGTCATTTTCAAAAATGATTCTGAGGGTTCCACCAATCCTCATTTCAAATTTAAATGAAATTTAAATATGATGCACAAGTAGCTAGCTAGTCTAAGTCATACCAGACTAGGGATGTGACAACTCGCCCCCACTTGAAAGAATCTCGTCTCGAGATTCAGGGTCGACGGAAAAAAGTGGGGTACTCCAGTCGAAGACGATCTTCTCGCTCCCAAGTAGCTTCTCTCTCGGAATGATGAGACCACTGAACTTTGAGAAACTTGATGTTCTGACGTCGAGTAACACGCTCTGCTTGATCAAGAATGCGAACCGGGTACTCTCGGTATGTGAGGTTATCTTGGAGATCAAGCGTTTCGTGGTCCACTCCGCGGATGGGATCCGAGAAGCAACGCCTGAGTTGAGAGACGTGGAAGACATCATGAACTCGAGAAAGATGTGGAGGTAGTTCCAATTGGTAGGCAACCTCTCCTCGTTTAGCGAGAATACGAAAAGGACCAATGTAACGAGGAGCCAACTTGCCCTTGATACCGAAACAATGGGTACCCTTCAAAGGAGTAACCCGAAGGTAAGCTTGGTCACCAATTTCATAAGTCATATCCTTATGATGACGATCATACTGACTCTTTTGACGAGATTGGGCTGTTTTCAAATTCTCACGAATGATGCGAACTTGCTCTTCTGCCTCCTGGATCATATCCGGTCCAAAGAATTGTCTTTCACCGGTTTCTGACCAGTTCAAAGGTGTTCGACATCTTCGTCCATAGAGAACCTCAAAAGGAGCTTTCTTGAGGCTGGATTGGTAGCTATTGTTATAAGCAAACTCGGCAAAAGGAAGACATTTCTACCAATCCATACCGAATGAGATAACGCAAGCTCTGAGCATGTCTTCGAGAATTTGATTGACCCGTTCCACCTGACCACTCGACTGAGGGTGGAAAGCGGTACTGAAGGAAAGATGGGTTCCCATGGCAGTTTGGAAACTCTCCCAGAAATGAGAAGTGAAAAGACTGCCACGGTCTGAATTGATCTCTAGTGGAACACCATGAAGTGACACTATTCGAGAAATATATAAGTCAGCAAGCTGACTAGCAGTGATACTCTCTCGAACAGGAAGGAAGTGAGCCACTTTGGAAAGACGATCAACGACTACGAAGATAGCGTTATTCCCTCTTTTGGTACTGGGAAAGCCGGTAATGAAGTCCATACCAACTTTATCCCATTTCCATTCAGGAATAGCTAAAGGCTGAAGGGTGCCAGCAGGTCTTTGATGCTCTGCCTTAACGCGACGACAAACATCACATTTAGCAATGAACTCAGCGATTTCTCTTTTCATCCTAGTCCACCAGAACCTCTGGCGTAGGTCCTGATACATCTTAGTACTACCGGGATGAATCGTGAGAGGGGATTCATGCGCCTCCTTAAGAATCAATTGTCGCAGATGTTGATTCTTGGGAACCACCAAGCGATTCTCAAAGAAAACAACACCACGATCATCCATAGAGAAACATCCACCAACTCCCTTCTTAATGTTTCTCTTAATGCGAATAACCCCCCTATCAAATTTCTGGTCAGAGATGATCTGATCCTCAAGGGTAGGTTTCGCCACCAAGGTAGAAAGGAATCCGCGAGGAGCAATGTGAAGGTTAAGCTTACAGAATTCCTCATGGAGAAGTGGTTGGCCTTGCTGCAACATGAGATTATTGCAATAGGATTTACGACTTAGAGCATCAGCCATGACATTGGCTTTGCCTGGGGTGTAGGTAATCCCTAGATCATAATCTGTGATTAACTCCAACCAACGTCTTTGCCTAAGGTTCAGATCCGGTTGGGTGAAGATATACTTGAGACTCTGGTGATCGGTGTAGATCTCGCAACGTTTACCAAGGAGGTAATGTCGCCAGGTCTTGAGTGCATGGACTACGGCTGCAAGCTCTAGATCATGTGTAGGATAATTCTCCTCATGTGGATGCAACTGTCGGGATGCATAGGCAATCACATGACGACCCTGCATAAGGATGCAACCTAGTCCCTGTCGTGAGGCGTCGCAGTAGATAATAAAGTCTTTAGTGAAATCCGGTGGCACAAGTATGGGAGCAGAAGTCAGGCGTCTTTTCAGTTCCTGAAAACTGTACTCACACTGTGGGTACCACTCGAACTTTTTATCTTTCTTGAGAAGTTCCGTGAGGGGTTTGGCTACTTTGGAGAAGTTTTCAACAAAGCGGCGACAATAGCTGGCTAGACCAAGGAAACTCCTAACTTGTTTAACGGTCTCAGGTGGAGTCCAATCGAGAACGGCTTGAACTCTCTCGGGATTGACAGCAATGCCCTTACCAGAGATTACGTGGCCTAGGTAGGTCACTTCTGGCAACCAAAATTCACACTTGGAGAACTTGGCATAAAGGCGGTGTTCTCTGAGTTTTTCTAAAACAAGTCTAAGATGTTCGGCATGCTCTTCCTCATTCTTCGAGTAAATAAGAATATCATCGAGGTAAACCACGACGAACTTATCTAAGTACTCCATGAAGATCGAGTTCATCAAGCGGGAGAATGTAGTTGGAGCGTTGGTTAGGCCAAAGGACATGACGGTGTACTCGTACTGACCATAACAAGTAACAAAAGCTGTCTTGGGAATGTCCCCATTTCTGATCTTGATTTGATGGTAGCCTAACCTTAAATCCATCTTGGAAAAGACTGAGGATCCAGCGAGCTGATCATACAGGTCGTTGATCCTGGGAAGCGGATACTTGTTCTTTATCGTGACCAAATTAACGGGACGATAATCTACAACCATCCGGTCCGTACCGTCTTTCTTCTTGACGAAGAGGACGGGGCAAGCCCAAGGAGAAGAACTAGGACGGATGAAACCCTTTTGCAAGGACTCATCGAGTTGTTTCTTAAGCTCGGCTAGTTCTAGGGGTGCCATCTTGTAAGGTCTCCGGGAGATTGGAGCTGTTCCTGGGATAAGATCTATGACGAACTCTACATCTCTGTCAGGGGGAACACCTGGCAGTTCCTCTGGAAAGACATCCGGAAAGTCACGGACTACCGGGATATCTTCAAGGTCTGGAAGAGGGCTGGCATTAAGAGAATAGAGCTGACGCTTTGCAACTCTAGTGGAGACGGTGACTATCTTGCCAGATGGGTGTGTAAGTTGAACAGATCTTGTGTAACAATCAATCTTGGCATGATGAGCTGTCATCCAGTCCATACCCAAGATGATGTTAATATCTGAGGACTTGAGGGCTACAAGTGATGCAAGGAATACAAGTCTGTCAACAAGGATTTCGTTACCATGGCTTACACTAGAGGTTTGCCATTTGAATCCAGGAGTTTGGATGACTAGCGGAGTTGGCATATCACAAAATGACATGTCGTGCAAACGAGCATAGACTTCAGAAATGAAGGAGTGAGATGCTCCAGTATCGAATAGAACTGATGCTGGGTGACAATTGACAAGGAGGGTACCAAGAACGACATCTGGATCATCATGAGCGTCTTTAGCTGAGACGTGATGCACACGTCCACATTCAGTGGGGGCTGACTTGACACTGATCATCTTGCGTGATGGCTTAACACAGCCAACAGTCTTCTCGGGCTGAGGTGGAGCATAACTAGTTTGAGAGCAGTCACGTGCATAGTGTCCTGGCTTCCCGCATGTGAAGCAAGTCCCTGAGGTTGGACGTGGACCCGCACTGACAAACGGTCTACCAGTAGGCCCGGGTGGAACATACGACTGAGCTGGAGAAGGCACCACGTAGGATGGCCTCGGTGCATATCCGGAAGGAAGAGCGGAGTTTGGAACCCAAATCCGGCGCTTCTGGGAGCTAGAGCCAGAGGAGGATCCCAAATCACGGGTGTGCTTACGAGACTCCTCGTAAGTGAGCTGAGCTGTCTCTGCATTGATGGCTTTGTTCACAAGGGCTTGGAATGTATCACAATGATGCAGGTGGAGATCACGACGCAACTTGGGGTTGAGACCCTTCCGGAACCTAGCTTGCTTCTTGGCGTCCGTGGACACTTCTTCTGTGGCATAACGGGCGAGGTTCTCAAACTCTCTGCTATAAGCATCAACAGCCATCTTACTCTGGGTGAAACTACAGAAATCTTCTCTCTTGCGATCAAGAAGGGCCTGGGGAATGTGATGCTCACGAAAAGACTCAGTGAAATCCTTCCAGGTAGGAATCTGGCCGGCTGGAAGCAAAGTCTCATAGTTCTGCCACCAAAGACTAGCAGGACCTTCCAGGAGGTATGTGGCATAAGTGACCTTGTCATCTTCAGCTACGTTCGCAGAACGCAGCTTATGGGTGATGCTACGGAGCCAGTCATCTGCATCGAGTGGCTCGATGGAATGATGAAAAGTAGGTGGGTGCAAGCGAATGAAATCATGAATGGTAGCAGACCCTTTGAACTGATGTGCGGTGTTCTCCTCGATACGTGCCAACAAACGATTAGACTCACGCTTGTTCCTCTCCATCTCTAGCATGAACTCGGTCAACGGAGGTTGGTCGGGAGGATCCTCATTCCTACCATCTCCGTGGTTCTGGCTACGAGCAACGGAACTTTGCTTAGCTGATGACATTCTGAGAAACGAAACCAGGGACGGAGTCAACATTAACTATAGACTGTAGGATGTAGGACAAAGAATTAGTATCTCTCGAACTCCTAGGGAAATTTCGGCAGCATAACAGCAGTAATATGCTCAGAATGAGACATCCTACTAGAATGGGGTAATAACATACTCGTCAACATTACTCAAGGTTCTGAGATCATACTAAACAGACTACACCGGAAATACTCGAAAACTGGGGTATGACTCTGATCAACCAATCCTATGGGACTACGGAGTAGTAACACGTGATCCTGATAGACGGAAGAGAAAGCCTAGTTCCTTAACCCCGTAGGAAGGATAGGATGACTCAGATCAGAAGGCCATGAGGTAAAGGAGTAAAAAGAGCCTTACGTTCCTTCCCACAATCAATTCCCTTACATAACTAAAGATCTTCTAGACTCAACTTCGACCAGTTTGGCTTGGTAAACCTACAGGCAACCTGGCTCTGATACCAAAGCTGTCAGGACCCCGACTCGATGCCACATCGATCTAGCATGTAACACCTCATATCGCTTTGCGGCCTCACGCACGGTATCCCCACGGGTGTCGCCTTACCTTTGCCCGGGACCGTTTGCGCATTTTGGCACACGTATATGATGGTGTCGCTAGCATCCATATGATAAAGAGCCCGGGCTGACATGGCTAGTCGTAAACCCAAAGTGGCACTAACTTACAGGGACAGGCATTCATGACCCAGCATCGAACGTGTCGGTCATCAGCGAGTGAATCCAGGCTGTAGCACTGGGCTAACAGGACTCCGGTGAACCGGGCTGTAGCGGGCTAGCAGGACTCCGGTATTCATCGCGTGACATTTCCCCGAAGGGACAGACACAGGATCGAAGAAGGACACATGCCGGCCAGCCTAAGTGTTCCGGAGCAGTAGCAAGCTACCAGGGCTCAGTGGAAGCACTAGGAGACATTTCCCGGTAAGAGAGGCTACTAAGAATAAACAACTAGATAGTCAGATCCCACACATAGCAATACACATTACACGTACGCATAACATGCAAGTATGTGCTGTACAACATGGCATCACAGCATAACTCAACAACTTATATAGATAAAGGCTCAGAAGAGCCGTCATAGGAATTATTGCAAACAGGGGTCACTAGACCCATCATATAGAGCATACAAGCAACAAGCGGAAGCATTACATGTCTGGGTACAGACATCTACAAATGAAAAAGGCTGAAGAGCCTGACTATCTACAACATCCGATCAAGATCGTAGCTGAGGTACTAGCTACTAGTCGAAGTCCATGAGAACCCTAGTAAGACCGAAGTCTCCGCTGCAAAAACATAAATAAAGCAACATGAGTACAAAGGTACTCAGCAAGTTTTACATCAGATCCTATCATACATGCATTTGTATCAAGAGGGTAATGCGGGGTTTGGTTGCAGCAAGCCAGCTTTGACTCTGTGGCTATCCTGTTCTACGACTACCAGAAACTCTGGAGGTGAAACAACGTACACGAGTCCACTAATCACCATACAATACACTACTATGGATTCATCCCCGTCTCCCTACGAGAAGGCCATCCATAGCACTCACACTTGTCTTGAGCATTTTATAGTATCCACTTCAAGTTGTCTATGTACCATGTAAGCATCCAAGAAGTCCATAACCGCGGACCCGGCTATTCGAATAGATCATGTTAACCCTGCAGGGGTGTACTTCTTCACACACGCTCTCGCCACTTACCGCCATGTACACGTCATGTACCTCGGCAACCTTCAAGCGGAAGCCTGGCGAGGGTGTCGGCCACGACCTGACTAACCACACAAGACTCTAGTCCAGGTTTATCGCCTATTCGGGTTCCATCCGCAAGGAGATCCGGCCGGGGTGTCGCTCACGGCCCCAAACGATGTGAGCAGGGTTCCCGAGCCCACCAACCGGGTGCCACTCGGTACACCGTGCCACGTGTGCCTAGTCTGTCCCAAGCCCACCCTGCCGGGTGCCACTTGGTAGAAAAATAGCACTACCTACAAACACCAGAAACTAGTTGCGACTCCTGGACAGAGACCAAGTTGGTTAATAAGTCGAGAGGGGCACTTAAGCATTCCAATGTGTGGTAGTATCGAGTCATTGGACAACATACATAGAACTTAGTGCTTAAGGACGGTTCAAGCGAGACAACCCACCATGTACTCCTACATGGCCTCTCACCGCTACCTTTACCAAATCATGTTCACACACTTCACTCTCAGCATCAGAACATATCGTGACACTCCAATTCATTCCCAATGAATCAGACCTGACACAACTCTAAGCAATAGCAGGCATAGCATGGTAGGAACACATCAGTGGCTTCAATCAACTCCTACACATGCTAGTGGGTTTCAACTATTTACTGTGGCAATGACAGGTCATGCAGAGGAATGGGTTCAACTACCGCAGCACAAAGTAGCAGATGAATCGTTGTTGTCCTAATGCAATAACTGAGAGCAGGAGCGAGAGAGTAGGGTTTTATCGAAATGAACAAGGGGGGTTGCTTGCCTGGTAAAACAACAGAGGAGGCACTGCTTCACCGACAGGTACTCTGGAACGTCTCCGGAGCAGGACCTATCGAGAAGGAACGGTGCCGGCAATCAATACACAATCATATGCAACAATATGATGCATGAACATGGCATGTAGATGTGATGCTGTTGAGCTAATGCAACTAGTGTTCAATTAGTTTGAAGTCCATTTGAACCAAAGGTTCAAATGCATTTCTAAATTAGGTCTCTTATATATGCCATAATGTGTTTTCCCATATTCAGCATGTATAAGTTGGTTTTTCATGCATGAAACTAGTTCAGATGGAAAGGTTGCATTTTTCTGATAATTTTTCATATATAAATTATTTTAATCTGAGCTACGGTTGAATTGATATGAATTTTTGAAGTTTAAAGCAATTTCTGGAATTTCCTGATTAAATTTAATTCCAGAAATCATATAGTTGCGTCAGCATGACGTCATCACGACGTCAGCGGTCAACGCGGCTGTCCAGGGTCAAACCTGACGTGTGGGACCCACACGTCAGTGACAGGGGGGTTAACAGGGGTTAATTTAATTTAATAAAAAGGTTAGGGGGGGTCGGGCCCACTGGTCAGCGACCCTGGGGGGGGTCAAACCCGGTCAACTCGCCGGCGTTTAGCCGCCGGCGAGGCCGAGCGCGGCGGAGGAAGTGCATTTGCACGTTACGGCCACCAAACGGGAGGCGGAGAGCATCTACGAGCTCCTGGGAACGAGCCGCAGCTCTTGGTGGTGATGGTTGAGCTCGGGGTGGCCGGAGACGTCGCCGGCGACGACTTTGGCGGTCGCCGGAGTTCGGGCGACGATGAAAACGGCGCCACCATGCACGGGAGGATCAACGGGTAGCAACAACGCGTTCTGCAGGCTCCCACAAAGCCAACGGGCATATGCACGGGGCCGATTGGCCACCGGAGCCTCGTCGGCGACGAGTTCGTGCGGCGGTGTGCTTCGGGCATCATGGGAAGTGGTGCTGCAACGAGCGCTAGGACGTGGGGTTAGGGGGAAACGACGGAGGAGCTCACTGGGAGGTCGAAGCGCAGCTCAGTGGGCCTGGGGACGACCTAGACGGCGCGAATCGAAGACGAGGTCACCGACGGCCGAAGGTTGAAGAAGAGCTCGAAGTCGACGCTGCAGGGCTTCCGGCGGGGCGTGGTTCGGTGAGGGGGTCGAGGACGACGTCGCGGAGCTCGTGGGCACAACCGAGGGGCGAGGGGGTGGCTGTGGCCGTGGTGGTTCTCGTCGGCGGCGGCGGCC
>NC_041391.1:255777357-255781191 GCF_002162155.2 Triticum dicoccoides
GCGAATCGAAGACGAGGTCACCGGCGGCCGAAGGTTGAAGAAGAGCTCGAAGTCGACGCTGCAGGGCTTCCGGCGGGGCGTGGTTCGGTGAGGGGGTCGAGGACGACGTCGCGGAGCTCGTGGGCACAACCGAGGGGCGAGGGGGTGGCTGTGGCCGTGGTGGTTCTCGTCGGCGGCGGCGGCCGCGTTCGGTGGGAGTGAGGGGGAGCCAGAGGAGGGGATGAGCGAGAGGGAGGGGAAAAGGACCGGGGCGGCTGCGTGGCAATGTGCGGTCCATCCAGAACAGCGAGGGGAGGACAGGCAGGCAGGGAGGGAGGAGGCGTGGCGCGGTGGCGCGCGCGCGCCGGCCACACTCCGTTCCCCTGTCGGGAAGGAAGACGACAGAGGAGGGGGAGCCTGGTGGGCTGGGCCACCTCCTGGCTGGGCCGGCCTGCTGCTGCTGGGCTGCGCAGGGGAGAGCCCCAGGTAGCACAGGTGAGGTTTTCCTGTTTTTTTTTTTAAATCCCTTTTCTATTTTTTTTGACATTTGTTTGGTTTAATAAAATACTAAACCATTTTATTTGCTTATGCCAATTTTTAAAGGGGCTAAGGGTATTATTCCAGGGCTCCTCAACAAAAGGCACAATTTTGGGACCATATTTCATATATATAGAAATATATCTCCAATGCAAATATTTATTGAATTAATCCAAATGGCAAAAATAAATGTCCATGAGCTCCTAAAAATATTGTTTTGATTTTTATCTCTGTCCAATATTTTCAGAGGGCAACATGAGCATTTTCTTGGACCCTTTTGGAGAAATTTTTATTTGGGTCATTTTCAAAAATGATTCTGAGGGTTCCACCAATCCTCATTTCAAATTTAAATGAAATTTAAATATGATGCACAAGTAGCTAGCTAGTCTAAGTCATACCAGACTAGGGATGTGACATCCGTCCTCCCCACCAACCAGATTTGTCATGCTCGTCTCCGGCGGCCACCGCACCGCTCCCCCGTGGCTAGGGTTTCGGCCTCCGCGTCTCCTCTAGCACCGGTGACCCTCCCACGTGGCTTCAGCGCTGATGACCCAGAAGTATAGGGGATCAATCATAATCCTTTTGATAAGTAAGAGTGTCGAACCCAACGAGGAGCAGAAGGAAATGGCAAGTGGTTTTCAGCAAGGTATTGTCTGCAAGCACTGAAATAGTCGGTAACAGGTAGTTTGATAGCCAGATAATTTGTAATAAGCAAGTAATGGTAACGGTAAATAAAGTGCAGTAAGGTAGCCCAATCCTTTTGTGGCAAAGGATAGGCCAAAACGGTCTCTTATAATAAGCAAAGTGTTCTTGAGGATACACGGGAATTTCACCATGCTACTTTCATCATGTTGGTTTAGTTCGTGTTCGCTACTTTGATAATTTGATATGTGGGTGTACCGGTGCTTAGGTGTTGTTCTTACTTGAACAAACCTCCTACTTATGATTAACCCACCACTACTAGGGAGATGTTTATAGGTAGGACATACGTAGTAGCGCTGGAAAATAGCATGTGCTGCTGCTAATTAGCAGTAGCGCTGTTCTAGGCCAGCGATACAAGTAACTCTTTAGCGGTAGCGCTGGAAAAGAAAAATACGCTACTACTAAGTGGGACCCAATGAGCCCACCGATGCTAGTTGTAGTAGCAACGCTGTCTAAAATACAGCGCTACTACTAAGATTTTAGCAGTAGTGCTTTATTTTACAGCATCGCTACTGCTAATAGGCCCCACTTAACAGTAGAGCTTTTCCTGGAAAGTGCTACTACTAAGGACCATAGCAGCAGCGCTTCTTGGGAAACAACGCTACTGCTAGTTGTGGCTGGTTCCACCTTTTCACCCCCTCCCCCCTCCTCCCACCTTTGTCCTCTCCCCCCTCCTTTCCCCTCTCCCCTCTCAAAGTTAGTTCACCATTGTTTCCCTTCTTCTCTCTTCCTCCTACCTCTCTTCTCTCCCCATTAATGCCTCTCTTCACCATAACTCTCCTCCATAAATGGCCTTCTCATCTCTATCTAGCTACCTCATTTATTTGGATCTCCCTCCATTCCATAGATATTGATCTAGCTAGCTCATCTCTCTCTGTGACGCCCCCGATTCAATCGTACACTAATCATGCACGCAAACGTGTACGATCAAGATCAGGGACTCACGGGAAGATATCACAACACAACTCTAAAAACATAAATAAGTCATACAAGCATCATAATACAAGCCAGGGGCCTCGAGGGCTCGAATACAAGTGCTCGATCATAGACGAGTCAACGGAAGCAACAATATCTGAGTACAGACATAAGTTAAACAAGCTTGCCTTAAGAAGGCTAGCACAAACTGGGATACAGATCGAAAGAGGCGCAAGCCTCCTGCCTGGGATCCTCCTAACTACTCCTGGTCGTCGTCAGCAGCCTGCACGTAGTAGTAGGCACCTCCAGTGTAGTAGTCGTCATCGACGGTGGCGTCTGGCTCCTGGACTCCAGCATCTGGTTGCGACAACCAGAAAGAAAGGATAGGGGGAAAAGGGGGGAGAAAGCAACCGTGAGTACTCATCCAAAGTACTCGCAAGCAAGGAGCTACACTACATATGCATGGGTATATGTGTAAAGGACCATATCAGTGGACTGAACTGCAGAATGCCAAAATAAGAGGGGGATATCTAATCCTGTCGAAGACTACGCTTCTGGCAGCCTCCGTCTTGCATCATGTAGAAGAGAGTAGATTGAAGTCCTCCAAGTAGCATCTCCAAGTAGCATCTCCAAGTAGCATCTCTAGTAGCATCGCATAGCATAATCCTACCCGGCGATCCTCCCCTCGTCGCCCTGTGGAAAAGCGATCACCGGGTTGTCTGTGGAACTTGGAAGGGTGTGTTTTATTAAGTATCCGGTTCTAGTTGTCACAAGGTCAAGGTACAACTCCGGGTCGTCCTTTTACCGAGGGACACGGCTATTCGAATAGATAAATTTCCCTGCAGGGGTGCACCACATAACCCAACACGCTCGATCCCATTTGGCCGAACACACTTTCCTGGGTCATGCCCGGCCTCGGAAGATCAACACGTCGCAGCCCCACATAGGCACAACAGAGAGGTCAGCCCGCCGGTCTAAATCCTATGCGCGCAGGGGTCTGGGCCCATCGCCCATTGCACACCTACACGTTGCGTGGGCGGTCAGAAGCAGACCTAGCAACCTCCATTACAAAGGAAGTTGCATTAGCGCAGTCCAATCTGGCGCGCGCCGCTCCGTCGCTGACGTCAAGAAGGCTTCGGCTGATACCACGACGCCGGGATACCCATAACTACTCCCGCGTAGATGGTTAGTGCGTATAGACCAAATGGCCAGACTCAGATCAAATACCAAGATCTCGTTAAGCGTGTTAAGTATCCGCGAACGCCGAACAGGGCCAGGCCCACCTGTCTCCTAGGTGGTCTCAACCTGCCCTGTCGCTCTGCCACAAAGTAACAGTCGGGGGCCGTCGGGAACCCAGGCCCACCTCTACCGGGATGGAGCCACCTGTCCTTTCAGCCCCCTCATCAGAATCACTTGCGGGTACTCATCGAGCTGACCCGACTTTAGTCACCATCTGTACAATATGTATGTATGTATAGTATATACCCGTGATCACCTCCCAAGTGATCACGGCCCAATAGTATAGCAAGGCAGACTGACAAGAATGTAGGGCCAATGATGATAAACTAGCATCCTATACTAAGTATTTAGGATTGCAGGTAAGGTATCAACAGATGTAGCAACAATGTCAGGCTATGCATCAGAATAGGATTAACGGAAAGCAGTAACATGCTACACTACTCTAATGCAAGCAGTATAGAG
>NC_041391.1:255781206-255782446 GCF_002162155.2 Triticum dicoccoides
CTTGCCTGGTTGCTCTGGCAAGAGAGAGGGGTCGTCAACTCCGTAGTCGTACTGGGTAGCAGCGGCGTCGGTCTTGGTGTCTAGCGAGAGAAGAGGGGGAAGAAACAATAAATATTTAAGTAAGCAGGTGCATAGCGATGCATGACATGACAAGTATCGGTGCTAGAGGTGCCCTAACGCGGTATGAGGTGATACTGGTGAAGGGGGAAACATCCGGGAAAGTATCCCCGGAGTTTCACGTTTTTGGACAGATAGACCGGAGGGGGAAAGTTGCGAGTTCGATAGGTTAGGGGGGTGTGGCGGACGAACGGGTTGCGTATCCGGAATCGTCTCTTCGTTCTGAGCAACTTTCATGTACAAAGTTTTTCCATCCGAGCTACGGTTTATTTTATATTAATTTTAGAAGATTTAATTCATTTTTAGGATTTATTTAATTATTTAAATTCAACATTATCCAGAACAGTGCACGTTGACGTCAGCACGACAACAACATGACGTCAGCAGTCAACAAAGGCGTTGACTGGTCAACTGACATGTGGGTCCCATTCGTCATTGACTGATTAGTCTAATTAGGGTTTAATTAAACTATCTACTTAATTAGATTAATTAAACAAGATTAATTAACTTAATTAATTCATTAACTATTCTAATTATTAATTAATTAATTAATTAATTATATATTTATTTTTATTTCAGTTTTTTTAAATAAAACGTTCTAGGGGCTAGGCCCACTTGTCTGTGGCACAGGGGCCTTGCGGGTCAGGCGAGCGGGCGTGGGCGCGTGGCTAACGGGCATAGCCCGAACGGGCGCAAGCCCGAGGGGCACTGGGCACGCACGATGGCAGCGGCGGCGACATGCGCGGGCGCGCGCGCGAGAGAGTGAGCGCACGGGCGCGGCGAGCATGGCTACATGGAGGACGGCGGGCGCGGTGACCTGCGGGGGAAAAAGGAGGAGGAGGGGAGGGCGAGGCTCACCGAGCCCTGTAGTTGAGCATAGCGGGCTCGAGGAGGAGTCGGGGTTGCCGCGACGAGGCGGAGGAGGTCCTGGCGACGAGCAGCGACGGCGGGGTGTTCCGGCGACGAGGAGGAGGTCGGAGACGTCGGCGTCGAGGAGGCAGTCCGGCGAGGTGGCCGTCGACGGGCGGCGGGCCGGCGTCGGGCGCGTGGGGGCGATGACGGGGAGGCGATCCAGTCGGCGGCGTGGTCGACGCGTGGCGTGGCCACGGCTTCCGGCGGCGTC
>NC_041391.1:255782647-255802581 GCF_002162155.2 Triticum dicoccoides
GGGGTTATGGAGGGGAGGGGTGGGCCGGCTGGGCCTGGGGGTTGGCCCAGTTGGGCCACGGCCCAGAGGGGGGTTTCTCCTTTTTTTTCTGTTAGTTTTAGGTTTTAGTTTTTTCTGTTTTGTTTTTATTTATTTTCTTTTCTGTTTTAAATCAGTTTAAATTATTTAGCCATTTTCTAAAAATGTGATTGTTGTACCATAACTACCCTTGTAATATTTGGCACCCACCGAACATTTTTGTTTCTACTTTCGAAAACTTTTATTGTCGACATTAATTTTAAATTTTAATTTGACGCGGTTTGAACTAACGGACGTTTAGCATCAGTAATCGGGATGACGTGGCTTGATTAGCGTGGGATTATTTTAGCAAGATTATCCGAGCGTCACAATTCTCCTCCACTACAAGAAATCTCGTCCCGAGATTTAAGAGGGGGACTAGGGGGAAAGGTCTGGTTACGAAATCCTAACGAATCTTCTCGTCTTTGGTTGCTCTTCTCGAAGAGGTCGATCCATTACATTGATGTCTTCAGTTCTCTACTTCGGGTCATCATGATGAAGTTGTCGTCCTTACTTGGGGATCTTCATCGTACTTAAGGAAAGGATAAGGGGTAGCTTCAAAAGGACAGACCTCTACAAGGTTGACTATCTAGTCGATAACATCGAGGAAGGTGGCGGAAGTTACTCTCGAATTGAATCTTAAGAAAATATCGAGAGCAAAGTAAGGAGGTACCACGAGAATTTTCAAACGGATAGGCAAGCGTTCGATGCCTAATCAGAAGGTGAAAGGGGTTCAAGGCAACGAGAATAAGTACTGCGTCTGATACCAAAATAGGTCACTTGGGACGGTGGTTCGTGATTTACATACGAGTCCACGCGCGAGGAATAACTTTGGGAAACAGGGGGTGTACAGGAGAGTCAGCTTTCGATCCTGTGGAACTGTGGGTTATGGGCCCACCATGTGGTTGAAAGTAGGAAGGGGGCCGACACCTTGCACGGTCACGATAGTAAGGCGTGTTAGAGGGTAGCCTATCAGTTATGTCGGCAACAACATCGATACCAAGGGCGAGGGACGAAGAGAACCATTTTCCTGCTCGTTAAACGAGGCGGGCTAATAGGCAAGGTTCTCGTCCATCGGTGGCATACTGGAATGTCATCAACAATAGTAACAGGGTCTTACTGACAGAATTGTACACCGAGGTGTTTACAAAATCAGTGACTTATTACTGCTTAGATTATATAATTCCCAAGAAAGGTCAAACAAAACCATGGAAAGGGAAACGTGATTTCCAGATTAAACAGAACAATGGAAAGGAAATGTGTTTAAACACATATTTCAGGGGTATATCCTTCCCAAGGACAAGCAGAGCACGATATCCATGACAGGCTATAATGTAGAAAACTCTTTAGGTAAGGGGAGAGAAATTTCATGACATTACCCATACAACGGTGTTTGGATAATTGAGCAGGAAACATTTAACATTGGGCTTCAAATGTTCTTGTTGAAAATTGGAGTACCATAGACATGCTTCGAGATAGCATTGACATGGCCAACAGGTGAAGATCAGACTTTGGAAAGACAAAGGATTCATCAGGAATAACTTATAGAATAAGTCTTACAATTCCCTCATGGAAGAATGGTTAACCTTGCCAAAAGGAACAACTATAACAATAGGTCCTCCGGCCAGGGGTGCTAGGCATGACATCACCTTACCGGGTCTTATGAAGACTAGCGTTATAACTCTTGTAAATATGTTCCAACCATCATATCTGATGGAGATTCAGATATGATTGGTGTCAGGATAACTCAGACTTAAGATGCCTGAGAAGAAAGGTGCAACACAATTGTCGAGATGGCATTGTAAGATTCTCGGGAAATGAACTATGGGAGCGAGTTTCAACAGAAGAGTTCATCATTTAAACCAAAGAGAGGATGACGGGGTAGCTGATGGAGCCAGTGACAATCCTCGAGATTTCCAAAAAGGTGGATTTCCACAATTATGTGAACAAGGAGATAGCATTTGTCAGATCAAATGGTATAATGATGTATGCTCGAGGAAAACATACACAATTAACATTGGTTGAAAGGTGCACCCGAAATATGGGCTGGGTTGCACGACCAACATTGGAATGGTGATTCAATAATCAACAGTCTAAGAATGAACGGCCGACCATTAACTTCAAAGCAATAGGGTTGCTAGAAGGGCGGAATCCAAACAGCACCGCTCACTTGTTGGTACCCCGGTTGGAATCAACACAAGGACCAAGAAAGAATGGTGATGGTGAGAAGTATCAATATACCAAGAATTCTTAAGAGGTGGTGATATTCCTACGGCATTCTTGACATAAAAGGTGGTAATACTCCAAGGTAAAGAAGAACAATGCTGGGTAGCAAGGAACTCAAGGTATAACACGAAACATGAACAAGCTTGTGTTGGGGAAGGCAAGAATGTCGTCGATGATAACACAATCATCGAGGGGCAAGGATGGTATTTCTCATCATGAACACAGTTGACATCTCGGAAGAAGTCAAAGTGTTGAAGGTGATCCAACACATTTGCCGGGGGTTTTCGAGAGGATGCAATTGTCAGGACCCCGACTCAATGCCACATCGATCTAGCATGTAACACCTCATATCACTTTGCGGCCTCACGCACGGTATTCCCACGGTTGTCGCCTTACCTTTGCCCGGGACCGTTTGCGCCTTTTGGCACACGTATATGACAGTGTCGCTAGCATCCATATGATAAGGAGCCCGGGCTGACATGGCTAGTCGTAAACCCAAAGTGGCACAGACTTACAGGGACAGGCATCCATGACCCAGCATCGAACGTGTCGGTCATCAGCGAGTGAATCCAGGCTGTAGCACTGGGCTAGCAGGACTCCGGTGAACCGGGCTGTAGCGGGCTAACAGGACTCCGGTATTCATCGCGTGACATTTCCCCGAAGGGACAGACATAGGAACGAAGAAGGACACATGCCGGCCAGCCTAAGTGTTCCGGAGCAGTAGCAAGCTACCAAGGCTCAATGGAAACACTAGGAGACATTTCCCGGTAAGAGAGGCTACTAAAGATAAACAACTAGATGGTCAGATCCCACACATACCAAGCATTTCAATAACATACACACAATATGCTCGATATGTGCAAATACAACATGGCATCACAACATGACTCTACGACTCAAGTATTTAATCAATAGGCTCCGAGGAGCGAGATATTACAAACATGGGTCTCATGACCCAACACTCAGAGCATACAAGTCAAAGCACAAGCGGAAGCTATCATGTCTGGGTACAGACATCTATAAATGAAAAAGGCTGAGAAGCCTGACTATCTACCAGATCCTGCCGAGGGCACAAGATCGTAGCTGAGGTAACAAGCTAAACGTCGAAGTCCACGCGGTACTACTAGCGAGACCGAAATCTCTCTGCAAAACATAAAATAGGCAAACGTGAGTACAAATGTACCCAGCAAGACTTACATCAGAACTAACTACATATGCATCATTATCAACAAAGGGGATGGTGGGGTTTAACTGCAGCAAGCCAGCTTTGACTCGGTGGCTATCCTAAACTACGACTGCAAGCGACTCTTTTGAGGTAGCGCACACGAGTCCACATATTCACCATATCAATACACCACTATGGATCCGCTCCCGTCTCCCTACGAGAACGCCATCCATAGCACTCACACTTATCTTGCGTATTTTAGAGTACCCACTTTCACTTGTCTATGAACTGATATAAGCAACCCAGAAGTCCTTTTCCGCGGACACGGCTATTCGAATAGATGATATTAACCCTGCAGGGGTGTACTTCTTCATACATGTTTCCACCACTTAGCGTCTGCACACGACATGTGCTCGGCAGACTTCAAGCGAAAGCCGACGTGGGTGTAGACCACGACCTACCTAAACACTCAAGTCTCTAGTCCAGGTTTATCGCCTATTCGGGATCCATCCATGAGGAGATCTGGCCGGAGTTTCGGTCACAGCCCCAAACGATGTGAACAGGGTTCCGTGACACCAAACGGGCGCCCGGTATACCCGGCCACGTGCCTACCGCATCACAGCCCACCCCTACGGTCAGCGCTGTCCACGGCCTCCAGCATACTACAAACACCAGAAACTAGTTGCAACTCCTGGACAGAGGACAAGGGTGAATAAGAAGTCGAGCGGGGTCATATTTCAGGGCCCAATGCATGGTAGTAGCTAAATCATGGATCACAAACACAGAACTCAGTTCCTAAGGACGGCTTCAATGAGACAACCCACCATGTACTCCTACATGGCCTCTCACCGACACCTTTTACCAAATCGTGTTCACACACTTAGCTCACACACAGTAGGACATGTTCACACGCCTCTGATTCATCCCCGATGAATCAGACCTGACTCAACTCTAAGCAGTAGTAGGCATGACAAACAAACATGAATGAGTAGGCACAACAGGGCTCAAACAACTCCTACTCATGCTAGTGGGTTTCATCTATTTACTGTGGCAATGACAGGTCATGCAAAGGATAAAGGGGTTCAACTACCGCAACAAGTAACAGATGAATCGTTGTTGTCCTAATGCAGTAAAAGAGAGCAGGAGCGAGAGAGTAGGATTGTATCGGAATGAACAAGGGGGTTTTGCTTGCCTGGCACTTCTGAAGATAACATTGAGTCTTCATCAGTGTCAACGATCACATCATCGGTATCACGTCTATCAAGAGGGGACAAATACCGACAACACAGAAGGGAACACAATCAATGCAATGCACAATATGATGCATGATCATGACATGGCAAAATGAATGTGTTTTGAGCTAATGCAACTAGTAACAGATTAAATGAAGTTGGTTTGAATACAAGATTCAAATTCAAACTCCATATGTGATTATTCAAATGCCATTTAATTGATTTGTGCTAAACAGCAGCTATAAGTTGTTCTAACATGCATGAAAATGGTACAGATGGATTCCTTGATTTTTTCTGATAATTTTTCATATATAATTTATTTAATTTGGAGTTACGGTTAATTTTCTATGAATTTTAGAAGTTTTGGACATTTTTTGAAAATAATAAATCATTTAAGATTTATTTAAATTCCAGAAAGGAATTATTGCGTCAGCACCACGTCACAGTGACGTCAGCAGGGTCAACTGGGCTGGCTCGGGTCAAACCTGACCAGTGGGGCCCACTGGTCAGTGTCTCAGGTCTGGATTGCGTGAATGACAGGTGGGACCGGTCAACGATGACTGGGCCAGAGTCAAAGCTGACACGTGGGGTCCACGGCACTAACACTAATTTAACAGAATAATTATATTAACCTAATTAAGTGCAGGGGCCCACATGGAAGTGGCTCTGGGGGTGTTTAGCGGGGTTACTAGCACTAATTAACCGGCGCCACGTCACAGGTGATGCCGGCGACCACAGCAGCGGCGGGAACTCGCCGGAGTTGGTCGAGGCGGCGCTACAGGCTGCGGTTGGGCACCCTGAGGGCACCAGGAGGGAGCCCGTGCTCCCGCGCGTCTAGGGGCGCACGCAGCGGGGCACAGGGAGGCCGGGGTCGACGGCGGCGACCAGAACGGCGGCGGCCGGAGCTACGGGTTCGAGCGGCGCGGGGCTGCAGCTTCCAAATGAACAAGCTAGGCGGTTGGGAAGCATCTGCGGGACGTGTCGAACTCGTCCAGGTGCTCTTCATGGTTAGCGGGGGTCGCTAGCAACGGCGAGCTTCACGGTGGCGGCGGCGAGCTCTCGGCCATCACAGAAATAACGGCTAGGGGATGCAATTGATGGTGGGGAGAGGGGGAGAACGAAGAGGAGCTCACAACGGTGAGGGGGAGCAACTCGGTGTAGCCGGGGACGTGCTGAGGCCGCAAATTGACCGGAGGGGGCCGTCGGATCCGGAGGTTGAAGACGGCGCGTTGGCGGCGATGCAGGGCTTCCGGAGGGCCGTGGATCGGTGGGGAGGAAGAGGGGGTCGAGGCGGAGCTCCTGGGTGCATCGGCGAGGCTAGGGGTGGCCGGTGGCCATGAGCACGGCGACGACGACGGCGAGCTCCGCTCGATGGTGTGCACGAGAGGGAAGCAGAGGAGGGAATGGGGTCCAGGGGGAGAGAGGAGAGGTGCAGGGGGCGAGGGGGAGTGCGTGGCTCCCTCGGGTGCCTCCAGCGACGAGCAGGTAAGCAGGAGGTGGCCGGAGCTCTCGGGCACGCGCCACGCCTCGCCTCTGTTCGTCCTCCTGGCAGAGGAGGAAGAGGACAAGGGGGAGGAGGTGGGCTGGGCCGGCTGGGCCGGTTGGTGGCGCCAGGGAGGCTGCGGGTAAGTGGCCCAGGTGGGTTTTCTGCTCTGTTTTATTTTTTCCTTCTGTTTTGTTTTATTTAATCTTTTGCCACTGTTTTGAAATAAAACAAATTCAAAGACAGTGACAAAATTCCCCTGAACATTTTATTTAGCACAATGGAATTATACCAAAGCACATAAAAATGTTTCAGTTATTTGAACATATATTCAGTAATATTTGGATATAAGTTCAAATTCAAAATAGTATTGATTTAAATTCAATGTCTCAAAATAAATCCTTTTAAAATGTTCATTATTTTTGGTTTGGATCAAAACCCTTGCCAAAAATATTAAACATCTAAGAAGAACATTTTGGAACAATGAATGAGATTTTAGGGTTTTTGCCCTTCTTTTATTTAGGGTTTTGAGGCTTCTGACTTCCTCAGTTCAGGTTTCAAAAGTTTAAACATGATGCCCAGATGGAAGCAAGCATAGGACAGGCCAGAACTAGGGATGTGATAACTCACCCCCACTAAACAAGAATCTCGTCTCGAGATTCAAGCGTAGGGTAGGATGAAAGGGAAACGCAAACTAGTACAATCTTCAAGATCCAGGTTGCACTTCAAATGAACGTTGATTTGAACACCATCTTTGTCTTGTCGTCTTGCTCTGAGAACTCCAGCTAATCATGACAAGAAGAGGAAAGGAAAACTCTGGAAGGATCGGTCTTGTCGAAGGTCGAACAACTCAGGATTAACTCCCGGAATGTGACATAGCAACATCTCTCGAGCTGAGAGACGAAGCATACCTCTAGAGGGATGGAGTGGAGCAGGTGACGAGGTTCACTAGGTAGACAACAATTCCAGACTTAAGAATGTGGCGATCGGTTGTCAACGTAGCGAGGAGTTGAATTGCCATGATACCACGACGAAACATCCTGGAGAAGGGTGATTCGTAGATTATTATCTTAAGTGGAAAAAAGAATTACCTTTGATATAGAGATCATTGAGACTCTCTATATCAGCCTAAGGCAAATCACAGCAATCGATTGGCGGGGTCGGTAGAATGGCATACTTGGACTTGGATGATGTGGATTACCTTGTTGAAGACAACGTAATGGATGAACTTGCTTACCACCGGAAATGGAAGAGACCCATGGTAGAATGGCACATTGACGGTGCAAGCTGGGAACAAAATGCAAATGCTGGGAATGATTCTGGTAACTGGGGAAGAACCCAACAATAGAGAGTGAATTCACTGTTTGAGTAGGTCATAGCATTGCCGAGGAAACGGAGAGGATCCCCAGTTAGTGCCGAAGATAACACCTAGCGCTTGTGCGTGCTCTCAAGAACTTGAGCATTTCCACAATCATCAAGGTTTTACCAACATCCGTGTCAATGATCCTGGCAACACAACTTGCTACCATGATGAATGATGATGGATGATGCAGATGCAAAGGAAGATAACACTTTCTCAGATTTCACCCTTGGCGGGGCCAAGGAAATAAAATCTGGATGATCGACCGAGAGACATTTAGCACTCCGCTTCTAATGTTCTCCTTGATGTGCCAGTGTAACCCACTCATTGAAATGGTTTGGTAGCTAGAACATCAAGTAAAGGTCGGACTTCAGGAACACAAAAGTCCATAAGGAACAACTAGGGAGTAAATCCTACGAAATCCTTATGGGGAGGTGGCCAACCTCCTTAATCAAGATACTACAACAATGGGTCTTCCGGCTGGGTGTGTTGGCCACGACATCCACCTTACCGGTTATCGAGGGACCAATATTATAGTTCTTGGGAAATGTTCCAACCATCATATCTGCCTGAGATTCAGATCTGGTTGGTGTCAGGATATTCCAGACTCATCGAGTCTAGGAAGAATAAGAAAGTTTGCAACATAAATCGATGAGATGATGTTGTGAGATTCTCGGGAAATGAACTACGATAGCAAGCTCCAAAACATGAGCTGGTTCTGCTACACACGTGTGAACACGCTGTCACAGACAAACATGAACACATGGTAGTCTTATAATAAAACACTACCGAGTTCCGGGGGAAAACCATCATCGAGGATATCGAAGTCCTTGCATAAGGTATACTCTTAAGAAGGAACTTCTTCTCCTTGAACAAATCAATCAGTGGCTTGGTGTGCTCGGGACACATATAGAATGGAGGTAGCTAATCTCACAATCCAATGTATACTTCACACATGCATGACTGACTTGGGATGATTCCAAGGAAGCAAAAACAATCTTTCTCGGATACACGGCGGCAACTTACACCAAGTGCACGTGAATTAGAGAAAGTCACATCTTTCATCCGGACATATGCTCCATGAGCGGGTCATGAAGATAATGCTTAGAAAAGTTTCCAGTACTAGCTGGATGTTCAACATAATCATGGAGAGGTTAAATATATTGCTGATGGGCTCAACAACAACTCATCCTGGTTTCCATGAAGAAGGAGTTCCATAATTATGTGAACGAGTGATAGCACTAGTCAGACCCAAACGATATAATGGTGTATGCTCGAGGAAAATCCACGAGTAAGACAACACTACGAACATCATTGGTTCGGATTTGATTTGACGATAGCCCATACTCAAATCAAAGGTTTGGGTAAGATAATAGATCGAACAATTGATCACAAGGACCAATTGATGAAGATATCATCTTTCTTCAACACACACTACACAAGAATATCCCTTTGGAACGAACTAAGTCGGGCAAGCTTCCATCTTCCAACTTTCCAAGTTGTTGTTCAGCTTAGCCAACTAGCTCAGGGGTATCCCACACAGATTCTTGGAGAAGGGGTGGTTTACAAGGATAAACCAACTTGATCACGAGCTCAACATAGCGGTCGGGTGACGACCCGGTGATACTTCCGAGAAGATAATCGGAAAATCACAACCACCGATATGCTATTAGGCTCAGGAACAATCTTGCTTTTCAGGGCAAGACGATATGATCAACAGAGCGAGGGATTGGCACAATCCTAACTCATTGATCGAAGGGTGCACCGGAAATAAGGACTAGATAGCACGATCAGTCTTAGAATGATGATTCAAGAACCAACAGGCTAAGAATGAAATTATTGTCCTTTAACTACCAAACAACGAGGTTGCTGGGAGTATGGATTTCACACATCACAATTCATTTGTCGGTATTCCGGTTGCATCAACACGAGGGCCGAGGAATGACTAATGATGGTGAGAAGTATCACTACGTCAAAATTCATGAGAGTTGGTGCAGTTTTCATGACAATTCTGACATAAAGGGGGTAATACTCCAAGGTAGAACAGAACCAAAAGCTGGATTGGCATCTGATCTACGGAATATAACTACTTTGACCCAATCCTAGATATGGATGAGGTACTGGAGTTTGTTTCTCCAAGTCATTCAGGACAGAATGGCTTGACGGACCACAAGAGTAATAGGCATCGACAAACGAACGCACGCATACTCTTGACTACCAATTGATAGACGAAGGTCAGTAGACAACTAAAGAGGGACAACTCAAAGGAACATATAACTTTCTGAGTTGTGGATGCATAGATTAGTATGTCGAACCAAGTTCAACATAATTCCTCCGGATAACCCATGCAGAAAGGTAGAACTGGCAGAACCACAATATATAATGGAGAACTCATCAAGAGCACTCTGGTTGTGATCGTTCAGTTCAACGAGGAACTTCCGCCATAAGTAGTTCATGGTATTTGGAAGAAGAAGATACCACGGACTTCAAGGACTATCGCAAAGGTTACTAATAACCTAAGGGAACTAGCAAACACTATCGACATGAAGTAAGTAGGGTGAATCTCGGGTTCAAGAAGCCCGGAATGGAATACCTACTAACTAAGTGGCACCAAGGGATGCTTACGAGAATGATGGCCAGAATCATCACACTGGGACACAATCATGGCTAAATTACTAGATGATCCCCTAAGACACCTAGGGTCATAATACCAACTCCAACATATATGTCAAGGCAATAAAGTACCTCAACTCACTGATTTGTGTGATTAATCTGACCAAAGGCACATCGGAAACAGGAGGAAGGGGTTTGCAAATGCATCAGACTCTTTGGAAACCTGGGATGACTCGGACAGCATAACGGCTGTAAATGCTCAAAAAAGATTTGAGACATTCACAAAAATGGTGGCATAACCACTCAGAAGCATAGTATCAAGGTTTCGAGATCAACAGTTAACATACGGAACTAGTAGAAACTGAACTCAAGCTTAAATCCAACAATCTTATAAGTCTACGGATTAGTAACACGTGATCCTGATAGAAAGAAGAGATAGCCTAGTTCTTAATCCCCGTAGGAAAGATAAGATGACTCAGATCAGAAGGCATAAGGTATAAGGAGTAAAAAGAGCCTTACGTTCCATCCCACAATCAATTCCCTTATATAACTAAAGAATTTCTAGACTCAACTTCGACCAGTTTGGCTTGGTAATCCTACAGGCAGTCAAGCTCTGATACCAACGCTGTCAGGACCCCGACTCAATGCCACATCGATCTAGCATGTAACACCTCATATCACTTTGCGGCCTCACGCACGGTATTCCCACGGTTGTCGCCTTACCTTTGCCCGGGACAGTTTGCGCCTTTTGGCACACGTATATGACAGTGTCGCTAGCATCCATATGATAAGGAGCCCGGGCTGACATGGCTAGTCGTAAACCCAAAGTGGCACAGACTTACAGGGACAGGCATCCATGACCCAGCATCGAACGTGTCGGTCATCAGCGAGTGAATCTAGGCTGTAGCACTGGGCTAGCAGGACTCCGGTGAACCGGGCTGTAGCGGGCTAACAGGACTCCGGTATTCATCGCGTGACATTTCCCCGAAGGGACAGACACAGGAACGAAGAAGGACACATGCCGGCCAGCCTAAGTGTTTCGGAGTAGTAGCAAGCTACCAAGGCTCAATGGAAACACTAGGAGACATTTCCCGGTAAGAGAGGCTACTAAAGATAAACAACTAGATGGTCAGATCCCACACATACCAAGCATTTCAATAACATACACACAATATGCTCGATATGTGCAAATACAACATGGCATCATAACATGACTCTACGACTCAAGTATTTAATCAATAGGCTCCGAGGAGCGAGATATTACAAACATGGGTCTCATGACCCAACACTCAGAGCATACAAGTCAAAGCACAAGCGGAAGCTATCATGTCTGGGTACAGACATCTATAAATGAAAAAGGCTGAGAAGCCTGACTATCTACCAGATCCCGCCGAGGGCACAAGATCGTAGCTGAGGTAACAAGCTAAACGTCGAAGTCCACGCGGTACTACTAGCGAGACCGAAATCTCTCTGCAAAACATAAAATAGGCAAACGTGAGTCCAAATGTACCCAGCAAGACTTACATCAGAACTAACTACATATGCATCATTATCAACAAAGGGGATGGTGGGGTTTAACTGCAGCAAGCCAGCTTTGACTCGGTGGCTATCCTAAACTACGACTGCAAGCGACTCTTTTGAGGTAGCGCACACGAGTCCACATATTCACCATATCAATACACCACTATGGATCCGCTCCCGTCTCCCTACGAGAACGCCATCCATAGCACTCACACTTATCTTGCGTATTTTAGAGTATCCACTTTCACTTGTCTATGAACTGATATAAGCAACCCAGAAGTCCTTTTCCGCGGACACGGCTATTCGAATAGATGATATTAACCCTGCAGGGGTGTACTTCTTCATACATGTTTCCACCACTTAGCGTCTGCACACGACATGTGCTCGGCAGACTTCAAGCGAAAGCCGACGTGGGTGTAGACCACGACCTACCTAAACACTCAAGTCTCTAGTCCAGGTTTATCGCCTATTCGGGTTCCATCCATGAGGAGATCCGGCCGGAGTTTCGCTCACAGGCCCAAACGATGTGAACAGGGTTCCGTGACACCAAACGGGCGCCCGGTATACCCGGCCACGTGCCTACCGCATCACAGCCCACCCCTACGGTCAGCGCTGTCCACGGCCTCCAGCATACTACAAACACCAGAAACTAGTTGCAACTCCTGGACAGAGGACAAGGGTGAATAAGAAGTCGAGCGGGGTCATATTTCAGGGCCCAATGCATGGTAGTAGCTGAATCATGGATCACAAACACAGAACTCAGTTCCTAAGGACGGCTTCAATGAGACAACCCACCATGTACTCCTACATGGCCTCTCACCGACACCTTTTACCAAATCGTGTTCACACACTTAGCTCACACACAGTAGGACATGTTCACACGCCTCTGATTCATCCCCGATGAATCAGACCTGACTCAACTCTAAGCACTAGCAGGCATGAAAAACAAACATGAATGAGTAGGCACAACAGGGCTCAAACAACTCCTACTCATGCTAGTGGGTTTCATCTATTTACTGTGGCAATGACAGGTCATGCAAAGGATAAAGGGGTTCAACTACCGCAACAAGTAACAGATGAATCGTTGTTGTCCTAATGCAGTAAAAGAGAGCAGGAGCGAGAGAGTAGGATTGTATCGGAATGAACAAGGGGGTTTTGCTTGCCTGGCACTTCTGAAGATAACATTGAGTCTTCATCAGTGTCAACGATCACATCATCGGTATCACGTCTATCGAGAGGGGACAAATACCGGCAACACAGAAGGGAACACAATCAATGCAATGCACAATATGATGCATGATCATGACATGGCAAAATGAATGTGTTTTGAGCTAATGCAACTAGTAACAGATTAAATGAAGTTGGTTTGAATACAAGATTCAAATTCAAACTCCATATGTGATTATTCAAATGCCATTTAATTGATTTGTGCTAAACAGCAGCTATAAGTTGTTCTAACATGCATGAAAATGGTACAGATGGATTCCTTGAATTTTTCTGATAATTTTTCATATATAATTTATTTAATTTGGAGTTACGGTTAATTTTCTATGAATTTTAGAAGTTTTGGACATTTTTTGAAAATAATAAATCATTTAAGATTTATTTAAATTCCAGAAAGGAATTATTGCGTCAGCACCACGTCACAGTGACGTCAGCAGGGTCAACTAGGCTGGCTCGAGTCAAACCTGACCAGTAGGGCCCACTGGTCAGTGTCTCAGGTCTGGATTGAGTGAATGACAGGTGGGACCGGTCAACGATGACTGGGCCAGAGTCAAAGCTGACACGTGGGGTCCATGGCACTAACACTAATTTAACAGAATAATTATATTAACCTAATTAAGCGCAGGGGCCCACATGGCAGTGGCTCTGGGGGTGTTTAGCGGGGTTACTAGCACTAATTAACCGGCGCCACGTCACAGGTGATGCCGGCGACCACAGCAGCGGCGGGAACTCGCCGGAGTTGGTCGAGGCGGCACTACAGGCTGCGGTTGGGCACCCTGAGGGCACCAGGAGGGAGCCCGTGCTCCCGCGCGTCTAGGGGCGCACGCAGCGGGGCACAGGGAGGCCGGGGTCGACGGCGGCGACCAGAACGGCGGCGGCCGGAGCTACGGGTTCGAGCGGCGTGGGGCTGCAGCTTCCAAATGAACAAGCTAGGTGGTTGGGAAGCATCTGCGGGACGTGTCGAACTCGTCCAGGTGCTCTTCATGGTCAGCGGGGGTCGCTAGCAATGGCGAGCTTCACGGCGGCGGCGGCGAGCTCTCGGCCATCACAGAAATAACGGCTAGGGGATGCAATTGATGGTGGGGAGAGGGGGAGAACGAAGAGGAGCTCACAGCGGTGAGGGGGAGCAACTCGGTGTAGCCGGGGACGTGCTGAGGCCGCAAATTGACCGGAGGGGGCCGTCGGATCCGGAGGTTGAAGACGGCGCGTTGGAGGCGATGCAGGGCTTCCGGAGGGCCGTGGATCGGTGGGGAGCAAGAGGGGGTCGAGGCGGAGCTCCTGGGTGCATCGGCAAGGCTAGGGGTGGCCGGTGGCCATGAGCACGGCAACGACGACGGCGAGCTCCGCTCGATGGTGTGCGCGAGAGGGAAGCAGAGGAGGGAATGGGGTCCAGGGGGAGAGAGGAGAGGTGCAGGGGGCGAGGGGGAGTGCGTGGCTCCCTCGGGTGCCTCCAGCGACGAGCAGGTAAGCAGGAGGTGGCCGGAGCTCTCGGGCACGCGCCACGCCTCGCCTCTGTTCGTCCTCCTGGCAGAGGAGGAAGAGGACAAGGGGGAGGAGGTGGGCTAGGCCGGCTGGGCCGGTTGGTGGCGCCAGGTAGGCTGCGGGTAAGTGGCCCAGGTAGGTTTTCTGCTCTGTTTTATTTTTTCCTTGTGTTTTGTTTTATTTAATCTTTTGCCACTGTTTTGAAATAAAACAAATTCAAAGACAGTGACAAAATTCCCCTGAACATTTTATTTAGCACAATGGAATTATACCAAAGCACATAAAAATGTTTCAGTTATTTGAACATATATTCAGTAATATTTGGATATAAGTTCAAATTCAAAATAGTATTGATTTAAATTCAAAGTCTCAAAATAAATCCTTTTAAAATGTTCATTATTTTTGGTTTGGATCAAAACCCTTGCCAAAAATATTAAACATCTAAGAAGAACATTTTGGAACAATGAATGAGATTTTAGGGTTTTTGCCCTTCTTTTATTTAGGGTTTTGAGGCTTCCGACTTCCTCAGTTCAGGTTTCAAAAGTTTAAACATGATGCCCAGATGGAAGCAAGCATAGGACAGGCCAGAACTAGGGATGTGATAGAAATCAAACAACAACGGCAACAAGCAAGGGAATGACGAAGTGGCCAGTTATAGGATCAATATATAAGATGCAAGCTCGGAACCAAGGTTGCCTTTCTCGACAAGCAACATGATGTTGAAAGCTCGACGTAAGTCGTGCTCACACACTGAAGAATTCGTGCACCAGAGAAGGACGAGGTAGCACAGTTAAAATCGGTACGACAAGGATATAGCCAAACAGGCTAGGAATGACGTGACTGAGTTCAAACTCGTAAGTAATGAAGGTTACAAGAGTTGCTTAATCGCGATACGGACTCGAGTCAGTTATCGGTGTCTTTGAGTGTTTAATAACTCAAAGCCCGTGAAAAATTGGAAACAACGAGAATGCAGCACTTGATGAAGAACTCATAAGAAGTTATGCAGTTCCGTGATAATCTTGAGATACCAGGGGGGTAATACTCAACGACAAATCAAAGTAGAGGTTGGACTGGGGTATTACTCTACAGAAGACAAGTGCTTAAACTTACACGAGAAATGGTATTTAAAGGAGAACATGGTCGGAAACCACGATCATAAATGATTGAACCACGGATACAAGATGAACTTATATCAAGGGGGTAACTATTTTTACGAGCAGCTTCCATGGTAAGTTATACCTCGTGTCCATGGGCATGAACGCAAGGTTCAAGGTCGACTCCCACTTCTTCAATGTATAACCTTCCATTCACTTCTCGCCTTCAACGAAATTGTGTGTTGAAATTTTATCTGACATAACACTAGTAGAGTATGACCTGTAGTAGTTTCCGGGTTCACACAGTTTAGAGAAGGCATATGTCCAACCCATCGGGCCTCTTAGGAACATATACCACAAACTTCAGGAGTAAATAACACAAGCTCGATAGCAGAGCATGGTTGACAAAGCAGGGGATACAATTTACCAAAGGCGGTATACATCCTAGGAAAGGCTCAAGGTTATTGAATATGAAGGACATTGTCGGATAAAATCCAACAAAGGATCTGGGGTGAGTATCGGCACACAACCAGAGGAAGAAGCAAGGCAATTACATTGGATTATAGAAACAACTGAATAACTTAGAGATCAATTGCTAAGGAATTATGATTTACAAAGTGAAGGATCAGAAGTAGACGCTCTGATCAAGGATGGATAAGTTCAATAGACTTAGGGGCACAATCGACGACAATTTAATTGGCGAGAACCAGCTCATGATTAAAATGACATCTGAGCCGGAAGGATGAATTCTGGGATCTGTTTGAGGATTCCAAGCATTCGCAACAAATCGAATCAACGGACTCAAAATGACAATGAAAATGGATGTCAACAAGATTACTAGACTTATGTGATTAACCATAATGCAAGCAATCAAGAATTTCAAGAGCAATAGGATGCTCAAGATTTACGGAAGATCGAATAGTATTTCAAAGACTTTTGTGAAACATCTGAACAACTAGGGATGAGCGGATACTCGGAAAGTGTGAGAAATTTTTCTTAGGGGTATTCAGGTGGCAACAACTGCAAGGCAGTAGGCACAAAATATTCTCAGGGTATCTTGTAATAAAAAGATCAACTGGGAATAAAAGTAAGGACGACAGGTGTAAGTATTTATCCATAGGGATATTTCGATGGAAGGGAATTGCAAAAGCAAGGGGCACAAGGTCTTGAGAGAAAATGAGAGAGTATCTTCGAAATCTTCTGGTGCAGCCGGCAATCATCTAGACTGAAGGGGCTCTCCGGGAGGAAGTAATTGCGAGAACCTAGAGTCGGAGTTAGTAAAATTGTTTAACCCAAATAGAAGAGATGTCAGAGTCCCAGAGAATAGACGAGGAGTAAAAGATCCTAATACCACCCAATGGCGACGTGGGGCCGTAAGCCGCACAACCATGTTAGTAAAAGTTTTGTAAAGTCTAGACTCGACTTTGGCCAAGGAGTTGGAATGGGGATTCCTACAGGCAGTCGGCTCTGATACCAACTTGTGGCGCCCCCGATTCAATCGTACACTAATCATGCACGCAAACGTGTACGATCAAGATCAGGGACTCACGGGAAGATATCACAACACAACTCTAAAAACATAAATAAGTCATACAAGCATCATAATACAAGCCAAGGGCCTCGAGGGCTCGAATACAAGTGCTCGATCATAGATGAGTCAGCGGAAGCAACAATATCTGAGTACAGACATAAGTTGAACAAGTTTGCCTTAAGAAGGCTAGCACAAACTGGGATACAGATCGAAAGAGGCGCAGGCCTCCTGCCTGGGATCCTCCTAACTACTCTTGGTCGTCGTCAGCAGCCTGCACGTAGTAGTAGGCACCTCCAGTGTAGTAGTTGTCATCGACGGTGGCGTCTGGCTCCTGGACTCCAGCATCTGGTTGCGACAACCAGAAAGAAAGGAAAGGGGGAAAAGGGGGGGAGAAAGCAACTGTGAGTACTCATCCAAAGTACTCGCAAGCAAGGAGCTACACTACATATGCATGGGTATATGTGTAAAGGGCCATATCAGTGGACTGAACTGCAGAATGCCAAAATAAGAGGGGGATATCTAATCCTGTCGAAGACTACGCTTCTGGCAGCCTCCGTCTTGCAGCATGTAGAAGAGAGTAGATTGAATTTCTCCAAGTAGCATCTCCAAGTAGCATCTCCTAGTAGCATCTTCAGTAGCATCGCATAGCATAATCCTACCCGGCGATCCTCCCCTCGTCCCCCTGTGGAAAAGCGATCACCGGGTTGTCTGTGGAACTTGGAAGGGTGTGTTTTATTAAGTATCCGGTTCTAGTTGTCATAAGGTCAAGGTACAACTCAGGGTCGTCCTTTTACCGAGGGACACGGCTATTTGAATAGATAAACTTCCCTGCAGGGGTGCACCACATAACCCAACACGCTCGATCCCATTTGGCCGGACACACTTTCTTGGGTCATGCCCGGCCTCGGAAGATCAACATGTCACAGCCCCACCTAGGCACAACAGAGAGGTCAGCCCGCCGGTCTAAATCCTATGCGCGCAGGGGTCTGGGCCCATCGCCCATTGCACACCTGCACGTTGCGTGGGCGGCCGGAAGCAGACCTAGCAACCTCCATTACAAAGGAAGTTGCGTTAACGCAGTCCAATCCGGCGCGCGCCGCTCCGTCGCTGACGTCAAGAAGGCTTCGGCTGATACCACGACGCCGGGATACCCATAACTACTCCCGCGTAGATGGTTAGTGCGTATAGACCAAATGGCCAGACTCAGATCAAATACCAAGATCTCGTTAAGCGTGTTAAGTATCCGCGAACGCCGAACAGGGCCAGGCCCACCTGTCTCCTAGGTGGTCTCAACCTGCCCTGTCGCTCCGCCACAAAGTAACAGTCGAGGGCCGTCGGGAACCCAGGCCCACCTCTACCGGGATGGAGCCACCTGTCCTTTCAGCCCCCTCATCAGAATCACTTGCGGGTACTCATCGAGCTGACCCGACTTTAGTCACCATCTGTACAGTATGTATGTATGTATAGTATATACCCGTGATCACCTCCCGAGTGATCACGGCCCAATAGTATAGCAAGGCAGACTGACAAGAATGTAGGGCCAATGATGATAAACTAGCATCCTATACTAAGTATTTAGGATTGCAGGTAAGGTATCAACAGATGTAGCAACAATGTCAGGCTATGCATCAGAATAGGATTAACGGAAAGCAGTAACATGCTACACTACTCTAATGCAAGCAGTATAGAGGAGAATAGGCGATATCTGGTGATCAAGGGGGGGGGGGCTTGCCTGGTTGCTCTGGCAAGAGAGAGGGGTCGTCAACTCCGTAGTCGTACTGGGTAGCAGCGGCCTCGGTCTCGGTGTCTAGCGAGAGAAGAGGGGGAAGAAACAACAAATATTTAAGCAAGCAGGTGCATAGCGATGCATGACATGACAAGTATCGGTGCTAGAGGTGCCCTAACGTGGTATGAGGTGATACTGGTGAAGGGGGAAACATCCGGGAAAGTATCCCCAGAGTTTCGCGTTTTCGGACAGACGGACCGGAGGAGGAAATTTGCGAGTTCGATAGGTTAGGGGGGTGTGGCAGACGAGCGGGTTGCGTATCTGGAATCGTCTCTTCGTTCTGAGCAACTTTCATGTACAAGGTTTTTCCATCCGAGCTACGATTTATTTTATATTAATTTTAAAAGATTTAATTCATTTTTAGGATTTATTTAATTATTTAAATTCAACATTATCCAGAACAGTGCATGCTGACATCAGCATGACATCAGCATGATGCCAGCAGTCAACAAAGGCGTTGACTGGTCAACTGACATGTGGGTCCCATTCGTCATTGACTGATTAGTCTAATTAGGGTTTAATTAAACTATCTACTTAATTAGATTAATTAAACATGATTAATTAACTTAATTAATTCATTAACTATTTTAATTATTAATTAATTAATTAATTAATTAATTATTTTTATTTCGTTTTTTAAATAAAACGTTCTAGGGGCTAGGCCCACTTGTCTGTGGCACAGGGGCCTTGCGGGTCAGGCGAGCGGGCGTGGGCGCGTGGCTAACGAGCATAGCCCGAACGGGCGCAAGCCCGAGGGGCGCTCGGCACGCACGGTGGCAGCGGCGGCGGCATGCGCGGGCGCGCGCGCGAGAGAGTGAGCGCACGGGCGTGGCGAGCATGGCTATATGGAGGACGGCGGGCGCGGTGACCTGCGGGGGAAAAAGGAGGAGGAGGGGAGGGCGAGGCTCACCGAGCCCTGTAGTTGAGCATAGCGGGCTCGAGGAGGAGTCGGGGTTGGCGAGATGAGGCGGAGGAGGTCCTGGCGACGAGCAGCGACGGCGGGGTGTTCCGGCGACGAGGAGGAAGTCGGAGACGTCGGCGTCGAGGAGGCAGTCCGGCGAGGTGCCCGTCGACGGGCGGCGGGCCGGCGTCGGGCGCGCGGGGGCGATGACGGGGAGGCGATCCAGTCGGCGGCGCGGTCGACGCGTGGCGTGGCCGCG
>NC_041391.1:255802997-255805615 GCF_002162155.2 Triticum dicoccoides
ATCCCCATCTGGATCGGGGGAGTGGGGGGGGGTTATGGAGGGGAGGGGTGGGCCGACTGGGCTGGGGGTTGGCCCAGTTGGGCCACGGCCCAGAGGGGGGTTTCTCCTTTTTTTTCTGTTAGTTTTAGGTTTTAGTTTTTTCTGTTTTGTTTTTATTTATTTTCTTTTCTGTTTTAAATCAGTTTAAATTATTTAGACATTTTCTAAAAATGTGATTGATGTACCATAACTACCCTTGTAATATTTGGCACCCACCGAACATTTTTGTTTCTACTTTCGAAAACTTTTATTGTCGACATTAATTTTAAATTTTAATTTGACGCGGTTTGAGCTAACGGACGTTTAGCATCAGTAATCGGGATGACGTGGCTTGATTAGCGTGGGATTATTTTAGCAAGATTATCCGGGCGACACACTCTCCCTCTCCATTAGTTAGCTAGAGTCATCTCTCCTCCCCAACAACTAGATCTAGCTAGCTATTATTTAGCCATCCACACATTCGATCCCTATAAAGGTAGCGAAAGGCCTCATCTAATCGTGCTCGGTCTCGGGAGATAGGTGAGTAAAAAGTTGTGAATTTCAAGAATGGGAATATGTGTGTTTGGGATATTGAGAGATTTGTGCGAGTGACATGCCCCCGAGTTGTTTGTGTTTTGCCGAAATGTTGATTTATTTCCGTTTCCGTAAATTTCGAGCAAACTCGATATGTCCTATTTTTAGGTAAGGACATGCCAAATTTTTATATGACTTTGATGCATGCATGCATTTTGTTTATAAACCCTTTTGCTTGTTATACCGTGCAGTCGGACATGAAGGTGAGTGGATGGAAGGTGGAGTGATACTTGCAAGCCGCGGGATGGACATGTATGCAAATAATCGGACTAGGATTAGATGTCCGTGTACAAGATGCAAAGAAGGGGTCCTTTTGGACCCTTTTGATCGTGGCAGTTTGAAGGCGCACCTGCTGATGGATGGCTATGCTTGGTGGATAAGTGAAGATGATGATGAGGATGTCCACATGGCAGGGAATAACGACATTGGGCTAGACGAAGAGATGATCGATCACCACGAAGATGATGGCGCCGAACATGGCAGCGGGGAAGAGTCCGAACATGACGACGGTGGAGAAGATTCTGGACACGATGAAGAAGAGTCTGGACATGGCAGATAAGAGGCAGCGATCACGCCGCAGTCTTCGACGCTACTAAGTGCAGTCGTGTAGGACCCTCATGTTCGAGACCTCCTTCGCAAGAGTACGACTAGCGAGGGAGGTGCTTCTAGAGAGAAGGCCAAACTGATGCAACTTGAAGTAGACTCAAAGACTCCATTTTATGAAGGTTGTGATCCCGAGGTGACCTGCTTATGTTTCACGCTCGAACTTCTAAACACAAAGGCCAAAAACAAATGGACAGACAAAAGCCTCGATGAGCATTTGGAGTATCTACATAATAAAGTTCTTCCTGCGGGGAACCTGTGTCCTACTAGTGTCGAGGAGGCCAAGAAAATCATTTGCCCTTTTGATTTGCACATTAGGTACCACACATGCATCAATGATTGCATCATTTATCGGGGGAGCACACGGAAAAAACCAGCTGTTCAGTGTGCAATGCTTCTCGATACAAGAAGACAGGAAAGAAAGCTTCTCAGAAAGTTGTATGGTACTTTCCGATCACTCCCCATCTGCAGCGATATGTCGTCGATCCTAAGGAAGCAAAGCTCATGCGCTGGCATGCAAAGAGGAAGAAGCCAGACGGTGGAGATGGCCCGAAGCTGAGATACCTCATATGTAACACCCCAGATCCGATGCGCCAGGTGTCCTCTAGTTATTCGCCTTCGCTGCCATGTCATTTGCTTGTGTGTTGCATTTTGCCTTTTCATCATCTACACTTCATCTGCATGTTTTTCAAAACTTGCATCCGTTCGGGTTCCGCCGGTTCTCTCCGTTGACCATTCTAAGCCCAACCACACTCGCGTGCACCCATCGCCCCTCTCAAACCTTGTTTTGTGAGCCATAGTAAAACGTTCTCGAAATGGGCCGAAATTTGCCGAGTGGCCTTGTTATAACACCGACAGACCGCCCGTCAAATTTCGTTCCATTTGGAGGTCGTTTGATGCCCCAACGGTTAACCGAGCTAACCTAAACGCTCTTTTCTCTTGCAGCCCAGCACCCCTTCACACAGCCCACCTAGCCCATCTAACCCCCCTCCATGCTCTCCGCCGTTGCATCACGATCGTGTGGGCGAAAACTGCACCTCATTTAGACTCTCCTAGCTCCCTCTACCTATATATATGTGTGCTTCCCCCGAAATTCGCAGTCCAAACCCTAACCTTCTTCCCTCCGCGCCGCCAGACACATCTTCCCCGCCGGCCGGACATATCCACCGCCCGCAGCTACGTCGCCTGGACCAATCATGAGCTGCCACATCATCGCGCCGCCGCCCCCGTCGAACCAGCCGCCGCCACGTCGCTGTCTCCACCCTCCCCTCCACCGCAGGCCTCCGGGGCCCAGATCCGGCCCGCCCGGGCCCGGATCCTGTGCCCGTGCCCCCTGCGCATCGCCGGCCGTCTCGTCTACCCGCACGGCCTGGCCGCCCGCCACCGCGAGCTCCCGGCGCCCC
>NC_041391.1:255805951-255837206 GCF_002162155.2 Triticum dicoccoides
GCCTCTCCCGACCCTGGCGCCCCGCGCCTCGCCCAACCGCCGCCGCGCTGCGAGCCGCCGTCATCGGATGTCGCTCCGCCGCCGGAGCTCCTCGCCTCCCCGCCGCCTCCATGTCCCTGCGCCACCGGAGCCACTGGATCCAGCCGGCCTTCGCCGGATCTAGCATCCCCCGCCTCGGATCCGCTCCTCGCCGGAGTCGCGGGCTCACCGGAGCTCCTCTGCCCGCGCCTGCACGCTGGCTTCCCTGGACGTCGCGATCCCCCGATCCAAATGCCCAGCACCGCATGATCCGAGCCGTCCCATATCCGCGGGATCTAGTTTCCGTTAGGTGAATTTTCTCTAAGTCCCGAAGTCCTTTATATTTTGGTGCCCACTTTACCATGCCATAACTTCATGTATATAGCAACGTTTTGCATGTATGATATATCAAAATGTTTATTGTGAGATGCTCTTCACTTCATTCCAGTGTGGAATGCTTGTTTGAGTTCATTTTTATACCTTTATCTTCGTTGCAAAACTGCTATGTGATATGAACTGCCGTAATCTGCTGATTGTCAACATCATTTAGGCATCTTGTGAGTGCCACAACTTTGTCCCTGTTGATGATATGATGATGATCTTGATATGCACATGTTCTTCTATTCGTGCTCTACATGTTGGGGTGCTTTTCATTCATGCTAGGGTGCATCTTGACATCTTGATCCCTGTTGCAAAATGCATGTTGATGTTAACTACTGAAAACAGCTGTAACTTGCTGATTTGTCATTTTTGTTGCATTTTGTGTGTGCATCCTATGAGCATGATGTGTACATGTTTTAGGAGAATGTTTATGCCATATTTACAGGGGTGCAATCCATGTATTTTTATATGACCTGTAGTGAGTGCATCAAGATTGTGAAGTGGGCCACATCGTGTTAACTTTCTGCCAATGCTGAATCTGCTATATCATGTTGCCATGTTTACTTGGTGCTACCAATTAATCCATGAATATCATGCCAGCCGCCGTCACCGGACGCCGTTCCACCGCCGGAGCTCCTCGCCTCCCCGCCTCCTCCATGTCCCTGCGCCGCCGGAGCCACGGGATCCGGCCGGCCTTCGCCGGATCTGGCATCCCCCGCCCCGGATCCGCTCCTCGCCAGAGTCGCGGGCTCGCCGGAGCTCCTCTGCCCGTGCCTGCACACCAGCATCCCTGGACGCTGCCATCCCCCGATCCAAACGCCCAGCGCCGCCCAGTCCGAGCAATTCCAGATCCGCGGGATCCAGTTTCGGTGAGGTGAATTTTCTCTAAGTCCTGAAATCCTTCGTATTTTGGTGCCCACTTTACCATGCCATAACTTCATGAATATAGCTCCGTTTTGCATGTATGATATATCAAAATATTTATTGTGAGATGCTCTTCACTTCATTCTATTGTGGAATGCTTGTTTGAGTTCATTTTTATACCTTTATCTTTGTTGTAAAACTGCTATGTGATATGATATGCCGTAATCTGCTGATTGTCAACATCATTTCGGCATCTTGTGAGTGCCACAACTTTGTCCCTGTTGATGATATGATGATGATCTTTATATGCACATGTTCTGCTCTGTGTGCTCTACATGTTGGGGTGCTTTGCTTTCATGTTAGGGTGCATCTTGACATCTTGATCCCTGTTGCCAAATGCATGTTGCTGTTAACTACTGAAAACTGCTGTAACTTGCTGATTTGTCATTTTTGTTGCATTTTGTGTGTGCATCCTATGAGTATGATGTGCACATGTTTTAGGAGAATGTTTATGCCATATTTACATGGGTGCAATCCATGTATTTTTATATGCCCTGTAGTGAGTGCATCAAGCTTTTGAAGTGGGCCACATGCTATTAACTTTCTGTCAATGCTGAATCTGCTATATCATGTTGCCATGTTTACTTGATGCTACCAATTAATCCATGAATATCATGCCAGCCGCTGTCACCGGACGCCGTTCCGCCGCCGGAGCTCCTCGCCTCCCCGCCGCCTCCATGTCCCTGCGCCGTCGGAGCCGCTGGATCCGGCCGGCCTTCGCCGGATCTGGCATCCCCCGCCCCGGATCTGCTCCTCGCCGGAGTCGCGGGCTCGCCGGAGCTCCTCTGCCCACGCCTGCACGCCGGCGTCCCTGGACGCCGCCATCCCCCGATCCAAACGCCCTAGCGCCGCCCGGTCCGAGTCATTCCAGATCCGCGGTATCCAGTTTCGGTGAGTTGAATTTTCTCTAAGTCTCGAAATCCTTGATATTTTCGTGCCCACTTTACCATGCCATAACTTCATGAATATAGCTCCGTTTTGCATGTATGATATATCGAAATATTTATTGTGAGATGGTCTTCACTTCATTCCATTGTGGAATGCTTGTTTGAGTTCATTTTTATACCTTTATCTTCGTTGCAAAAATGCTATGTGATATGAACTGCCGTAATCTGCTGATTGTCAACATCATTTCGGCATCTTGTGAGTGCCACAACTTTGTCCCTGTTGACGATATGATGATGATCTTGATATGCACATGTTCTGCTCTTCGTGCTCTACATATTGGGTGCTTTGCATTCATGTTAGGGTGCATCTTGACATCTTGATCCCTGTTGCCAAATGCATGTTGCTGTTAACTACTGAAAACTGCTATAACTTGCTGATTTGTCATTTTTATTGCGTTTTGTGTGTGCATCCTATGAGGATGATGTGTACATGTTTTCGGAGAATGTTTATGCCATATTTACAGGGGTACAATCCATGTATTTTTATATGCCCTGTAGCGAGTGCATCAAGCTTGTGAAGTGGGCCACATGCTGTTAACTTTCTGTCAATGCTGAATCTGCTATATCATGTTGCCATGTTTACTTGATGCTACCAATTAATCCATGAATATCATGCCAGCCGCCGTCACCAGACGCTGTTCCGCCGCCGGAGCTCCTCGCCTCCCCGCCGCCTCCATGTCCCTGCGCCACCGGAGGCGCTGGATCCGGCCGGCCTTCGCCGGATCTGGCATCCCCCTCCCCGGATCCGCTCCTCACCGGAGTCGCGGGCTCGCCAGAGCTCCTCTACCCGCGCCTGCACGCCGGAGTCCCTGGACGCCGCCATCCCCAGATCCAAACGCCCAGCGCCGCCCGGTCCGAGCCGTCCTAGATCGGCGGGATCCAGTTTCCGTGAGGTGAATTTTCTCTAAGTCCCGAAATCCTTGATATTTTGGTGCCCACTTTACCATGCCATAACTTCATGAATATAGCTCCGTTTTGCATGTGTGATATATCAAAATATTTATTGTGAGATGCTCTTCACTTCATTCGATTGTGGAATGCTTGTTTGAGTTCAGTTTTATACCTTTATCTTCGTTGCAAAACTGCTATGTAATATGAACTGCCGTAATTTGCTGATTGTCAACATCATTTCGGCATCTTGTGAGTGCCACAACTTTGTCCCTGTTGATGATATGATGATGATCTTGATATGCACATGTTCTGCTCTTCGTGCTCTACATGTTGGGGTGCTTTGCATTCATGTTAGGGTGCATCTTGACATCTTGATCCCTGTTGCAAAATGCATGTTGCTGTTAACTACTGAAAACTGCTATAACTTGCTGATTTGTCATTTTTGTTGCATTTTGTGTGTGCATCCTATGAGTATGATGCGTACATGTTTTGGGAGAATGTTTATGCCATATTTACAGGGGTACAATCCATGTATTATTATATGCCCCATAGTGAGTGCATCAAGCTTGTGAAGTGGGCCATTTTCTATTAACTTTCTGTCAATGCTGAATCTTCTATATCATGTTACCATGTTTACTTGATGCTACCAATTAATCCATGAATATCATGCGAGCTGCCGTCACTGGACGCCGCTCCGCCGCCGGAGCTCCTCGCCTCCCCGCCGCCTCCATGTCCCTGCGCCGCCGGAGCCGCTGGATCCGGCCGGTCTTCGCCGGACCTGGCATCCCCCGCCCCGGATCCGCTCCTCGCCAGAGTCGCGGGCTCACCGGAGGTCCTATGCCCGCGCCTGCATGCCGGCGTCCCTGGACGCCGCCATCCCCTGATCCAAATGCCTAGCGCCGCCCGGTCCGAGCCGTCCCAGATCCGCGGGATGCAGTTTCCATGAGGTGAATTTTCTCCAAGTCCTGAAATCCTTGATATTTTGGTGCCGACTTTACCATACCATAACTTCATAAATATAGCTATATTTTGCATGTATGCTATATCTGAATGTTCATTGTGAGATGCTCTTCACTTCATTCCATTGTGGTATGCTTGTTTTAATTCATTTTGATGCCTTTATCTTCGTTGCAAAACTGCTCTGTGATATGAACTGCTGTAATATGCTAATTGTCAACATCATTTGGGCATCTTTTGAGTGCCACAACTTTGTTCCTATTGATGCTATCATGATGATCTTGATATGTACATGTTCTGCTCTTCGTGCTCTACATGTTGGTGTGATTTGCATTCATGTTAGGGTGCATCTTGACATCTTGATCCCTGTTGAAAAATGTATATTGCTGTTAACTACTGAAAACTGCTATAACTTGCTGATTTGTCATTTTTGTTGCATTCTGTGTGTGCATCCTATGAGCATGATGTCTACATGTTTTAGAAGAATTTTTATGCCGTAATTACAGGGGTGCAATCCATGTATTTTTATATGCCATGTAGTGAGTGCATCAAGCTTGTGAAGTGGGCCACTTGCTGTTTACTTTCTGACAATGCTGCATCTCCTATATCATGTTGCCATGTTTACTTGATGCTAGCAAATAAGACATAAATATCATGCGAGCCGCTGTCACCGGACGCCGCTCCCCCGCCGGAGCTCCACGCCTCCCCGCCGCCTCCATGTCTCTGCGCCGCCGGAGCCGCTGGATCCGGCCGGCCTTCGCCGGATCTGGCATCCCCCGCCCTAGATCTGCTCCTTGCCAGAGTTGCGGGCTCGACGGAGCTCCTCTGCCCGCGCCTGCAGGCCGGCGTCCCTGGACGCTGCCATCCCCCGATCCAAATGCCCAGCGCCTCCCGGTCCGAGCCGTACCAGATCCGCGGGATCCAGTTTCCGTGAGGTGAATTTTCTCCAAGTCCCGAAATCCTTGATATTTTGGTGCCCACTTTACCATGACATAACTTCATGAATATAGCTCCGTTTTGCGTGTATGCTATATCAGAATATTCATTGTGAGATGCTCTTCACTTCATTCCATTGTGGCATGCTTGTTTGAGTTCATTTTGACGCCTTTATCTTCATTGCAAAACTGCTCTGTGATCTGAACTGCTGTAATCTGCTGATTGTCAACATCATTTGCGCATCTTGTGAGTGCCACAACTTTTGTCCTGTTGATGCTATGATGATGATCTTGATATGCACATGTTCTGCTCTTCGTGCTCTACATGTTGGGGTGATTTGAATTCATGTTAGGGTGCATCTTGACATCTTGATCCCTGTTACAAAAGTGCATGTTGCTGTTAACTACTGAAAACTGCTGTAACTTGCTGAATTGTCATTTTTGTTGCATTTTGTGTGTGCATCCTATGAGCATGATGTCTACATGTTTTAGGAGCGTTTTTATGCCATATTTACAGGGGTGCAAACTATTTATTTTTATATTCCATGTAGTGAGTGCATCAAGCTTGTGAAGTGGACCACTTGCTGTTAACTTTCTGTCAATGCTGAATCTGCTATATCATGTTGCCATGTTTACTTGATGCTACCAATTATCTCATGAATATTCTGGAGACTATACCATGCCATGCCTTTTTATGCCTCAAATATATCCTTTAGCATATGTTTTTAGTGCCTTGAACATGCTTATATAATGTTCCAGATTCCTGCTAACTTCAACGATGCTATGTGTGAGCTTGATAGTAATTATTCTATGCCTCTTCTAGAGATGCTCGAATTATATGTTTTGTAGTATGCTATGAGTACTTTGTTCACATGCCATGCTTGCTAATTTTGGATGCCATATGCCTCTGTTCCATGCTTGCAAACATGCTATCATAATGTTGCTGTTATACACTTGCTGAAACTGTTTCAACATTCAATCTTGTCATGTTGGTTCCCACTAATCCATGAGCCATATGTATATGATGCCATGATGTTATTTGCTCTTTATTATGTGTACTTTGATTCGCTGCCCCTGGTTGCTGTGTTTACTTGTTGTAGCTTGTCTCTTTCTTGCTCTCAAGTTGCCATCATATTAACTCTGCTCATGTATATGCTCCTGAGTTATAAAGTTGCTTTTTTCATTGATCATATTGGTTTAATATTGATAACTATGAACCTGAAACTTTACTGATATTTGAAGTATGTTATCTGTACATGAAGTCTATGTTAGGTTTGTGTTTATAAGATTCCTGTAGCATGTTGTTTTGATGTTTTCAAAGTGCCTACTTGCTGTTTTGGGCAGATTGTTGTTATAACTTGTTTGGAGTGTATGTGTTGCACCATTGCTCCGTTTTGAGCATGCTCTATATGAAATTTGTTTAGAATTGCATGTAATTGCATCATCTCATGTTGAATCCTTGTTTTGAAAGTGTTTGCTTGATGTTTGAATGCATTTGGCATCAATGCCATGTTTGACTTGTTTGGCTCGTATCTTCTAGGCCGTAGCTCCGAACTAAATGAGCTTTATATGTAACATGACTAGAATTTCGTGTAGATCATCTTGGTGCCTTTTAACTTGCTGTTTAACAACTTGAACACAAAGTTTATTCAGATCTGGAACAATTTCAAAATTTGAGGACTTACCGGATTTGTTATATGTTGTTTCCGGCCTCATTTAAACTTGCTTTGATGTGTTGTTCTTGTATGCATTATCTCTTGCCATGAGTAGCATCATATAGCCTTTGTAATGCATCTTGCTTGTTTGAGCATCATGTCATGTTTATGTGTTGTGTGTTTACCATGTGGTTTGCTCCTTTCCGGTTGTGCTTCTTGTCGATAGTTCCTGTTTCGTTGCAATCATGAGGATTCGTTCGTCTACGCTTTGTTCATCTTCGCCCGTTCATCTTCTTCATGGACTCGTTCTTCTTCCTATCGGGATTTCTGGCAAGATGACTGTTATCCTGGATCTCACTACTATCATTGCTATGCTAGTTGTTTCGTTCTATCGCTATGCTGCGTTACCTATCACTTGTTTACCAAGCCTCCCAAACTGCCATGCCAACCTCTAACCTTTTCACCCTTCGTAGCAAACTGTTGCTTGGCTATGTTACCGCTTTGCTCAGCCCCTGTTATAGCGTTGTTAGTAGCAGGTGATGTTGAAGATTGCTCCATGCTGGAACATGACTATGTTGGGATATCGCAATATCTCTTATTTTAATTAATGCATCTATATACTTGGTAAAGGGTGGAAGGCTCGGCCTTATGCCTGGTGTTTTGTTCCACTCTTGCCGCCTTAGTTTCCGTAATACCGGTGTTATGTTCCTTGATTTCGCATTCCTTACGCGGCCGGGTGTATGGGAACCCCTTGACAGTTCGCTTTGAATAAAACTCCTCCAGTAAGGCCCAACTTTGGTTTTCCATTTGCCTACCCAGGACCTATATTTTTCCGTAGGGAATTGCCCTCCCGAGGGTCATCTTTATTTTAGCCCCCCTGGGCCAGTGCTCCTCTGAGTGTTGGTCCGAATCGAGCGATGTCCGGTGCCCCCTGGGCAACCTGGGTCTATGCCAACCTGACGTCTGGCTCATCCAGTGTGCCCTGAGAACGAGATATGTGCAGCTCCTATCGGGATTTGTCGGCACATTCGGGCGGTCTTGCTGGTCTTGTTTTACCGTTGTCGAAATGTCTTGTAACCGGGATTCCGAGACCGATCTGGTCTTCCTGGGAGAAGGAATATCCTTCGTTGGTCGTGAGAGAGCTTATAATGGGCTAAGTTGGGACACCCCTGCAGGGTATAAACTTTCGAAAGTCGTGCCCACGATTATGTGGCAGATGTGAATTCGTTAATGTCCGGTTGTAGAGAAATTGATACCAGATTCGAATTAAAATGCATCAACCGCGTGTGTAGCCATGATGGTCTCTTTTCGGTGGAGTCCGGAAAGTGAACACGGTTTGGGTTATGTATGGACGTAAGTAGTTTCAGGATCACTTCTTGATCACTTCTAGCTTCTTGACCATTCCATTTTGCCTCTCTTATCGCTCTTATTTGCGTATGTTAGCCACCATATATGCTTAGTCGCTGCTGCAACCTCACCTCTTATCTTTTCCTTACCCATTAAGCTTTGCTAGTCTTGATACCCATGGTAATGGGATTGCTGAGTCCTCATGGCTCACAGATTACTACAACAACAGTTGCAGGTGCAGGTTTTACGATGATCATGACACGAGAATGATGATTGCTTGTTTCGAGTTCTTCTTCTCTTCGTCGTTCAGGGGATAGGTTCCTGGTCGACAGCCTGGGCTAGCAGGGTGGATGTCGTTTGAGTTTTTGTTTGTGTGTCGTTCGTAGTCGGATGTTGCTCTTGCATATGATGATGTTGTAGTCGTGTGGCATTGTATGCCTCTTGTATGTATCCCCAACTATTATGTAATGGTACGATGTAATGATATACACCTTGTAAAAGCGTCTCCAATATGCGCTTCTATCCTTGGTGGGACCTTTGAGTTCCGTTAGGATAGGGTCGCATATTGGGTGTGGCAAGTTGGTATCAGAGCCTCGACCGACCATAGGAGCCCCATGGATTGATCGTGGTTGGTTGTTGTCGAGTCCAGAAGAAAACTGTTTTCGGAGTCCAGTTATATCGCAGAGAAGGAATTATTTTTACTCCTCAGCCCCTTCGTCGCTCTAGTGAGGAATCTTGACGTAGGTGTTTTGAATTACTTCTCTTCCCCTTCAAATTTTCTTTAGGATCACGTGGTTAGTTTTTCATTCGTTGGTTCGCAGCTCTTTTGATCCGGTGCATTTTCTCGTCAAGTCAATTCGACCTCCTTGTTTTCGCAAGATCAATCCTCAGTTGTTTTCTTTTCCCACCCGCACACCCCTTTTCTTCTCGGAGCCGGTGTCCGTAATCGAGTATCCATCCTACTCGTGCGAAGCCTTTGCATTCTCTCCTCAATTATGTCAACCGATGTTTTCTCTTCAAGTTATTCATCGATTTCTCGTTCCAAGTTGCCTTTGTTTTTCCCGCCCTCCCACCCTCTTCTTCCCAGAGTTTGAGTTTATTTCGAGCATCAATTTCATTCGTGTGGAACCTCTTCAGTCTTTCGTAAATTATTTCAACCGGTGAAATCTCGTCTCGTTTGACATTCTTCATCTCTTTTTCTTTCCGGTGGATTCAATAAAAGTTTTTCGGGGTGATCATATTCTTGCCCTTGGATCAAGTGTTCTCCCTGCTCGTTCGCCGCTTGCGAGTATATCCTTCCGGAGTGCTCAAGACATCTTAGGAGATTCGTCTGTGTTCAAATTAATTCAAGGTTATCACCTCATTCAAATATTTCAATTGTTCTTGTGTATCATCTATCTTTTCAACAATCCTTTGCAATGGTATTTTTTTCTCTTCGGTGGGCCCTAACCCACAGGTCTTTTCCCAGGATCTTACCTGACTCTTCTAATTATTCCGGAGCTATTCTCAAATTCTTTTCGGAGTTTGACGTAACAATGAATTTCATCAGTCAGATACCTTTCCAAGATCGATTTCAAATCATTTCATTGTTGGCTCAACCTCTTTGCTTTTCATTCTTCCGGAGTGTCTCAACAATTTTTGGTGTTGCTTCCCGTCATCATTGCAAGACCGAAGAAGAGTTTTCCTCTAAATCTTGCCCGTTCTCTCGAAGACTCGCGGTTCTAGCTTCATGCTACCCTCTCGAATTATTTCAGTTGTCAGAAATTCCTTTTCTCACTCGTCCGGAGTATTTCAGGAGTTGATTTCTATTTTGTTTCACCGGAGGCCATCATTCCAAAACAATTCTTCGTCCTCACATTCCAGCTGTCGTTATCCAATCATCTAGATGAATCTATCAAGTATTCTTTAATCATCTTGTTATCTCTTTGTTCTTTTGCATCTAAATCCACTCAGAGCATATTTGTTCTTCTAATTCTTCCCGGTGATTCATTCTCTTTCATCAGTCATTTTATAATTCTTACAGTGGTTCCTTCAGTTTCTTTTTCCTTTGTTATCATATCAATTCATTCGTTCTTTCCAATTCTACCGGTGGTTCTTGAAGACTTTCTCAAGTTTTGTGCTATATCCCCCTTAATCCTTTTCAATAAGAATAAGTAGTATGAAGTTGTCATCAATTAAATTTGATGAGGAAAAGCATACAATAAATCTTATTCTTATTTCATCCAAGTGAGTAGTCCCTTTCCTCGGAGCTTGTTCTTGTCGAATAAATTCTAGTTCCAAGTGTTTTCATCTTTCCTTGATTTTTCCTCGGCCATTTCGTCGTAACCTGTCGGGGATATAACTATTTGTGTAAGCCGCCCAGGAGGGGCCGGGTTACGCAAAGAAGATTTACCAGAAAGAAGCCCAAGGCCAGGCATGAAGATGACGGTTCAATGAAGGGCTTAAGGCCACCAGGCGGCTTAAGGCCCGTTGTAGTAAACCGCCATAATGGAATGACTTGTATCATAAGGTAGATTTAACTAGTCACCGAGCCGGACACTGTTTATAAGCCGGCCGGGACTCTCTAGGCCACAGGGCGTCAACCCGTCTATATAAGGGGACGACCTGCTGGCAGCTTAGGGCAAGAAACAACTCATCGAGAGCCGGGCATAGCGTATCTCGCTCCCTAGTCATCGAAACATCAATACCAACCCAACTAGACGTAGGCCTTACCTTCACCGTAAGGGGCCTAACTAGTATAAACCTCTCGTGTCCTTTGTCCCGATTAACCCCTTCAAGCTTCCTAGTTGCGATGGCTCCACAACTAAGTCCTTTCACGAGGACATCTGACGTGACAATTCCACGACAGTTGGCGCCCACCGTGGGGCCAGTGCACGATGGATTTGAGTTCTTGAAGGGCAACTTCGAAGGGCTCAAGGGATACGTAGTGGGCCGGATGACCAAGAGTCATCACGGCAAGATCTACATCGACGACGAAGGTTGGGGTCCCGACGCCGGCTCAATTGAGTACAGGTACCGGGTCCCGTTCGGCGGAATCCACGTGTTCATCAGCCGGATCGGTGAGCCGAGCCCTGAGCCGGACAACTGCACCGACCTCGTCGAGATGGCTCAGCGTGCGAGGAAGACCCGTATTCAACCTGTTATGAAGCGTGCCTTTGTGGGCTGCATCCACGGAGAGCAACTCTCTGAAGGATCCAGAGATAGGGGTGAGACGGCCGTCCTCTCAGACGGTGATTCGTCCGCCGGCTCAACAGATTTGTTGTACCAAGTGCAAGACGGCGTGCTCGGGGGCTGTTCCGATGGCACCAGTATTCCGGACCCCTGTGAGCCGCCAAGATGGGCAGGAGTCTGTATGGCTGGGACTCAGCCAGGCTCAAACTCTACAGCTGCTGCGGCAGTAACGTCCGGGTTAGGAGTTGCCGGGGCAGGCGGCCCCGTGAGCCCGCAGGTGCTGATAGACTTCATGGACAAGCTTACGACCTTGTTAACTGCAACAGTTATTCCCGCAGATAAAGATGAGCATGACGCGGAGGTGGCACGGGTGCGTGAAGAAATAGCTCGGGCCAAGGAGGCCTTGGCAGCTGAGGACACTAGATTAGCCACAGAGCGGGCGGCTCTAGACGCCCGGGCACAGCGGCTGCAGTCAGAAGCTTACCAGCTCACGATGAGCTTAAACGCATCCAATGAGGTGATGAGGAGGAGACATCAGAAAATCCAGTCCCGTTTACCTATGAATTACGACCCTCGGGTTCTTTTTGCTACAATCGGAGCCGGCCCAAGTAACCCGCCAGAGGCCCATGAGCTTATGATAGCCGGAACAGGAGGGCCGGCTCAGCCTCGGGAGATGGCACCACTTCATGTGAGCATGGCACTGCCGCGTTATGTGCCGATACCGCCGGGTCACTTTTCCAACCCCATGGAGAACTTAATCGCAGCTTCAGCGCGTTTGGCGGCTCTTCCCATGGACGGTGATGACCCGACGGCAGTGGAGACCCGGAGGGTCAGAGAACTTCTCCAGACGGCCTTAGCTCAGCAAGAAACCTATTCTTACAGCCGGGACAGGATTCATTCAACTCCTCCGCCTTGGTTAGCGCCACCTCGTCAGAACTGGAGCCCAAGTTATAGCAGGCACATGGATTCTGAAGCTTTGTCAAGCAACGCCCAACGCCGTAACCAGCCGGGTGGCTACAATCCGGTGCAAGACCGAATACGTCAGGAGAATGAGCGGGCGGCTCAGCTAGCAGCTCAACAGACGGCACATCAAGATTTCCCAGAGTATCCAACGACTTCTGTTGAGGCAGGAGTAGCCACTAGAACCGGCGGTGTTCCTTGTCTGGTACCAGCTCTGCGTAACATGCGCCTGCCCAAGGACTTCAAGGGACCTCGAAAGGTGCCGAATTACACGGCTGACCTGCAGCCCGGAGCTTGGATCGGAAGTTATGAGATGGAGATGGAGTTATTGGAAGTCATCGACGCAGCAATGGCTAAATACTTCACCATGATGTTAGATGGAACAACCCGGTCCTGGTTGAAAGGTTTGCCACCCAATTCCATCGGTTCATGGGCAGAACTGAAAGCCCGTTTCATCCAGAATTTCAAAGACACCTATAAGCAGTCTATGTCAATTGTGGACTTGACAAATCGTAAACAGGAGGAAGGTGAATCCACGACTCATTGGGTACGCCAGGTCAAGGAGATAATACATTCATCTGACAAGATGGATGCCGGCTCTGCAGTCCTCATGTTGGAGAAGAATTGCCATTTTGATCCGCTGAGGCAGAAACTGGGGCGCCTTAAGCATGATTGCAATGATATGGGTATGTTGATGGCGGCTTTAGTCAAATATGCCGATTCTGATAGTACCAGGGATCCTGCGTCTGATGAAGAAAAGACCGTGAAGGGAAAGAAGAACGGCAATGGAAAGGGTCAGCAGCATAACCCGATGAATCAAGGAGGCAATAAGCGTAAGGCGGATGGTAACCCGGAGTTTGTGGCCAATGCCAATGCGCAAGGTAACAGTCAGAGACGTAAGGGTAAGCCGCCTCGATCCGGCGGGTCAGGCCCATCTCTTGAGCAGCTACTCAATGAGCCCTGCCCGAGACACGGCACCAGGGAACGGCCCGCCACACACCTGTGGAAAGATTGCGCGATCATGAAAGCGTTTAAGAATTCCAACACCTTTGATGGTAACAATGGGTCTGGTGGCGGCTCAGGGGCTGGCGGTTTTCATGGCCCGGGTGGTGGTTCAGGTTCCGGCTTTCAGGGACGTCAAGGCGGCTATAATCAACAACAATCTGGTCAAGGAGAGCAGCAGCAGCAGCAGTCGGGTTATCAAACAATCCGAAGCAGTTGAATGGTGGGCAATACCATGTGTTCACCACTAGCTTATGCAAACGCGACTAGAAGGTTCATAAGAGGGCCGTGAATTCCGTTGAGCCGGTAGTTCCTTGTTACTTGAGGTGGTCAGACAACCCATTGTATGGAGCAGAGAAGATCACCCTCCACGGGTCGATAATCCGGGTCAGTTGGCCTTGGTGGTAGCACCTCAGGTTGGTGGATATAAATTCACTAAGGTACTCATGGACGGGGGTAGTAGCATCATATCCTATATTATGAGACCTTTCGATGCATGGGGTTAACTGATAAGAATCTGAGGACATCCAACACTGTTTTCCATGGAGTGGTTCCTGGTAAGTCGGCTTACCCAGTTGGCAAGATTGAGCTGGAGGTGGCCTTTGGAGATGAATATGACTCTAGGGCTGAGAAGTTGACGTTTGAGGTGGTCAAAATTAGGAGCACATATCATGCTCTGTTTGGGCGGCTGGCTTATGCTAAGTTCATGGCCCGGCCATGTTATGTTTATTTGCAGCTCAAGATGCCCGGTCACAAGGGCACCATCATTGTGCATGGAAGTTGGAAGGTGGCGTTGGAATGTGAAGAAGGCGACGCCACTTATGCTGAGTCTGCCTGTGCGGCGGAAGAACTCAAATTTTATCAAGATAATGTTGACCCAGCGGATATGACCTCCCTGAAGAAACCAACTACAAAGCACGACCCGGCGTTGAAGTTTAAATCGGCCGCCGAGACAAAGCTTGTTGACTTTACCCCAGGTGACCCTTCTAAGCAGTTCAGCATCAGCAGCAATTTGGATCCCAAATAGGAAAGTGCGCTCATCGAGTTCACCCGTGAGAACCGGGACATCTTTGCATGGAAACCTTCTGACATGCCGGGTGTACCGAGGGGACTCGCTGAGCACACTCTCAATATTGATCCGAAGTATAAACCGGTCAGGCAGTTTTTTCGGTGTTTTAACGAAGAGAGACGGAAAGCTATTGGAGAGGAAGTCGCCTGGCTCTTAGCGGCCGGGTTTATTATTGAAGTTTTTCACCCGAAGTGGTTGGCTAACCCGATGCTTGTCCTCAAGAAGAACGGCACCTGGCAGATGTGTGTGGACTACACGGACTTAAACAAGGCTTGTTCGGCTGATCCCTTTGCTCTCCCCCGTATTGATTAAATCATTGATGCTACGACGGGTTGTGAACGCTTGAGCTTTTTGGATGCTTACTCTGGTTATCACCAGATGAAAATGGCAGGTAAGGATCAGGAGAAGATGGCTTTCATTACTCCGTTTGGGGCCTTCTGTTATGTATCTATGCCGTTTGGGCTCAAGAGTGCTCCGGCGACTTATCAGCGATGTGTGCAGAACTGTCCACACGCAAATCGGGCGTAATGTTCATGCTTATGTAGATGACATCGTGGTGAAGTCCAGAGAGAAGGAAACCTTAATATCCGATTTGAAAGAAACCTTTGATAATCTCCGGCTTTATAAAATGATGCTTAACCCAACCAAGTGTGTATTTGGTGTACCTGCAGGCAAACTTTTGGGTTTTCTGGTATCAAACAGAGGCATTGAAGCTAATCCGGAGAAGATTAAGGCAATTACCTCTCTAGCTAAACCAGCGTGCATCAATGATGTTCTAAGATTGGCGGGTCGTGTTGCCGCTTTAAGCCGGTTCATAAGCCGGTTAGGTGAGAAGGCCCTACCGCTATATCAGATGATGAAGAAAACAGACACTTTTGTCTGGAGTGATGCTGCTGATGCTGCCTTTGAAGACTTGAAGAGATAGTTGTCCGAGCCGCCGGTTCTTGCGGCTCCCATTGATAAAGAGCCGTTGCTGTTATACATGGCTGCCAATTCACGAGCCGTTAGTGTTGCCATCATGGTGGAGCGTAAGGAAGCTGGCAAGGAGCATCTGGTGCAACGGACGGTTTACTACATCAGTGAGGTGCTCATTGAGTCTAAACAAAGGTATCCACATTGGCAGAAACACGTTTACGGAGTGTTTATGGCCAACTGGAAGTTGAAGCAGTACTTTCAAAGTCATCCTATAAATGTGGTAAGTTCTGTCCCTTTGGGAGATATCATCCAGAACAGGGAGGCCACAGGACGAGTCGCCAAGTGGGCCATCGAGCTTGGGACTCATCATTTGAAGTATATGCCACGTACTGCTATTAAGTCTCAGACCTTGGTGGATTTTATCAATGCTTGGACAGAGTTACAGGCACCTGAGGAGAAGCCGGATAACACATATTGGACTATTCACTTTGACGGGTCCAGGCAGCTAGAAGGTGACAAATTTTGTTATGTACTCTGGCTTATGTTTCCATGCACTAACAATGCAGCTGAGTACGAGGCCTTACTCCATGGTCTCCGGATGGCCAAGGAGATGAACTTAATCCGGGTAAGGTGCTTGGGCGACTCAGATCTCGTGGCACAGCAGGTGTCAGGCAAGTGTGATTCTAAGGATCCCCTTATGGTGGCTTACCGTCGTGAAGTAGATGCCGTGGCTGGTTACTTCAAGGGTTATCAAGTGGAGCATATTGATCGAAGGAAGAATGAAGCGGCTGATGCTTTAAGCCGGTTGGGATCTCAACGTAAGCCGATGCCGCCTAACACCTTTCTCGATATTTTACATAACCCTTCTGTCAAGGTGCCTACCAAGGAAGAACTAGCGGTGCCAGACCCGGAGGCACAGCTGGTGGCAGCTCTTCATGTTATCCCGGATTGGACAGTGCCATATCTGGCTTATATGACCCGGGGAGAATTACCTGAGGATGAGACCTTGGCAAGACAAATCGTCAGGCGCTCCAAATCTATGACGATTGTTAACGACGAGTTACATGACCTAAGTGTCACTGGGGCGTTTCAACGATGTGTGTCACCTGCAGAAGGCCAAGAAATACTCCATGAGATCCATGAAGGGGATTGTGGCCATCATGCCGGGTCAAAATCTCTTGTAGCCAAAGCTTTTCGTCATGGTTTCTACTGGCTGATGGCTCATGCTGATGCAGAGGATCTGGTCAGTAAATGTGACGGTTCTCAAAAGTTCGCACGACGAGCTCATGTGCCGGCTTAAGAATTGAGGATGATCCCAATCACTTGGCCGTTCGCAGTCTGGGGGCTTGACATGGTTGGACCCTTCAAGAGGTCTAAGGATAAAAAGACACATCTCCTGGTGGCAGTGGATAAGTGTAACGCCCGGATATTTAGGCTACAGTAATTCCACGCTAATGATGCCACGTCACCTCGGTTACTGTTGTTAATCTTGCGATGGTTCAAAGACGATTCAAATTCAAATTTAAAATCAAGTCAAACAATTAAAGTTTTCAGAAGTCAAAACTAAAATGTTCTTAATGTGACAAATAAATCATGAATATTATTGGTGGAGTAACAACATCTTTATAAAATTTTTAAATACCCTAAAGTGATTAAAACAACATCCAAACAATTAGTTATACTCCTAATATATTTTACCAAATACTAAACTATTTTTATTCTGAGGTAAAACTTCTTAGAACAGTGGATTATTTTGACACGCTATTTGTGGGGCTATTTTCATATTTTACTAAAGCAAAAATAAAGTGCAACTAAAATAAAACAATAACAAAAGAAAAATAAAAGCCCCCCCCCGCTGGGCCAAGTGGCCCAGCTAGCCTCAGCCGCCCGAATGGGCCGGCCCACCCCACGGCCGAACCGGCCCGCCTCCCCCTGCCGCCTCCCTTCCCTATTCCCCCGACCTGGGTCGGAACAGGGGCGCGTCCCCGCTGCACCCTCTCGCCGGCGACGATGAGAGGATAAGGCCGCCACGCCTTCGCGCCCTCGGTTCCTCCTCCCACTCTCCCCCACTCTCGCCTCGGTCCCTGCGCTTCCCCCCTCCAGATCCACCGCATCTCGCCCCCTCATTCCCCACCGCAACCGAGCGCCGCCATGGCCTCGCCGCCGTAGTACTCGCGGCCGCCGCAACCTCCAAGCCCTTCCGACGCGTCCGCTCGCTCCGCCTCCCTCGACTACGCCTCCACGCCAAGACGCAGGACGCCGAGCACCATTGAACGCTGCCCCAACCTCGTCTTCTTCCTCGGATCCCCGACGCGTCTCCGACGAGCGCCGTCGACTCTCCGGCTACTAAACTCCCAAGGGCCATCTTGCGTTCCGCACGGTGAGCTCCCCATCTCCCGCCCATCTCCGTTAGCTCCCTCGCACGCCCTAGCTAGTTGCCGCTGAAGCACCCGAGCGCTCCGCCGCGGACCCCGTCGCCGACGAGTCTCCGGTAACCAAATGGTCACGGGCTCGTGTCGGATTCGCTCCTCACGCCCCGTAGATCCTCCCCAACCTCTCCATTTCTTTGCTAGCTCGCCCTAGCTCCACTTCCCTCGAGCTCCCGACTGCGCCGCCGCCTGCGCGCGTCGCCGGCGCCCTTCTGGTGACCAAATGGTCACGGGGCCGAGCCCTTTGTGCTCAGCGCGTCGCGCAGCTCCACCCTAGCCTTCCCGTTCGCCCCGAAGCGCGCTGTGTCGCCATCTTCGTCCGCGCCCAAACTGCAGCCCACCGCGCTCGTCACCGGTGACCATTCCGGCCACCCACGCCGTCGTGCTCCCCTCCATCGGACGCGGCGCGAAGAGGCCATTCCAGAGAGCCTGGCCGCGCCTGATTTGGTGCCCCGTAGCGCGATTCCGGCCAACTCCGGCGAGGGGCCGCCTCTGTTGGGTCGCCGGAGTCGCTCCGGCACCGTCCGCCGACATGGCTAGGCGGGCCCCACCCCTGGGTCACTGCCTGTGGGCCTGGGGGCCCCAACTGGCCACGTTGACCTAGTCAACTTTGCTGACGTGGCAGCTACTGCCACTGAAATGCGGGCCCCATCCCATAAAACAAATAAAAACAAATAGATAAACTGCTAATTAATTAAATAAATTAATTAAAACCTAATCTCTCACTGACTACTGGGCCCTACCTGCTAATTAACCCCTTTAATTAGTTTCAAAACTCTGTTAATGCCCCTGACAATGACATGTGGGTCCCACTGGACCCACCTGTCTGGTTTGACTGGTCAACCGACCAGTTGACCTGCTGACATCACTCTGATGTCATGCCTACGTCATCACACACTGTTTTGGATAATGTTGGAATTAAATATATAATTAATCAAAAAATGATTTAAATCTTTAGAAAATCATATCTTTTAATCCGTAACTCGGATGAAAATACCTTCTACATGAAAGTTGCTCAGAACGTCGAGACAAATCCGGATACGCAGCCCATTCATCCGCCACACACCCCTAACATATCAAACTCGCAACTTTCCCCCTCCGGCTCCTCTGCCCGAAAACGCGGAAACCCGGGGATACTTTCCCGGCTGCTTTCCCCCTTCGTCTGTATCACCTCATACCGCGTTAGGGTACCCCTAGCGTCGATACTTGTCATGTCATGCATCGATATGCATCTGTTTGCGTGGTATTCATTGTTTCTTCCCCCTCTTCTCTCTGGTATACTACGAGACCGACGCTGCTGCTGCCCAGTACGACTACGGACTTGACGACCCCTCCTTGCCAGAGCAACCAGGCAAGCCCCCCCTTGATCACCAGATATCGCCTATTCTTCTCTATACTGATTGCATTAGAGTAGTGTAGCATGTTATTGTTCGGTTACTCTTATTCTGTTGCATAGCCTGTCATTGTTGCTACAGTCATTGATACCTTACCCGCAATCCTAAATGCTTAGTATAGGATGCTAGCTTATCATCATTGGCCCTACATTCTTGTCAGTCTGCCTTGCTATACTATTGGGCCGTGATCACTTGGGAGGTGATCACGGGTATATACTATACATATATACATACTACAGATGGTGACTAAAGTCGGGTCCGCTCTAAGAGTACCCGCGAGTGATTCACGGATTGGGGCCTGAAAGGACCTTTGTCCCGACGGCCCTCTATGTGGACCTTTGTGGCGGAGCGACAGGGCAGGTTGAGACCACCTAGGCGAGAGGTGGGCCTGGCCCTGGTCGGCGTCCGCGGTTGCTTCATAATAACACGCTTAACGAGATCTTAGTATTTGATCTGAGTCTGGCCATTTGGTCTATACGCACTAACCATCTACGCGGGAGTAGTTATGGGTATCACGGCGTCGTGGTATCAGCCGAAGCCTTCGTGACGTCAGCGACTGAGTGGCGCGCGCCGGATTGGACTGGAACGCCACTAGGCTAGGTCTGCTTCCGGCCGCGTTCGCAACGTGCAGGTGTGCAAAGGGCGATGGGCCCAGACCCCTGCGCCATAGGAGTTAGACCGGCGTGCTGACCTCTCTGTTGTGCCTAGGTGGGGCTGCGACGTGTTGATCTTCCGAGGCCGGGCATGACCCAGGAACGTGTGTCCGGCCAAATGGGATCGAGCGTGTTGGGTTATGTGGTGCACCCCTGCAGGGAAGTTAATCTATTCGAATAGCCGTGTCCCTCGGTAAAAGGACGACCCGGAGTTGTACCTTGACCTTATGACAACTAGAACTGGATACTTAATAAAACACACCCTTCCAAGTGCCAGATACAACCCGGTGATCGCTCTCTAACAGGGCGACGAGGAGAGGATCGCCGGGTAGGATTATGCTATGCCATGCTACTTGGAGGACTTCAATCTACTCTCTTCTACATGCTGCAAGACGGAGGCTGCCAGAAGCGTAGTCTTCGATAGGACTAGCTATCTCCCTCTTATTCTGGCATTCTGCAGTTCAGTCCACTGATATGGCCCTTTACACATATACCCATGCATATGTAGTGTAGCTCCTTGCTTGCGAGTACTTTGGATGAGTACTCACGGTTTCTTTCTCCCCCTTTTTCCCCTTTTCCTTCTTTCTGGTTGTCGCAACCAGATGCTGGAGCCCAGGAGCCAGACGTCACCGTCGATGACGACTACTACACTGGAGGTGCCTACTACTACGTGCAGGCCGCTGACGATGACCAGGAGTAGTTTAGGAGGATCCCAGGCAGGAGGCCTGCGCCACTTTCGATATGTATCCCAGTTTGTGCTAGCCTTCTTAAGACAAACTTGTTTAACTTATGTCTGTACTCAGATATTGTTGCTTCCGCTGACTCGTCTATGATCGAGAACTTGTATTCGAGCCCTCGAGGCCCCTGGCTTGTATTATGATGCTTGTATGACTTATTTATGTTTTTAGAGTTGTGTTGTGATATCTTCCGGTGAGTCCCTGATCTTGATCGTACACGTTTGCGTGCATGATTAGTGTACGATTGAATCGGGGGCGTCATAAGTTGGTATCGGAGCCGACTGCCTGTAGGAATCCCCCTTCCACACTCCTTGGCTGAAGTCGAGTCTAGACATTGCAAAACTTTTACTAACATGGCTGTGTGGCCCATGGGCCCACGTCGCCATTGGGTGGTATTAGGATCTTTTACTGCTCGATCTTTACTCTGGATTCTGAACTCTCTTCTATTCGGGTTAAACGATTTTTACGAAAATCTAACTTTAGGTTCTCGAAAATACTTTCTCCCGGAGAGCCACTTCAGTCCAGATGATTGCCGGCTGCACCAAAAGATTTCGAAGATACTCTCCGATTTTCTCTCGAGACCTTGTGCCCGTTGCTTTTGCAATTCCCTTCCACCGAAATATCCCTATGGATAAATACTTACACCTGTCGTGCTTACTTTTATTCCCAGTCGACCTTGTTATTACAAGATACCCCAAGAATATTTTGTGCCTACTGCCTTGTAGTTCTTTGCCACCTGAATACCCCTAAGAATAATTTCTCGCACTTTTCGAGTATCCGCTCATCCCTAGTTGTTCAGGTGTTTCAAAAAAGTCTTTGAGATACTATTCAATCCTCCGAAAATCCTTAGCAGCTTTATTGCTATGCAAATACTTGTCTACTAGCATTATGGATGCTTCCCATATATCTGGCAATAGTCACTAGTATCTTTTGACACCGTCATTTTGATCCTATTTATTCAACATGTGTGTGAATGCACACAATCATCTATCAACCCTTCTAAATTATCTTTCCGGCTCAGACATCATTTTTGAACATGAGCTGGTTCTTGACCAAACTATTTGTCGTCAATTTTGCCTTTGGTCTATCCAACTTATCCATCCTTGAACAGAGTGACTGCTCCTGATCCTTTGTTTTGGAAATCGTAATTCCTTTGTTATCTAAGCATCGAATTATTCAGATGTTCTATAATATGATGCCTGAGCATTCTTCTTACTCTGGTTGAGTACCGATGCTCACATCAGATCCCTTGTGGACCATCGGTTCCTTTGTTGGATTTTATCCAACAGTGTCCTTCATATTGAATAACCTTGAGAGCCTTTCCATGGGTATATAATGCTTTTGGTAAATTGTATCATCTGCTTTTGAACAATGCTCTACTTTTGAGCTTGTATTATTTACCCCGAAGTTTGTGGTATATGTTCCTAAGATGCCCTGATGGGTTGAACCTATGCCTTCCTTAATATGTGTGAACACGAAAATTTTCACGAGTCTTACTCTTCTAGTGTTTTGCTAGATAAAATTTAAACATTACAACTTCTCCAAAAAAAATGAGAAGCAAATGGAAGGTTATGCATTGAGGAAGTGGGAGTCGACCTTGAACCTTTGTGTTCATGCCCATGGACACGATGTAGATCCTATCATGGAAGCTTCTTGTAATAATAACTATTCATTTGGTATAAGTTCATCTTATATCTGGGATCTGGTCTTTTGTAATCGTGGTCCTGACCATGTTCACCTTTAAATACCATTTCTCGTGCAAGTTTAAGCACTGCTCTTCTGCAGAGCAATACCCCAGTCCAACCTCTACTTTGATCTGTCATCGAGTATTACCCCCTTGTATCTCGAGATTATCATGGAACTGCATAACCTCTTATGAGTTCTTCATCAAGTGCTACCTTCCCACTGATTCCAATTTTTCACGGGCTCTGAGTTATTAAACACTCAAAGACACCAATAACTGAACCGAGTCCGCACTACGGTTCAACAACTCTTTAGTAATCTTCTTTGCTTACGAGTTTGTATGCGATCACGTCTTCCCTAGCCTGATCGGCTATATCATTACCGTGCTAAATTTTAACTGTGCTACCTGGTCCTTCTTCCCGGAGCACAAAAATTTTCGACGATGAGCTAAGCTTACGTCGATCTTCCTCGTCATATCAGTTCGCCTTGAACAAAAATCTTGATTACAAGTTTGTGTCCTACCCATGGTTCCAATAACCTTCCGCTACCTCATTCCTTTGACTTGATGTCGTCGCTGATTGATTACATCTTCATGAAATCTCTCGACAAATGTGTCCAGATCATCATCAACCTTATGAGCTCTTCCAGGATATCTATTGAATTCATGATGAGAAATACCGTCCTTGCCCCTCGATGGTTTGTGTTATCATCGACCACTTTATTGCCTTCCGTTCAACACAAACTTATTCGTGTTTTGTGTTATACCTGGAGACCCTTACTATCCAGCATCTGTTCTTTGCCTTGGAGTATTACCATCTTTTATGTCAAGGATGTCGTGAGAAATTCACCACCCTTAAGAATTCTTGATACCAGTGATACTTATTGAATCACCATTCTGACATTGGTCGTGCAACCCAAGCCCATATTTTGGGTGCACCGTTCAACCAATGTTTAATTGTGTATGTTTCCCTCGAGCATACATCATTATATCATCAGATCTGACAAATGTTATCTCCTTGTCCGCATAATTGTGGGAACCCATCCTTTTGGATACCTGATGAATTATCGCTGAGTCCATCAGCCACCTCCTCATCCTCTTCTTGATTTAATGATGAACTCTTGTTTCGGAACTCGCTTCTATAGTTCATTTCCTGAGAATCTTGCAATGTCATTTCGTCGATTTGTGTTGCACCTTTTCTTCTCGGACATCCTGAGTCTGAGGTATCCTGACACCAATCAGATCTGAATCTCGGTCAGATCTGATGGTTGGAACATATTTCCAAGAGTTATAGCAACGGTCTTTATGTGACCCGGTATGGTGATGTCGTGCCTAGCACACCTGGCCGGAGGCCCTATTGTTATAGATTCCTTTTCAGCAAGGTTATCCATTCTCCCATGAGGAAATGGTAAGACTTATTCTATGAGTTGTTTCCGATGGATCCTTTGTATCCAAAGTCTGACATTTGCTTGAAGACCATGTCAATGCTATCTCGAAGCATGTCTGTGGTACTCCAATTTTCAACAAGAACATTTGAAGCCCAATGCTAAGATGTTTCTTGCTCAATTATCCAAACACCGTTGTATGGGTAATGTCTTGACATTTCTCTCCCCTTACCTAAAGGGTTTTCTAAATTATATCCTGACATGGATATCTGTCACATCCTAGTTAGCCATGCATTAGAGTGTTGCATCATGTTTACTCTTTCATCAGAAACTTGAAATGGGGATCTGAGAAACCCTCAGAATCATTTTGGAAATGACCCAAATAAAAATTTCTCCAAAAGGGTCCAAGAAAATGCTCATGTTGCTCTCTGAAAATATTGGACAGAGATAAAAATCAAACCAATATTTTTAAGAGCTCATAGGTATTTATTTTGGGCATTTGGAATTAATGCATAAATATTTGCATTGGAAATATATTAATTATATATATTAATATATGTCCAAATATTATGCCAAATATAAAGGAGCTCTGGAATAATATATATAGCTCCTGCAAAAATTGGCATAAGTTAAATAAATGATTTAATATATTATTTAAATCAAAACAAATGTCAGAAATTTGAAAACAGAAAAAAAATAAAAGGGAGAAGCTTACCTGGGCTCCTCCCTGTGCAGCCCAGCCAGCTGGCCGGCCCAGCCAACAGGCGGCCCAGCCCGTCTCCCTCCTCTGTCGTCTTCGTCCCGACAGAGGGAGGGGAGTGTGGCCGGCGCGCGCGCGCGCCACCGCGCCACGCCACCTCTCTCCCTGCCTGCCTGCCCTCCCCTCCTCGCCTCGATGTCCCTGGACGACGCCACGCCTCCCCCCTGCTCTCTCTCACTCTCCCCCGGCTCTTCCCTCCTCTCCCTCGCTCTCTCTCTCACACGGCCGAACACCACCCTCGCCGCCGTTCGCCACAGCAGCCGTCTCCGGCCACCCCTCGCTTCCCCGACTAGCTCAGGAGCTCCGCCTCGACCCCCTCTTCCCTCTCCACCGACCCACAGCTCCCCGGAAGCCCTGCATCGCCGCCACGTCGCCGTTCCCCTCTTCGGGCTCCGACCATCGTCGCCGTCAAATTTGCCGTCTCCAGCGCGTCCCCGAGCCCGCTAACCATCCCTGCAGCTCCGCGGTGAGCCCCCGAGTCGTTTCCCCCTTCTCCCCTGGTCTCGTTCGATCTCTAGGCCCTAGCCCCACCTTGGCCGAGAGCTCCACGCCGCCGGCGATGTCGCCGTCGTGGCCACGGTCACCGTAGCACCCAACCGAGCACACTATCGTGCTCCACACCTCACTAGGAGCACGCAGCACGCACTAACGCCTCCCCAAACCCCCTGCAACACCGATCCCGACCGCACCCGAACTCCGGCGGCCGCAGCCGAGCTCGCCGCCGTCGACTCCGGCCACCCCAGGCCCAGCCACGGCCACCGTTCGACGCGCGGGAGCAAGAGCTTTCCAACGAGCCCAAGCACGGCCTCGCCCGTGCCTTGTAGCGCGATCCCGCGTCGCGCCGCCGTCTCGGGCCTCGCCGGCGTCACGTCGTGGGTGGGTTTGACCCACTTTGACCACGGCAGGAACCCCCCCGAGTCCCTGACAGGTGGGCCCATCCCTGTAGCTAATTAGGATTAGTGCTGACCACTAATGGTTAACCCCCTGACACTGACAGTGGGCCCCCAGCGCCACTAACCCCTAATTAGGATTAAACTAACCCTGTTTAACCCCCCTGTCACTGACGTGTGGACCCCACACGTCAGGTTTGGCCCCAGACAGCCGCAGTTGACCACTGACGTCATGCTGGCGCAATAATTATAATTTCTGGATTTAAATTTAATCAGGAAATTCCAGAATATTATTTAAACTTCAAAAATTCATAACTTTTATTCTGTAACTCCAATTTGGACAAATTATATATGAAAAATGATCAGAAAAATCCAATCTATCCATCTGTACAATTTTCATGCATGATCAAACAAGTTAAATTGATGTTTCAAGCAGAACAAGGAAAAGCACTTTAAAAGGCCATGCTTGAGTTTGAAATTTGAATCTTTGATTCAAATTTGTTGAAACCCTTCTGGTTTTAGTTGCATTAGCCCAACACACTCATATTGCCATGTTTCATGCATGCATCATATTGTCGCATATTGTTTGGTGATGTTTGTGCATCGTTGTCCTTTACGACAGGTTCTGCCTCCGAGGAGTACCGTGATTACCCTAACGAAGAACCGTATCAGTGCATCGAACCATCAGGCAAGCAACCAACCATTTGATCATATCGATACAATCCCATGTTCTCGCTCCTGCTCTCTTTTACTGCATTAAGACAACGCGTTTCAAACTGCTGTGTGCTACGGTAGTTGAACCCTTTTCCTCTGCATGACCTGTCATTGCCATAGTAACTAGATGAAACCCACTAGCATGTGTAGGAGTTGATTGAGCCATATGTATGTGTTGTTCCTACCTTGCTATGCCTGCTATGCTTAGAGTCATGTCAGGTCTGGTTCATCTGGGTGATGGGCTAGAGTGAAATGATTATGTCGGTAATGAGAGTGGTGTGGTGAACACGATTTGGTAAAGGTATCGATGAGAGGCCATGTAGGAGTACATGGTGGGTTGTTTCATTGAAGCCGACCTTAAGCACTGAGATCTGTATGTGTGATTTAAGAATCAGCTACTACCATGCATTGGGCCCGAAACCAATGGACCCTCTCGGCTTCTTATTCACCCTAGTTCTCCGTCCAGGAGTTGCAAGTAGTTTCTGGTGTTTGTAGCCTACTGGAGGCCGTGGACAGCGCTGACCGTAGGGGTGGGCTGTGATGCGGTAGGTACGTGGCCGGGTGTACCGAATACCCGTTAGGTATCTCGGGAACCCTGTTCACATTGTTCGGGGCCGTATGGGAAACCTCGACCGGACTCCCTGCGGATGGAACCTGAATAGGCGATAAACCTGGACTGGAGGCTTAGGTGATTAGGTAGGTCGTGGCCGACACCCACGTTGGGCTTCCGCTTGAAGGTTGCCGAGTACATGTCGTGTAAACGACGATAAGTGGTGAGAGCGTGTATGAAGAAGTACACCCCTGCAGGGTTAACATGATCTATTCGAATAGCCGCGTCCGCGGTAAAGGACTACTTGGTTGCCGATACAGTTCATAGACAAGTAAATGGAAACTACTAAAAGCCTCAAGATAAGTGTGAGTGCCGAGGATGGCTCTTCCGTAGGAAGACGGAGGTGGATCCTCGGTAGTGTATTGAAGTGGTGAGTAGTGGACTTGTGTGCGCAAAACCATTTCAAATTGAAGTATCGTAGGATAGCCTAGCCAAGAGTCAAAGCTGGCTTGCTGCAATAAATCCACCAACCCTTCTTGATACTATGCATGTATGTAGGATCTGATGTAAGTCTTGCTGAGTACCTTTGTACTCATGTTGCTATAATCTACATTTTTACAGAAGACGCCGCAACCCCTTCTGATGGGTTCTATGTAGACGTTGACATCAACGAGTAGGCTAAAGACCCAGGTGGTGACCCTGAGCTTGTGATGGACCACGTAGTATAGCTAGGCTTTCCAAGCCTCTTTTATTTTTACTAGTTGTCTGTACTCAGACAATGTACTTCCGCTGCTGGTTTGTATGACTGTATGACTTGTATGTTGGGTCGTGAGACCCGTACCTTTGTGTATGATATGTATGGCTCCCTGAGCCTTAAATAAAGTACTTGTGTCGTAGAGTCATGTTGTGATGCTTCGTTGTATTTGCACATATCGAGCATATTGTGTGTATGATTGAAATGCTTGGTATGTGTGGGATCTGACTATCTAGTTGTTTATCTTTAGTAGCCTCTCTTACCGGGAAATGTCTCCTAGTGTTACCGCTGAGCCATGGTAGCTTGCTACTGCTCTGGAACACTTAGGCTGGCCGGCATGTGTCCTTCTTCGTTCCTGTGTCTGTCCCTTCGGGGAAATATCACGCATTGAGTACCGGAGTCCTGTTAGCCCGCTACAGCCCGGTTTACCGGAGTCCTGCTAGCCCAGTGCTACAGCCCGGACCCACTTGCTGATGACCGACACGTTCGAAGCTGGGTCATGGATGCCTGTCCCTGTAAGTCTGTGCCACTTTGGGTTTACGACTAGTCATGTCAGCCCGGGCTCCTTATCATATGGATGCTAGCGACACTATCATATACGTGAGCCAAAAGGCGCAAACGGTCCCGGGCAAAGGTAAGGCGACACCCGTGGGGATACCGTGCGTGAGGCCGCAAAGTGATATGAGGTGTTACCGGCTAGATCGATGTGACATCGAGTCGGGGTCCTGACAGTGTTGGTATAGAGGCCATGTAGGAGTACATGGTGGGTTGTCTCATTGAAGCCGTCCTCAGGAACTGAGTTCTGTGTTTGTGATCCATGATTCAGCTACTACCATACATTGGGCCCTGAAATATGACCCCGCTCGACTTCTTATTCACCCTAGTCCTCTGTCCAGGAGTTGCAAGTAGTTTCTGGTGTTTGTAGCTTACTGGAGGCCGTGGACAGCGCTGACCGTAGGGGTGGGCTGTGATGCGGTAGGTACGTGGCACGGTGTACCGGATGCCCGTTTGGTATCTCGGGAACCCTGTTCACATCGTTTGGGGCTGTGAGCGAAACTCCGGCCGGATCTCCTCATGGATGGAACCCGAATAGGCGATAAACCTGGACTAGAGACTTGAGTGTTTAGGTAGGTCGTGGTCTACACCCACGTCGGCTTTCGCTTGAAGTCTGCCGAGCACATGTCGTGTGCAGACGCTAAGTGGTGGAAACATGTATGAAGAAGTACACCCCTGCAGGGTTAACATCATCTATTCGAATAGCCGTGTCCGCGGTAAAGGACTTCTGGGTTGCTTATATCAGTTCATGGACAAGTGAAAGTGGATACTCTAAAATACGCAAGATAAGCGTGAGTGCTATGGATGGCGTTCTCGTAGGGAGACGGGAGCGGATCCATAGTGGTGTATTGATATGGTGAATATGTGGACTCGTGTGCGCCACCTCAAAAGATTCACTTGCAGTCGTAGTTAGGATAGCCACCGAGTCAAAGCTGGCTTGCTGCAGTTAAACCCCACCACCCCTTTGTTGATAATGATGCATATGTAGATAGTTCTGATGTAAGTCTTGCTGGGTACATTTGTACTCACGTTTGCCTATTTTATGTTTTTGCAGAGAGACTTCAGTCTCACTAGTAGTTCCGCTTGGACTTCGACGTTTAGCTTGATACCTCAGCTACGATCTTGTGCCCTCGGCAGGATCTGGTAGATAGTCAGGCTTCTCAGCCTTTTTCATTTATAGATGTCTGTACTCAGACATGATAGCTTCCGCTTGTGCCTTGACTTGTATGCTCTGATTGTTGGGTCATGAGACCCATGTTTGTAATGTCTCGCTCCTCGGAGCCTATTGAATAAACTACTTGAGTCGTAGAGTCATTTTGTGATGCCATGTTGTATCTGCACATATCGAGCATATTGTGTGTATGTTGTTGAAATGCTTGGTATGTGTGGGATCTGACGATCTAGTTGTTTATCTTTAGTAGCCTCTCTTACCGGGAAATGTCTCCTAGTGTTACCGCTGAGCCATGGTAGCTTGCTACTGCTCTGGAACACTTAGGCTGGCCGGCATGTGTCCTTCTTCGTTCCTGTGTCTGTCCCTTCGGGGAAATGTCACGCTTTGAGTACCGGAGTCCTGTTAGCCCGCTACAGCCCGGTTTACCGGAGTCCTGCTAGCCCAGTGCTACAGCCCGGACCCATTTGCTGATGACCGACACGTTCGGAGCTGGGTCATGGATGCCTGTCCCTGTAAGTCTGTGCCACTTTGGGTTTACGACTAGTCATGTCAGCCCGGGCTCCTTATCATATGGATGCTAGCGACACTATCATATACGTGAGCCAAAAGGCGCAAACGGTCCCGGGCAAAGGTAAGGCGACACCCGTGGGAATACCGTGCGTGAGGCCGCAAAGTGATATGAGGTGTTACCGGCTAGACCGATGTGACATCGAGTCGGGGTCCTGACAATATCATGCTCTGCTTGTCCTTGGGAAGGATATATCCCTGAAATGTGTGTTTAAACACATTTTCTTTTCCATTGTTCTGTTTAATCTCATGATCACCTTTTCCTTTCCATTGTTTCATTTAACCTTACTAGTGATCTATATGATCTAAGCAGTAATATTCTGCTGCTTATGTAAACACCTCTGTGTACAATTCTGTCAGAAAGACCCTGTTACTTTTGTTGATGACATCCCGGTAACCGCCGATGGACGAGAACTTTGCCTATTGGTCCGCCTCGTTCAACGAGCAAGAAAATGGTTCTCTTCGTCCCTCGCCCTTGGTACCGACATTGTTGCCAACATAACTGACAGGCCATGCTTTGACATGTCTTTTTTTATGCGATCATGCAAGACGTCAACGCCCTTCCTTCTTTTACCCCACATGGTGGGCCCATAACCCACAGTTCCACAGGATCGAAACCTGACTCTTCGGTACCCCCTGTTGTCAAAGTTATTCCTCACGCTTGACTTTGTATGTAATTCACGGGCCACTTGCCTGTTGATCTATTCAGGTATCAGACGCAATACTTATTCCCGATTGCTTTGAGCCCCTTTCACGCCCTGTTTGAGGCAACGAACAGTTCCCTGCTCGCTCGAAACATCCCATGAAACGTCATTACTTTGCTCTCGATATTTTCTTAAATTTCAATTCGAGAGTTACTTTCTGCCACCTTCCCCGATGATATCGAACAATAGTCAACCTTGTAGAGGTTCATTCTCCCGGAATACCCCCTTATTCTTTCGTAAGTACGATGGAACCCCTGAAGAAAGGATACCGACTTTATCTTGATGACTTGAAGCAGAGAAATGAAGACCTCAATGTATTGGACCGGCCTCTTCGAGAAGAGCAAGCCAGCATGAGAAGACCCGCTAGATTCGTTACCAAACCTTCCCCCCTTTCACTACCTCTTAAATCTCGGGACGAGATTTCTTGTAGTGGAGGAGATTTGTAACGCCCGGATATTTAGGCTACAGTAATTCCACGCTAATGATGCCACATCACCTCGGTTACTGTTGCTAATCTCGCGATGGTTTAAAAACGATTCAAATTCAAATTTAAAATCAAGTCAAACAATTAAAGTTTTCAGAAGTCAAAACTAAAATGTTCTTAATGTGACAAATAAATCATGAATATTATTGGTGGAGTAACAACATCTTTATAAAATTTTTAAATACCCTAAAGTGATTAAAACAACATCCAAACAATTAGTTATACTCCTAATATATTTTACCAAATACTAAACTATTTTTATTCTGAGGTAAAACTTCTTAGAACAGTGGATTATTTTGACACGCTATTTGTGGGGCTATTTTCATATTTTACTAAAGAAAAAATAAAGTGCAACTAAAAAAAACAAAAAAACAATAACAAAAGAAAAATAAAAGCCCCCCCTCGCTGGGCCAAGTGGCCCAGCTGGCCTCAGCCGCCCGAACGGGCCGGCCCAACCCACGGCCGAACCGGCCCGCCTCCCCCTGCCGCCTCCCTTCCCTGTTCCCCCGACCCGGGTCAGAACAGGGGCGCGTCCCCGCTGCACCCTCTCGCCGGCGACGACGAGAGGATAAGGCCGCCACGCCTTCGCACCCTCGAATCCTCCTCCCACTCTCCCCCACCCTCGCCTCGGTCCCTGCGCTTCCCCCCTCCAGAT
>NC_041391.1:255837835-255851143 GCF_002162155.2 Triticum dicoccoides
CCACTGCATCTCGCCCCCTCGTTCCCCACCGCAACCGAGCGCCGCCATGGCCTCGCCACCGTAGTACTCGCGGCCACCGCGACCTCCAAGCCCTTCCGACGCGTCCGCTCGCTCCGCCTCCCTCGACTACGCCTCCACGCCAAGACGCAGGATGCCGAGCACCATCGAACGCTGCCCCAACCTCGTCTTCTTCCTCGGATCCCCGACGCGTCTCCGACAAGCGCCGTCGACTCTCCGGCTACTAAACTCCCAAGGGCCATCTTGCATGCCACACGGTGAGCTCCCCATCTCCCGCCCATCTCCGTTAGCTCCCTCGCACGCCCTAGCTAGTTGCCGCTGAAGCACCTGAGCGCTCCGCCGCGGACCCCGTCGCCGATGAGTCTCCGGTGACCAAATGGTCACGGGCTCGTGTTGGATTCGCTCCTCACACCCCGTAGATCCTCCCCAACCTCTCCATTTCTTCGCTAGCTCGCCCCAGCTCCACTTCCCTCGAGCTCCCGACTGCGCGCAGCTCCACCCTAGCCTTCCCGTTCGCCCCGAAGCGCGCTGTTCGCCATCTTCGTCCGCGCCCAAACTGCAGCCCGCTGCGCTCGTCGCCGGTGACCATTCCGGCCACCCACGCCGTCGTGCTCCCCTCCATCGGACGCGGCGTGAAGAGGCCGTTCCAGAGAGCCTGGTCGCGCCCGATTTGGTGCCCCGTAGCGCGATTCCGGCCAACTCTGGCGAGGGGCCGCCTCTGTTGGGTCGCCGAAGTCGCTCCGGCACCGTCCGCCGACGTCGCTAGGAGGGCCCCACCCCTGGGTCACTGCCTATGGGCCTGGGGGCCCCAACTGGCCACGTTGACCTAGTCAACTTTGCTGACGTGGTAGCTACTGCCACTGACATGCGGGCCCCATCCCATAAAACAAATAAAAACAAATAGATAAACTGCTAATTAATTAAATAAATTAAATAAAACCTAATCTCTCACTGACTACTGGGCCCTACCTGCTAATTAACCCCTTTAATTAGTTTCAAAACTCTGTTAATGCCCCTGACAATGACATGTGGGTCCCACTGGACCCACCTGTCTGGTTTGACTGGTCAACCGACCAGTTGACCTGCTGACATCACTCTGATGTCATGCCTACGTCATCACACACTGTTTTGGATAATGTTGGAATTAAATATATAATTAAAATCAGAAAATGATTTAAATCTTTAGAAAATCATATCTTTTAATCCGTAACTCGGATGAAAATACTTTCTACATGAAAGTTGCTCAGAACGTCGAGACGAATCCGGATACGCAGCCCATTCGTCCGCCACACACCCCTAACATATCAAACTCACAGCTTTCCCCCTCCAGCTCCTCTGCCCGAAAACGCGGAAACCCGGTGATACTTTCCCGGCTGCTTTCCCCCTTCGTCTGTATCACCTCATACCGTGTTAGGGTACCCCTAGCGCCGATACTTCTCATGTCATGCATCGATATGCATCTATTTGCATGGTATTCATTGTTTCTTCCCCCTCTTCTCTCTGGTAGACTACGAGATCGACGCTGCTGCTGCCCAGTACGACTACGGAGTTGACGACCCCTCCTTGCCAGAGCAACCAGGCAAGCCCCCCCTTGATCACCAGATATCACCTATTCTTCTCTATACTGCTTGCATTAGAGTAGTGTAGCATGTTACTGTTTGGTTACTCCTATTCTGTTGCATAGCCTGTCATTGTTTCTACAGTCATTGATACCTTACCCGCAATCCTAAATGCTTAGTATAGGATGCTAGCTTATCATCATTGGCCCTACATTCTTGTCAGTCTGCCTTGCTATACTATTGGGCCGTGATCACTTGGGAGGTGATCACGGGTATATACTATACATATATACATACTACAGATGGTGACTAAAGTCGGGTCCGCTCGAAGAGTACCCGCGAGTGATTCATGGATTGGGGGCTGAAAGGACCTTTGTCCCGACGGCCCTCTGTGTGGACCTTTGTGGCGGAGCGACAGGGCAGGTTGAGACCACCTAGGCGAGAGGTGGGCCTGGCCCTGGTCGGCGTCCGCGGTTGCTTCATAATAACACGCTTAACGAGATCTTGGTATTTGATCTGAGTCTGGCCATTTGGTCTATACGCACTAACCATCTACGCGGGAGTAGTTATGGGTATCCCGGGGTCGTGGTATCAGCCGAAGCCTTCGTGACGTCAGCGACTGAGTGGCGCGCGCCGGATTGGACTGGAACGCCACTAGGCTAGGTCTGCTTCTGGCCGCGTTCGCAACGTGCAGGTGTGCAAAGGGCGATGGGCCCAGACCCCTGCGCCATAGGAGTTAGACCGGCGTGCTGACCTCTCTGTTGTGCCTAGGTGGGGCTGCAACGTGTTGATCTTCCGAGGCCGGGCATGACCCAGGAAAGTGTGTCCGGCCAAATGGGATCGAGCGTGTTGGGTTATGTGGTGCACCCCTGCAGGGAAGTTAATCTATTCGAATAGCCGTGTCCCTCGGTAAAAGGACGACCCGGAGTAGTACCTTGACCTTATGACAACTAGAACCGGATACTTAATAAAACACACCCTTCCAAGTTCCACAGACAACCCGGTGATCGCTTTTCCACAGGGCAACGAGGAGAGGATCGTCGGGTAGGATTATGCTATGCGATGCTACTTGGAGGACTTCAATCTACTCTCTTCTACATGCTGCAAGACGGAGGCTGCCAGAAGCGTAGTCTTCGATAGGACTAGCTATCTCCCTCTTATTCTGGCATTCTGCAGTTCAGTCCACTGATATGGCCCTTTACACATATACCCATGCATATGTAGTGTAGCTCCTTGCTTGCGAGTACTTTGGATGAGTACTCACGGTTGCTTTCTCCCCCCTTTTCCCCCTTTTCTTTCTTTCTGGTTGTCGCAACCAGATGCTGGAGCCCAGGAGCCAGACGCCACCATCGATGACGACTACTACACTGGAGGTGCCTACTACTACGTGCAGGCCGCTGACGACGACCAGGAGTAGTTTAGGAGGATCCCAGGCAGGAGGCCTGCGCCTCTTTCGATCTATATCCCAGTTTGTGCTAGCCTTCTTAAGGCAAACTTGTTTAACTTATGTCTGTACTCAGATATTGTTGCTTCTGCTGACTCGTCTATGATCGAGCACTTGTATTCGAGCCCTCGAGGCCCCTGGCTTGTATTATGATGCTCTTATGACTTATTTATGTTTTTAGAGTTGTGTTGTGATATCTTCCCGTGAGTCCCTGATCTTGATCATACACGTTTGCGTGCATGATTAGTGTACAATTGAATCGGGGGCGTCACAATAAGTTTACAAAGTGGGTTGAGGCAGAGCCAGTCAGCAAGTGTGATGCAGCCACGGCAGTTCAATTCATGAAAAAGGTGATCTTTCGTTTTGGTTTCCCACACAACATATAACTGATAATGGCACTAATCTCTCCAAGGGTGCCATGGAAGAGTTCTATCAACGGGAACATATCCGGCTTGATGTTTCGGCTGTTGCTCATCCTCAATCCAATGGTCAAGCAGAAAGAGCTAATCAAGAGATCTTGAAGGGCATCAAGCCCCGACTCTTAGTCCCCTTACAGCGGACTCCGAGTTGTTGGGTGGAGGAGTTACCTTCTGTGTTATGGAGCATCAACACTACGCCTAACAGATCAACAGGCTACACGCCTTTCTTTATGGTGTATGGAGCAGAGGCGGTCCTGCCAAGTGACATCTGGCACAATTCGCCCCGCGTGGCGGCTTACGTTGTGGCTGACAACGAAGAAGCTCGTCAAGATGCACTTGACTTGTTGGATGAGGAGCGAGACTTGGCAATAGCCCGCTCGGCAATTTATCAACAAGACCTGCGCCGCTATCACAGCTGCCGGGTTAGGAGCAGAACTTTTCAGGAAGGCGACTTGGTGCTCCGGCTCATCCAGGATCAGTCTGACATGCACAAGCTATCCCCACCTTGGGAAGGGCCCTTTGTGGTCAGCAAGAATCTGCACAATGGGTCATACTACCTCATTGATGTTCAAGAGCACAAGGACTCACGTAAATCGGAGGAGGAGACCCGCCGGCCATGGAATATTGCTCATCTCCGGCCTTACTATACTTAAGCCACCGGCTCTCATGATGTATATATTTTTTGACAATGTATATATTATATAAAGAAATAAAGCAGGACCTCTGTCCTTTTTACCCGCAAAGGTTTATGTGTCTTCTTTATCAGGTGGTGGAAATAACCAACAGGGAGCAGATCACATTTGAATCCGGCTTTCCCTTTGGTCTGGCTTATGATCATATCTGAATCTAGCCATGGTCACTTGGGGGATTCCTGTTCAAACATAGGTCGTATTCGAACCAAAGAGAACATAGCTGTCTATACCCACTTGATCGGCATATTGCCAAACCCACTTGGGGGCTTCTTGATCATATTTGAATCATAGCTTAACCCCTTTGGGTCTGACGTGGATCATATTCGAATCAGCATCACTAAACAACTCTTATGGTCACTTGGGGGCTTCCTGTTCAAACATAGGTCGTATTCAAACCAAAGAGAACATAGCTGTCGATACCCACTTGATCGGCATCGCCAAAGCCACTGGGGGTTATATCATCATATCCGAATCTTAGCTTAACCCCTTTGGAACGGTTTACTGATCATATTCGAATCAGAAGCCTATAAATGTTGATTCACCATCCAGCAAAAGGATAGATTGTTTTCATTATCTTGAGACCTTCTTGGAAACATTATAAGATGGTCTTCTCTTCCGGTTTAATATTGATTACCCCGGGTTCTTAAGTGCCGAGTCAAGCATCATATGAGCCGGGAAGATTATCAAGGGGATTGCAGGTATGTTATTATGATTATGTTTAATAAATATAATCATAAGCCGGCCTGCAGGTGATGTTTTTTGTTCGTGTCCCGGGTTATCAATACTTTATATAACCCCTGACACGATAAACCGCCAAGGAAATTTTGCTTGTTTTATGTGCAGGATAAGGCAAAACAAATTTAAACACCAAGGAAGTAAACGCCAACATAAGCCAGAAATTTATAGCGATGGCGGCTTACGAAAGTATTAAGCACCAGATTCATGCGCGAAGGCATGACAAACATTGAGAAGTTTTTTACTACCCTATTACAAGACTTCCCGAGTCTGAATAAGTGAAGCATTGTTTTTTGCAAAATTATCAAACGCCTGGCAGTTCATTCCTTCGGCGGGCTCGACGACTCCGGGTTATCATTCTCTGCCTCTTCGTCAGTTGCTTTGTCCTGGAAGGTTGACGAGGCCCATTCAATGCCACTCAAGGCTTCAAACTCAGCCTCATCATCTATTAAACCGGCGGGGTCCTCTTCAGGGGCAAAATTATGCTTACGCGTTGGAGGGATCAGGCTGACTTGGTCATATGGAATGTTGGGAATTCTCCGGTTCTCGCTATCATAGCCCGGCGAATACTTGGTAAGATAAGTATCATTCCCAATAAGGGTGGCCAAGGGACATACGACTTTGACACATGCGGTGAAATCCTGATCATTAAATACAGTACCGTCCTCCTTCAGGCTTGGATATCCAAGAGTGAGGTCAGCTAGGTCAAGCTCTGGCATCCATGCCTTTGCCCGGCTCAATGCGGCCACAGCCCCGACTCTTGAAGATGCCCGCCTTAAATCCTGAATTCGCTGAGGTAGCACAGAGAGATGCTTCAGGACGTCTTGCAGAAGGTGGGGAGTGGTATTTGATAAGGCTACAACGGCCAATGCACGTTGTGACCCGGAGTACAGCTGTTCTACTAAGGTATAAACAACCTTAAGCTTGATGAGCATGCTCTGCTTGAGGTTGGTGCACTTGGGGCCTGTGTGTTTGCAAGTGCAGCAGTGAGCCGGAGGTAACTATTACAATAGTCATTGGAAGATTACAATGTGTAATGTTTGGTACAGTAACTTACCGAAGATGGCTGAGACCATTTGGGATATTTGTCGTTTCAAGTCAGACAACTCAGTTGTTGCCTCTGCAAGAGCTGCTTCTGCCGTCTCGGCCCGGGTCACCAGTGAAGCCTTCTCATCAGCCCAGATTTTCTTCTCTGATTCAAAATTTTTCTTCAACTTCTCTTGTTCAGAGACGCTGAATTCAAATTTGGAGTTGGCCTTTTGAGTTTCAAGCTCTTGGGTTTTCAGCCGGCTGTTCAGGTCAGCAAGTTCCGACTCAAATTGACTTATGGTGGCCTGCATTGATATCAGATTATGGTAAGGATCACGGTCAGGTAACATTTAAGTCCCAAGCATTTTACAAGTAAAGATACTTGGCACTTGGGGGCTAATGTATGCTTAAGAATTTCTAACCTACCCTGCCGGGTCATGCATATTAAGTCTCAAGCACTTTACAAGTAAAGATACTTGACACTTGGGGGCTAATGTGTATCGCAAGTTCAAAACTATTATGCTATAACCGGATTAAATATATTCTATTGAAACCAGACAAACTAACAGTAAAGCGGATTTCTAAGTCTACAACATATTCATTCATAAGCAATAGACTTGGGGGCTGGTACTTGCTACGTCTCGAGCTTGCGTTGGTTTTCCCCGAAGAGGAGAGGGTTATGCAGCACAGTAGCATAAGTATTTCCCTCAGTTTTTGAGAACCAAGGTATCAATCCAGTAGGTGGTCACGCGCAAGTCCCTCGTACCTGCACAACACGATAGCAACTCGCAACCAACGATTAGGGGTTGTCAATCCCTTCGCGGTTACTTACGAGAGTGAGATCTGATAGAGATAATATTTTTGATATTTTTGATATAAGGATGCAAAGTAAAAAGTAAAGGCAAAGTAAAAACAAAGCAAGTAAATAAAGTGATATAGATTTATATGATGAGAATAGAACCGGGGGGGGGGCATAGGTTTCACTAGTGGCTTCTCTCAAGAGCATAAGTATTCTACGGTGGGTGAACAAATTACTGTTGAGCAATTGATAGAATCGAGCATAGTTATGAGGTTATCTAGGTATGATCATGTATATAGGCATCACGTCCGTGACAAGTAGATCGAAACGATTCTGCATCTACTACTATTACTCCACTCATCGACCGCTATCCAGCATGCATCTAGAGTATTAAGTTAAAAACAGAGTAACGCCTTAAGCAAGATGACATGATGTAGAGGAATAAATTCATGCAATATGATAAATACCCCATCTTGTTATCCTCGATGGCAACAATACAATACGTGCCTTGCAACTCTTTCTGTCACTGAGTAAGGACACCGGAAGATTGAACCCAAAGCCATGCACTTCTCCCATTGCAAGAACTACCAATCTAGTTGGCCAAACCAAACGGATAATTCGAAGAGACTTGCAAAGATAACTCAATCATACATAAAAGAATTCAGAGAAGAATCAAATATTTTCCATAGATAAGTTGGATCATAAACCCACAATTCATCGGTCTCAACAAACACGCCGCAAAAAGAAGATTACATCGAATAGATCTCCACAAGAGAGGGGGAGAACATTGTATTGAGATCCAAAAAAAACCATCTAGCTACTAGCTATGGACCCGAAGGTCTGAAGTAAACTACTCACACTTCATTGGAGGGGCTATGGTGTTGATGTAGAAGCCCTCTGTGGTGGATGCCCTCTCCGGCGGAGCTCCGGAACAGGCACCAAGATGGGATCTCGTGGATATAGAAGGTTGTGGCGGTGGAATTAGGTCTTTGGCTCCGTGTCTGGTCTATTGGGGATACGTAGGTATATATAGGAGGAAGGAGTACGTCGGTGGAGCTCCGAGGGGCCCACGAGGTAGGGGGCGCGCCCAGGGGGGGCACCCTCCACCCTCGTGACCTCCACGGAAGCTTCTTGGAGTAGGGTCCAAGTCTCCTGGATCACGTTCGGTGAGAAAATCACGTTCCCGAAGGTTTCATTCCGTTTGGACTTCGTTTGATATTCCGTTTCTTCGAAATACTGAAATAGGCAAAAAACAGCAGTTCTGGGCTAGGCCTCCGGTTAATAGGTTAGTCCCAAAAATAATATAAAAGTGGAAAATAAAGCCCAATATAGTCCAAAACAGCAGATAAAGTAGCATGGAGTAATCAAAAATTATAGGTACATTGGAGACGTATCAGTACAGTAAGTAAGATTTAGGAAAATAGCATAAGATATACCTCAAATTTGTGCTGTATTTGTTTCACCATGTCAATTTCTAGGTCACGACTATTATGCACTTGTTTCAGATAGCCCGAGACTATATCACCAATGCTTAAGTGAGTATAGTCAGTGATGTCCTGCTTGGCTTTTTGGCGTTCGGCAAGTTCTTCCTTGGCAGAGCATTTGGCAAGAACAGTAGGCCGCCCCAGTTCAACAAATTGACTTTTCAGAAATTCAACTTCCGGGTCAGTCGTCTTGGCCGGGCTAGGAGCTTCCGGGTTATCAGAGTCGTGGATAGCATCTTTGGTAGGCAAATCAGAGGTTGGAACCGAAATATCAGAAGCCGGTTCAGGCGGCGGCAGATGGGTGGAGCTGTCAGTAGCAGACATATCAAGCGCCGATTCAGTAACAACCGGGTCTTGGGACGTCTTATTCTTTCTTGCCCTCTTGCTGGGCTTCACTTGCAGGCTGTCAATAAAGGTGAAAGGATGAATACTAAAGCATAAGTAAGGTAAAGCCTAAAATAAATAAGGTTACATTACCCCGGGGCAGTTTTGAAAGCCGGCATGTTTGATTGCATAGACTTGTCGGAGGAAGGAGAGGTATCCTGATAATTGGAGTCAGATGAATTGAGAGGTTGGCGAATCAAACCCGCCAAAGGTAAAACAAAACGTAAATCAGAGATAACCTCGGTCCGACGCTTCCTAGTTACATCGAGTAAGCCGGAGGAGAGTTCTGCGTCTTGATTGGCCCGAGTCTGCCTCCGGTTTTCAAGCTGTTGTTGCTTCAAAAGAAATTGAGGATCTTGATAAGCTAGAGGATGTGAAAATCTTACTTTCCGGGTCACCCTTTGGACTTTTTGTTTTGGCAAAGGCTCTGAGTCGGAGGAGATTATAGTTACCTCTTCTTCAACTGCTTGACTGTTCCCTGTATCCTCCTGAAAGGATAGAATGTCAGAAAAATAACGACAAGGGAGTTAAGAAAGTTAAAGGATTACCTCTTCATCATCCGAAGAAGTATCATCCAATTTGAATAAGTCAGAGGCGCTGGTTTTCTTCTTCTTTGAGGTTCCCGTCTTGGCGGCTTTCCTTTCGATTTTCTTGGCTGCCCGGGCTTGTTTGGCAGCCTCGTGGTCATACTTGACCTTCTAGAAGTTATCATCGGCCTGTAGAAAAAGATAAGGAATTATGAGTACAAACAAGGCATAACATGTTTAAGAGTATTTTTAAGATTGATAACTCACTGCAGGGGCCGGGTTCTTCTTGCAGAAGGGAAGTAAGCCGAAGGCATTGCTAGTCACAGTGCCTCCTTCAACAGTGCCTCCTTCAGTAGTGACTCGGTTGTAGCATCTAACACATCATCTGGTAAGTCGTGAGGACTATGATGCATTGGATCATCCTTCTCGCCTGTGTAAGAACACATTAAGCCAGAGCGGTGGCTTAATTGAAGTATTCGCCAGGTAACCCAGACTCGGACCAGATCGATGCCATTCAAACCGTTTCCCAAAAGAGCTTTGATCTTCTTGATGGTGGATTTGATAGGCAGACGCTCAACAACAGTCAATTTATCTGCCAGCGGGTGGTTAGACTCAAGGCGCAGGGCGCGGAAGCCGGGCAGAGGGCTCTCATCAGCTGGTGAAGTGTCCTGACTATAGAACCAAGTCTGGTTCCAATATTTTGGATGACTCGGCAATTCAGCGTAAGGAAAAAGGCAATCCCTCCGCCGTTGAATTGAGATGCCACCAAGCTCAAGACTAGGCCCGTTGGCACGTTCATTCTGCCGGTTCAAGTAGAAAAGTTCTCTGAACAAAAGCAGACTTGGCTCCTCTCCCAGGTACACCTCGCAGAAAACTTGGAAATTGCAAATGTTTGACACGGAATTGGGTCCAATGTCTTGAGGTCTAAGATCAAAGGAATTCAAAACTTCCCTGAAGAATTTTGAGCCGGGAGGGGCAAATCCCCGGTTCATGTGATCCATAAAAATTATCACCTCCCCTTCATTGTGTTGAGGCCTTTCTTCAGACGGGTCAGGGGTACGATAAGACATGACCTCCTTTTTTGGCAGATGGCCAGACTTCACAAACTCAGCCAGTTTACTCTTAGTGACTATGGATAGGACCCAATTGCAGGTCACAGGGGCCTTGGTTGCCTTAGGTGCCATGACAGCAGTTGGCCTACGACAAAATAAGAAGTTCTGGTTCAATTTTAACCCAGGAGAAAATATCTTAATTATTTAAGAAGGCGGCTTAAGAAGGGGCCTAATGATATAAGGATGACTATGCAACAATATTTAAGCCGCTACAAGTATCAAAAGCAGTTCAAAATTCTTAAGGTCATGAGAAGCAAGCAAGGTTCACAGATCAGTGTCATTTGTTTAAGCCGGCTACCTGGACAGTTGTGTTTAAGGGCATTTGACAAAAGTAGTTTTCCGGGTGATAAAAACAGGTTTCATAATCTGCTACTATTATTTTGGATCAAACAACTATTCTGAAAAGGAAATTTTCCAGACCTAAGACTGGAGCGGATGAAGCTCAAGGGCTCGAATGGGGCCTCTATGCGACAGAAAGGGGTTCATTTGCATTTCAAAGAAGGTGCAAAACATCTACCGCATCAGTTTTTATTATCTTCAAGATCAAGAAGAGCGAGGATAACGAAATCTATGACAAAAAGCTACAGAACAGCGAAGAACTCGAAGAACTCGAAGGCCTTAATGTAGATCTAAGGAGCAGGAAAGGGGAGACCTACCGATGCAAGGTTGCCGTGGAAGGGTGTTGCGTTTTTCTGGTCCAACAAGGTTGATGCAGCGGCCTGAGTTGGTGAATACAAGTAGATCTGCGGCGGCGGCGGCGGAGCTCGAGTGGCAGAGAAGCAGCGAGAGGAAGAAGACGACTGGAAGGAGGAGAATGGGAAGACCTAGGTAGCGCCTATTTTAAGGAGAGGATAACTGAGACGATGCGGGAAATGAGGAGATAAGAGTTATTATCCAGCGGCCCCGACGCCTCGGTTTTTGGAACAGTCAATAAAGACAGAGATCCGTTGGAGGATACGGTGGAATAAAAAAGAATTTAAGAAAGGATGACGTCACGGCGGGTTAACACAGATCCAAAAGATGACGTCATGGCGGGTTAAAGAAAACCTTTTTGCACAGTCAGAAGACTGAAGATTTATTTCCTAAAAGTATTTTGAGATTGACATGAACAGGTTCAAATCAATCTGGGGCCTAATGTCAGGGATATAACTATTTGTGTAAGCCGCCCAGGAGGGGCCGGGTTACGCAAAGAAGATTTACCAAAAAGAAGCCCAAGGCCAGGCATGACGATGACAGTTCAATGAAGGGCTTAAGGCCCACAGGCGGCATAAGGCCCATTGTAGTAAACCGCCATAATGGCATGACTTGTATCATAAGGTAGATTTAACTAGTCACCGAGCCGAACACTGTTTATAAGCCGGCCGGGACTCTATAGGCCACATGGCTTCAACCCGTGTATATAAGGGGACGACCTGCTGACAGCTTAGGGCAAGAAACAACTCATCGAGAGCCGGGCATAGCGTATCTCGCTCCCTAGTCATCGAAACATCAATACCAACCCAACTAGACGTAGGCCTTACCTTCACCGTAAGGGGCCGAACTAGTATAAACCTCTCGTGTCCTTTGTCCCGATTAACCCCTTCAAGCTTCCTAGTTGCGATGGCTCCACAACTAAGTCCTTTCACGAGGACATCTGACGTGACAATTTCGTGACATAACCCCCATCTAAATCACCGCAAGGCTCTAATCTTATTCTTTCATCCTTCATTCTATCTCATCATCCTTTCGTCACCGTAGATCTTCATGGTGGTTCTGCATGATTTAATTCATTCTTCAAGAGTTCATCAGGATTTTGTTGGAGGAGTTCAAGTATCTTTTCTTCTCGCATCTCAAAGTGCAAATAATTCTCCATGTTCTTTGAAGTGGAGTTTTTCATTTCTTTGTTCTTCCCAGATATTCAACTCTATGTAATCCTTCCTTCTAAGTTCTTTTCATTCCACTATTTCAATTTTTCCGGAGGCATTGCATTGTTCATCTCATCAAGTGCCATCCCATCTTGTGAAGTTCATGTTCTATTCCTTCCATTTTTAGTTGGAGTGCCGCCCAAATTCTTTTGTTCATTCCTTTTCTACCTTGTTCTAACCAGAGTGGTTTCAGAGTCTATCTTGTTTCCATGAGCATTTGATTCTCTTCATATTAGCCGTTCATCTTTTATACTCAAGTGCTCTCGACTTGTTCCATCTTTTCTCTTGCGTTCTTACCTCACCTCTTCCTCTTTCTCTTCCGTCTCGTTCCTAAGATCTCGGGACGAGATCTCTTGTTAGTGGAGGAGAGTTGTAACACCCTGGATCCGATGCGCCAGGTGTCCTCCAGTTATTCACCGTCGTTGCCATGTCATTTGCTTGTGTGTTGCATTTTGCCTTGTCATCATCTGCATTTCATCTGCATGTTTTTCAAAACTTGCATCCGTTCGGGTTCCGCCGGTTCTCTCCATTGACCGTTCTGAGCCCAACCACACTCGCGTGCACCCATTGCCCCTCTCAGACCTTGTTTTGTGAGCCACAGGAAAAAGTTCTCGGAATGGGCCGAAATTGCCGAGTGGCCTTGGTATAGCACCGATAGACCGCCCGTCAAATTTTGTTCCATTTGGACGTCATTTGATGCCCCAACGGTTAACCGAGCTAACCTAAACCCTCTTTTCTCTTTTCTCTTGCAGCCCAGCACCCCTTCACACAGCCCACCTAGCCCGTCTAACCCCCCTCCATGCTCTCCATCGTGGGATCACGATCGTGTGGGCGAAAACCGCACCTCATTTGGACTCTCCTAGCTCCCTCTACCTATATATATGTGTGCTTCCCCCGAAATTCGTAGTCCAAATCCTAACCTTCTTCCCTCCGCGCCGCCGGACACATCTTCCCCGCTGGTCGGACATGTTCACCGCCCACAGCCATGTCGCCCGGACCAATCATGAGACGCCACATCATCGTGCCGCCGCCCCTGTCGAACCAGCCGCCGCCACGTCGCTGTCTCCAGCCTCCCCTCCACCGCAGGTTCACGGGGCCCAGATCCGGCCCGCCCGGGCCCGGATCCCGCACCCGCGCCGTCCGCACGCCGCCGGCCTTCTCGTCTCCCCGCGCGGCCTGGCCGCCCACCGCCGCGAGCCCCT
>NC_041391.1:255852034-255921301 GCF_002162155.2 Triticum dicoccoides
CGCCCCGCGCCTCGCCCGACCCCGGCGCCCCGCGCCTCGCCCAACCGCCGCCGGAGCTCCTCGCCTCCCCGCCGCCTCCATGTCCCTGCACCGCCGGAACTGTTGGATCCGGCCGGCCTTCGCCGGATCCAGCACCCCCGCCCCGGATCTGCTCCTTGCCAGAGTTGCGGGCTCGCCGGATCTCCTCTGCCCGTGCCTGCATGCCGGCGTCCCTGGATGCCGCCATCCCCCGATCCAAACTCCCAGCGCCGCCCGGTCCGAGCCGTCCCAGATCCGCTTTACCATGCCATAACTTCATGAATATAGCTCTGTTTTGCATGTATGATATATCAAAATGTTCATTGTGAGATGCTCTTCACTTCAAAACATTATGGCATGCTTGTTTGAGTTCATTGTGATGCCTTTATCTTCGTTGCAAAACTTCTATGTGATATGAACTGTTGTAATCTGCTGATTGTCAGCATCATTTGCGTATCTTGTGAGTGCCACAACTTTGTCCCTGTTGATGCTATGATGATGATCTTGATTTGCACATGTTCTACTCTTCTTGCTCTACATGTTGGGGTTCTTTGCATTCATGTTAGGGTGCATCTTGACATCTTGATCCCTGCTGCAAAAAAATGATGTTAACTACTGAAAACTGCTGTAACTTGCTGATTTGTCATTTTTGTTGCATTTTGTGTGTGCATCCTATGAGCATGATGTCTACATGTTTTAGGAGCATTTTTATGCCATGAGGGGTGTAATCCATGTATTTTTATATGCCCCGTAGTGAGTGCATCAAGCTTGTGAAGTGGGCCACTTGCTGTTAGCTTTCTGTCATTGCTGAATCTGCTATATCATGTTGCCTTGTTTTCTTGATGCTACCAATTAATCCATGCATATTCTGGAGATACTTAGTTGAAATGTTTTGTTTTCTACATTATTCTCTACCTTTTGATGCCTCATATATGTCCTGTAGCATATGTTTTCATTGCCATGAACATGCTTATATAATGTTCCAGATTCCTGTTAACTTCATGATGTTATGTGTGAGCTTGATAGTAATTATTATATGCCTCTTCTGGAGATGCTCCAATTACATGTTTTATAGTATGCTATGAGTACATTGTTCACATGCCATGTTTGCTAATTTTTAGATGCCATATGCCTCTGTTCCATGCGTGCAAACATGCTATCATAATGTTGTTGTTTTACACTTGCTGAAACTGTTTCAACATTCAACCTTGTCATGTTGGTTCCCACTAATCCATGAGTCGTATGTATATGATGCCAAGATATTATTTGCTATTTTTTATGTTTACTTTGATTCCATGCCATTGGTTGTTATATTTACTTGTTGTAGCTTGTCTCTTTCTTGCTCTCAAGTTGCTATCATATTAACTCTGCTCGTGTATATGCTCCTGAGTTATAAAGTTGCTTTTTGCATTGATCATATTGGTTTAATATTGATACCTATGGACTTGAAACTTTATGGATATTTGTAGTATGTTATCTTTAAGTGTAGTGCATGTAAGGTTTGTGTTCATAAGATTCCTGTAGCCTGTTGTTTTGATGTTTGGAAAGTGCCTACTTGCTGTTTTGGGCAGATTGTTGTTATAACTTGTTTGGAGTGTCTGTATTGCACCGTTGCTCCGTTTTGAGCATGCTCTATATGAAACTTGCTTAGAATTGCATTTAATTGCATCATGTCATGTTGAATCCATGTTTTTAGAGTGTTTGCTTGATGTTTGAATGCATTTGGCATCAATGCCATGTTTGACTTGTTTTGCTCATATCTTCTAGGCCGTAGCTCCGAACTAAATGAACTTTATATGTAACTTGACTAGAATTTTGTGCAGATCATCTTGGTGCATTTTAACTTGCTTTTTAACAACTTGAACACAAGATTTATTCAGATCTGGACCAATTTTGAAATTTGCATATGAGGACTTACCATATTTGTTATATGTTGTTTCCGGCCTCATTTAAACTTGCTTTGATGTGTTGTTCTTGTATGCATTATCTCTTGCCATGAGTAGCATCTTATAGCCTTTGTCATGCATCATGCTTGTTTGAGCCTCATGTCATGTTTATGTGTTGTGTGTTTACCATGTGGTTTGCTCCTTTCCGGTTGTGCTTCTTCTCGATAGTGCCTGTTTCGTTGCGATCATGAGGATTCGTTCATCTACGCTTGGTTCGTCTTTTCCCGTTCGTCTTCTTCATGGACTCGTTGTTCTTCCTAGTGGGATCTCAGGCAAGATGACCGTTATCCTGGATCTCACTACTATCATTGATATGCTAGTTGCTTCGTTCTATCGCTATGCTGCGCTACTAATCACTTGTTTACCAAGCCTCCCAAACTGCCATGCCAGCCCCTAACCTTTTCACCCTTCCTAGCAAACCGTTGCTTGGCTATGTTACCGGTTTGCTCAGCCCCTCTCATAGCGTTGTTAGTGGTAGGTGATGTTGAAGATTGCTCCATGCTGGAGCATGATTATGTTGGGATATCACAATATCTCTTATTTTCATTAATGCATCTATATACTTGGTAAAGGGTGGAAGGCTCGGCCTTATGCCTGGTGTTTTGTTCCACTCTTGTCGCCTGAGTTTCCGTCATACCGGTGTTATGTTCCTTGATTTTGCGTTCCTTATGCGGCCGGGTGTATGGGAAGCCCTTGACAGTTTGCTTTGAATAAAACTCCTCCAGCAAGGCCCAACTTTGGTTTTCCATTTGCCTACCCAGGACCTATATTTTTCCCTAGGGAGTCACCCTCCCGAGGGTCATCTTTGTTTTAGCCCCCCCGGGCCAGTGCTCCTCCGAGTGTTGGTCTGAATAGAGCGATGTCCGGCGCCCCCTGGGAAACCAGGGTCTATGCCAACCCGACATCTGGCTCATCTAGTGTGCCCTGAGAATGAAATATGTGTAGCTCCTATCGGGATGTGTCGGCAGATTCAGGCGGTCTTGGTGGTCTTGTTTTACCATTGTCGAAATGTCTTATAACCAGGATTCCAAGACCGATCGGGTCTTCCCGGGAGAATGAATATCCTTCCTTGGTCGTGAGAGCTTATTATGGGCTAAGTTGGGACACCCCTGCAGGGTATAAACTTTCGAAAGCCGTGCCCGCGGTTATGTGGCAGATGGGAATTTGTTAATGTCTAGTTGTAGAGAACTTGACACCAGATTCGAATTAAAATGCATCAACCGCGTGTGTGTAGCCGTGATGGTCTATTTTCGGTGGAGTCCGGTAAGTGAACACGATTTGGGTTATGTATGAACGTAAGTAGTTTCAGGATCACTTCTTGATCACTTCTAGCTTCTCGACCATTCCGTTTTGCTTCTCTTCTCGCTCTTATTTGCGTATGTTAGCCACCATATATGCTTAGTCGCTGCTGCAACCTCACCACTTATCTTTTCCTTACCCATTAAGCTTTGCTAGTCTTGATACCCATGGTAATGGGATTGCTGAGTCCTCGTGGCTCACAGATTACTACAACAACAGTTGTAGGTGTAGGTTTTGCGATGATCATGACGCGAGAACGATGCGTGCTTGATTTGAGTTCTTCTTCTGCTTCGTCGTGCAGGGGATAGGTTCCTGGTCGGCAGCCTGGGCTAGCAGGGTGGATGTCGTTTGAGTTTGTGTTTGTGTTTCATTCGTAGTCGGATGTTGCTCTTGTGTATGATGATGTTGTATTCTTGTGGCATTGTATGCCTCTTGTATGTATCCCCAACTATTATGTAATGGTACGATGTAATGATATCCACCTTGCAAAAGCATCTCCAATATGCGCTTCTATCCTTGGTGGGACCTTCGAGTTCCGTTAGGATAGGGTCGCATATTGGGCGTGTCATCGTAGATGCTAGCCAGTGGAGAGCATTCAACGCCATATACTCGTGGTTGGTGCGAGTACCTATGGCATGAATCCGCTTGGGAACCAGAACACCAACCACAACACATGGCCCGTGTTTGTATGGATGTATACAACCTCCCCCCATGGAAGTGCATGAAGACAAAGTACATACACATGAGCATGCTGATTCAAGGTCGAAACAACCGGGAAATGATATTAACCTGTATATGGGGCTTCTGAAAGAGGACATCGACATGTTATGGAAAACACCGACATGGACATGGGACGCTAGCAAAGGAGAGCATTTCTATATGAGAGTCACGCTGATGACGATGGTGCACGACTACTCGGTTATGGGTACACCTCAGGCCAGGTGCGCCACAGATACTGCGGATGCACGAGGTGCATGGATGATACAATGTCTCAGCAGCTTACGTCAATGAATGATGACGGGTCCGGGAAAATCGTGTACATGGGGCATCGTAGATGGCTCGAGAAGGACAACCTGTGGAGAAAGCGTGGAGATTTATTCAATGGTTGGCTGAGCATCGAGGACCTCCACGTAAGAGGAGCGGCACCAAAATTAATGAGCTGTTGAAAACTGGGAATAGTGCCCCGGGCCGGGAAAGATGAAAAAGGCGCCGGAGCCGCTGCTGAAGGTATGGAAAACAAGGTCTGTTTTCTGGGACTTGGAGTACTGGCCCAATCACAACATGCCTCATTGCCTTGATCAAATGCATATAATGAAGAATGTACTTGAGAGCTTGCTTGGCACACTGATGAACATGCCGGAGAAGACCAAGGATGGGCCGAAGGCAAGGAAAGACTTGGAAGATTTGAAGATCAAGAAAGATCTCCATAGTAAAAAGTCGACGGAGCAGATGGAGACGGATACGGAGGAGGGGGGAAAGGGGCAGAAAAGTAAACAAGAAGGAGAAGAGTTAGTCCCCCCCTTCTTGCTTCACCTTAAGTGCGAAGGAGATCGATTAATTCATCAAGTGCCTTATGGAAATCAAAGTCGTTCCGGTTACTATGGGTTGAGAAGTAGATTTCTAGATACCAAGAAGAAAAGGTTTAACGGGATAAAGTCTCATTACTGTCACGTGATGATGACGTAGATACTCCCGGTTTCCATTAGAGGGATAATGGACAAGCACGTCCGTGACACGGTTACTGGTCTCTGCAACTTCTTCGACGTTATCTCTCAAAGTCTATCAGTGTGAAGCAACTCTGAAGGCTACAAGAAGAGATTGGTGTCATACTATGTGAGCTTGAGATGTACTTCCCGCCCGTGTTCTTTGACGTCATGGTGCATCTGTGTGTCCACATCATGGATGACATCATCGACCTCGGGCTGACATTCCTTCACAACATGATGCCGTCCGAGAGGACGAATGGGGTCATCAAAGGATTCATTTGTAACATGTCCCATCCTGATGGGAGCATCGTCCAGGGGTATTTGATGCATGAGTGCATCTTCTTTTGCGAGAATTATATAGGCGTCGGAGACCCCGTTGTTGATTTGCCCGTTAAGAAGCATGATGGGAGGCTCGGAGAAGGTCACAACAACGACCGGAGGGAAATGCATGTGGACTACTCAGATCGACGGAACGACTTCGACAGGGCTAACTTAGTAGTGCTACAACACCTAGATGTGGTAGATGATTATGTGACACGGCACAAAGAAACCATCACAAAGAAGTACCGTGATAAGGGGATGCCCAAGACTGACGATGAAGTTACTGTAGAGCACAATGCCAGTTTCTTGCGTTGGTTCAAAGAGCAAGTTCTTGCTAATTGATACGTCTCCAACGTATCTATAATTTATGAAGCATTCATGCTATTATATTATATGTTTTGGATGTTTATGGGCATTACTAAGCACTTTTATAATATTTCTTGGATAACCTATTAATCGGAGGCCTAGCCCATATTGCTGTATTCTAGCCTATTTCAGTGTTTCGAAGAAAAGGAATATCAAACAGAGTCCAAATGGAATGAAACCTTCGGGAAAGTTATTTTTGGAACGGAAGCAATCCAGGGGACTTGGAGTGTATGTAAGGGAAGCTTCAAGGTGGCCACGAGGCAGGGAGGCGCGCCCACCTCCCCTGGGCGCGCCCCCACCCTCGTGGGCCCCTCGTGGCTCCCCTGGCCGACTTGTTTCGCCTATATATCCCCATATACCCTAAAAACATCGAGAACAAGAAATAGATCGGGAGTTCCGCTGCCACAAGCCTCTGTATCCACCAAAAACATCTAGGGAGCCCGTTCTGGCACCCTGCCGGAGGGGGGATCCCTCACCGGTGGCCATCTTCATCATCCCGGTGCTCTCCATGACGAGGAGGGAGTATTTCACCCTCGGGGCTGAGGGTATGTACAAGTAGCTATGTGTTTGATCTCTCTCTCTCTCTCTCATGTTCTTGACTTCACACGATGTTGATGCATCATGAGCTTTGCTATTATAGTTGGATCTTATGACGTTTCTCCCCCTCTACTCTCTTGTGATGAATTGAGTTTTCCCCTTGAAGTTGTCTTGTCGGATTGAGTCTTTAAGGATTTGACAACACCTGATGTATGTCTTGCCGTGCTTATCTGTGGTGACAATGGGATATTCACGTGATCTACTTGATGTATGTTTTGTTGATCAACTTGCGGGTTCAATGAACTTATGCATAGGGGTTGGCATAGGTTTTCGTCTTGACTCTCCAGAAGAAACTTTGAGGCACTCTTTGAAGTACTTTGTGTTGGTTGAATAGATGAATGTTAGATTGTGTGATGCATATCGTATAATCATGCCCACGAATACTTGAGGTGACAATGGAGTATCTAGGTGACATTAGGGTTTTGGTTGATTTGTGTCTTAAGGTGTTATTCTAGTATGAACTCTATGATAGATTTAACGGAAAGAATAGCTTCGTGTTATTTTACTACGGACTCTTGAATAGATCGAGCAGAAAGGATAAGTTTGAGGTGGTTTCGTACCCTACCATAATCTCTCCGTTTGTTCTCCACTATTAGTGACTTTGGATTTTCCTTTTCTAAAAAAAGTCAGGGATAGTTATATGATCCAAATATGTTATTATTGTTGAGAGAACATGCACTAGTGAAAGTATGAACCCTAGGCCTTGTTTCTTAGCATTGCAATATCGTTTACGCTCACTTTTATCATTAGTTACCTTGCTGTTTTTATAATTTCAGATTACAAGAACCTATATCCATCATCCATATTGCACTTGTATCACCATCTCTTCGCCGAACTAGTGCACCTATACAATTTACCATTGTATTGGGTGTTGTCGGTGTCAAAACCGGCGGATCTCGGGTAGGGGGTCCCGATATGTGCGTCAAGGCTGATGGTAATAGGAAGCGGGGGACACATATGTTTACCCAGGTTCGGGCCCCCTCGATGGAGGTAAAACCTACTTCCTGCGTGATTAATATTGATGATATGGGTAGTACAAGAGTAGATCTACGCTAAACCCTAAGAGCTAGCCTACGATGGTATGATTGTAATTGTGACCGGCCTTCTAAGGACCAACCTCTCCGGTTTATATAGACACCGAAGAGGGCTAGGGTTTACATGGAGTCGGTTACAAGGAAGGAAATATAATATCCGGATCGCCAAGATTGCCTTCCACGCAAAGGAGTGTCCCATCCGGTCACGGGCCGAAGTCTTGAGTCTTGTATCTTCATGCTTCAATAGTCCGGACGTTGTACACAGTCTTCAGTAGCCCCTGAACCAGGCTTCAATGACGATGAGTCCGGCGTGCAGTATTGTCTTCGGCATTGCAAGGCGGGTTCCTCCTCCAAATACTCCGAAGTGGTTATCGAACATGTAGACCGTGTCCGGATCAGCAAGATGATCTTCGTATGGTATAGATCTGATTTGCTGGCAATCTTCGTGCATCGTGCCCTTGCATCGTGGCTCGGTCCAACGCGAACCGACGCTTCCTACCCCACAATGACTCGTGTTACGAGGCGGTTTTATTGGCACGTTCCATCGAGGCAGAGATCGTGTTCCTCTTATTACGGGATTTTCCATCAATATGATCATGCGTGACCCCACGACGATTGTTGGTATAACCCATGTGTTTTTTATATAAGCCTCAAACGGTCACACCGGGGACTCTTGATATTCACCCTCTTTATAAAGGGGTCGAGACCTACGCCTCTTTTTTCTCCTTCATCGCGCCTTCTCGCACCTTGAGTTCTAACACCCAAAACCTAACCTCCTCCCCTCTGGAATCCTCCAATATGTCAGGATCTGACCCTCAAGGCCGGTGGGTGGCCTCCTCGATTGAAGAGAAGGACATTGCAAAGCTTAGGGAGGTCAGATACTTGACCGCAGATATCCAGCACAGGCTTCCTGCTCCAGGGCAGGTCATCCCTACGCCGGAGCCCAATGAGTGTGTCGTTTTCGTCCCACACTTCCTCCGCGGTTTGGGTTTCACCCTTGATCCCTTCGTGAGGGGGCTCATGTTCTATTATGGGTTGGATTTTCATGATCTGGCTACGGACGCTATCCTCCATATCTCGTCGTTCATTTATCGCACTTCGGCTTATGGATCAAGACCTTCAATGTGATGCCGAAGATGATCGAGGGGCGACATGTGGAGTGCGGAGGTGCCGTAATAAGCAGAAATGCCGATGCCCCATGGACTGAGGGTTCTTTCCCAGAAGTATCCGATGAATGGCAACGGAGGTGGTTTTATGTCATGGCTCCTAGAGGCACAAAGTGGGTGGCTGCCCCTGAGTTTCGCTCGGGCCCTCCGTCACAGTTGGCGTCTTGGATAGACGTAGGGCGGAATTGGGGACCCGCTGGTGACATACCAGTACTGTAGAATTGCATCCGGGAGCTTCTTGCAAGGGACATTAATCTTGTCAGCATAATGCAAGTGATGTTGATCCGGTGGATGTTGCCGTGCCAACGCCAGCCTCTCAGGATGTGGGAGTTCAATCCGGAGGGTCCGCGGACCGTCAAGCACTTCTTCGGCCTGAAGCTCGAAGAGATGTGCAAATTATTCTTCGGACGGAAAGTAATGTGTCCGGACACCACCGAGAATGCGGGCCTAAGCTGTAATCGCCTAGACACTCGGGTAAGTAGCCTTGATACCGGACACCCCGTTTTGTATTTGTCATGATTGTTTATTCTGAAAATCATCCGTGTCTAGGAATGGCTCAGCAAGGCGGAGAAAATCAGGTGTCCTGCACCACTTCCCGAGGGCTCACCCGCTCCCACCATGGCCAAGATGCTTGACCGAGTACTCAACAGGATGCCCTCGGGGAAAGACAAGGGGAGGGATGAAGAATCTGAACCCCACACGCTACACATCCAAACCGGGGGAATTGTTATCTCCCCCGAAGAGGGTAGTCGGGGAGGAGAGGTTAAGGCCACCTCCCTGCGCGGGAAGAAGAGGGCCGCCTCCGAAGATTTGGAGGTGGAGATGCCCGAATTAGGGAAAAGGACATCCCAAGGGGGCCTTGCCCCGACGGGCACCCTCACCGCACCATGCCCTCCAATGGGCCAGCCCTCCACCGAGCTGTAAGTCAATCTACGATCCGAAGGTACTATGTTTCTCCTCGGTCAGTAACCATGATTCAAATTTTTGCAGTCCAGCCAGTAGCTCCTCTCAACAGGGTTCGTCTTCGGGGGACCTTCCTCCGAATATGATGGAGAGCGAAACCCCACCCCCTTCTCTGACTCATGAAGCAGGCGACACCGAGGTGTCATCACGGAGGAGTCCGGATCTGCCGAAGCCGACAGTCAATTCGTCAACCGCCCTGCACCCGGAGCACTTGGCTACAACGGGGGGCGATGGGAAGAGTCCGGCACAGTTCGATGTCCAGCGGGACGTACTGACGGGCTTGCTGGAGCGAGCCGCGCTCTCGGAGGAGCACCGCTCATTAATGAGCGCGGTGCTTAAGAAGATTTCATCCGCTACGAGCGGTTTGAATGAAGCATTCACAAGCCTGCTCAGAGGCTTTGAGGTATGTAATGGAGAATCCAGTAGTTCTTTAATTGTGAGGCACGCGCTAGGTGTGCTCCATATAGGTAGTATCCCCTGAGACTCTGGTTGCCCGCCTTAGGCGGCAAACGGGGGATCATAAACCAAAGATTTATGTTGTAAATGTGTGCAGGTACCTGTGGGTCCGGCCGCTGGCCCGTCCGTTGAAGTTGCCGAACTGACGAGATAAATTGGGTCGATTGATGCCGATATCACTCTGATGAATGAGCGGCTGGATAAATCACAAGGTATGTGTTCTGTATTTCCATTGCATAGGGAAATATTAAGGTGGCACATATTAATGTAATATGTTTGGACTGCGGATGGTGCTGCTGTCGTGGAGGCCCTGAGGGCGGAACTTGTTCTAGCCAAGGAACAAGCTCGGGTGAGCAATGCGGCTGCCCTAAAGGCGGCCGAGGAATTGAGAGCCGAACAGGCTGCTCATCGCCGAAGCGAGGAAAAGATAGCCGAAATGGCTATCGAGTTAAAAAATGCCGCTTACCTGTATGAGCTCCTGAAGAAGGAACATGAGGATAAATTGGCTGACCCGAGCAAGGCACTTAATGCCACCAAGGAAATACGGACCGAGCTTAGGGGTGCGCGGGAGGAGCTTCAACAGGCCGGTAAAATTGCGGCTGGGGGCTCCTATTTGCTGCGGACGAAGTTCTTCGATCCAAAGTACGCTCCCCTGGATGGACGCTGGAGCTCACCGGACGTATACGCAGACCTGGCGAAGAGTACGGCTGATGCTGTGGAGTTCTTCAAAGATCAGGGTGAGGAGGTGGAGAAGCTTTTTTGGTCGCAGTTCAATGCTCCCACTCGCCCGCTGCCGTTGAGTGATAAGATGGCTGCTGTGGCGGAGCTTCACAGGCTGTCCGGGCTTGCAATGCGATCTGTAATAGACCATCTTTGGCCGAAGGGGCCTAGGCCGGACAGTTACTTTGGTTTGGTGCAACAGTTCCTTGGGGCCGTGCCTCGGATCAATGCCATGAGGCGGTCGGCATGCATAGAGGGTGCGCGGATGGCCCTTGTCCGCGTTAAAGCGTATTGGACGGATATGGATGCTACTATGATAGCGTCCCAGGATCCGGTAGGGGGCCAACATCCGGCCGGGCACTACTTGGCGCAGGTCACAGAGGGTGCCCGCCTGATAGAGGCGCAGTGCCCGAAGAATCTCCTATTCGAGTGATGATTCAAATCATTGTAAAAACAATGTTTATTTTGATTGAAAGGCTATATTTATAATGGTTGTCTGAAAATATGATTGTGTCCCCTATGCGGCCGTTTATATATATGTATATATAAATATGCAATCCAAAAGTTAGCAGTCGTTGGATTTAGCCCCCACGCATACTATACGGGGGTGTTCGCAAAAAAATATGCTTAATCACTCTTGATCCAACGTCTTGGTCCGTTAAGGAGGTTATCGCATGACGAACTAGGCAACCGGACTATATAGCTGTAACACTTTCGCTTAGTCGCAGGATTCTAAAGTGGGGCTACTATGTAGCCCCTGGTACCTTCGCGTGCATCCAAATACGGGCGCGTATGTACCTGGCCGGGAGATGGCCCTTCATTAATGCGGAGGAATCCTAAAGATTCCGGTGAGTCGTCGAGTGGTTGACCAGTCTCTCGCTGTATCATGACAGTCAGTTTTCGGCTTTCTCTACTGAGGTGCTCATCCGGAATAACCGGGGCACAATCGCAGTAGTTCTCCTTTGGCCACCTTAGCTGATAATAACGGAACGTAAGGCGGCAAACCCAGGAGCCGGGCAAACCCAACATATGACCAAAGACATGATTCGGAGCTGATGCATATAAGGCCAAACTCGTGACGCCGAACACTCCCGAAGGTATTTGGACTTTATAACAGATGATGGGCTCAAGAATGCCCATACATTATAAACCCTATGTTTCCAGGTACGTGCGTTAATATGTCGTGGCGAAATGCCAAAAACGGCAGTATCCTCTGTGGGTATGGAACCCATGGGATGATGAAACAACAAGAGGCAATAGAAAAGGTTTACACAAGGGCTTAATCTAAAAAGAAACCTGTTGAACGAGGCCCTGCTGCACGTCTGCACCTTTGTCTCTGTTGTGCCGCATCCTGGAAGGGTATCGCGTGAACGTTGTCTGCAGAAAAGGGAAACTCATAGAAGAGTGCAACGTAAGTATGTGATGGATAGTAAAAATCTGAGATGCTGGCCTGCCAATAAGGTTGGGCCAAGTGTGGGGCTTTATTATTAGCCCCTGGTATCCACTATAGGATTACATATACGGTGCGCTGGTTTAATGTGGGCTGCCGAACTCGTCTAACCGTGTCCGTGGTCTTAACGACCCGCTGTCTTTTTGTTAGAGGTCGCTTATATTCCGGCCGCTAGGGCCATCGCGTATTCTGCTGCGCGCGAAGAGCACTCTGTTATTCCGCTAACGGTGATGACGCCACGTGGACCGGGCATCTTAAGTGTAAGGTTGCCATAGTGCGGCAATGCGTTGAAGCGGGCGAAGGCCATTCTTCCAACCAATGCTTGATAGCTGCTTTGGAAGGGTGCGATGATGAAGGCTAGTTCTTCGCTTCTGGAGTTGCCTGTAGAGCCGAATGTTACCTCCAGTACGACGGAGCCCCTGCTGTGGGCTTCAACGCCTGGTATCACCCCTTCAAAGGTGGTGTGAATCTTGCTGATTCTGGATGAGTCTATCCCCATCCTGCGGACAGTGTCCTCATATATTAAATTGAGACTGCCGCCGCCGTCCATGAGGACATGGGCGAGATGGTATCCGTCGATTATTGGGTCAAGCACCAAGGCATTTGATCCTTCACATCGAATACTAGTTCGGCCGTCCAGGCTATCGAAGGTGATCGAACAAGACATCCAATAGTAAGGTTTGGGTACGATGGCTCTATATCGCGTGCGTCTTTATGGGCGCGTTCATGCCTTCCCAAGGATGTGCGAGTCGCGTGGATCATGTTCGCTGCTTTAACCTCTGGCGGGAATTTTCTCTGTCCCACAATGTTCGGCTGGCGAGGTGCATCCTCATCCTTACTTGGTGTTTCCCTTCCCTTGTGTTCGGCATTCAATTTGCCAGCCTGCTTGAAGACCCAGCACTCTATGTGCGTGTGGTTTGCAGGTTTGTCTGGGGTGCCATGGATTTGGCACAATCTATCTAGGACTCTATTCAGTCCGGACGGTCCCTCTTTACTGCCTTTAGATGGCTTATTTTGCTGATTAGGTCGAGAGCCCCTGAATCCAGCATTAACCGTTGTGTTATCTGGGCTCTCTTCCTTGTTTTGGCGTTTATTTTTATTACACCGTGGCTTCCCGTTGCCATCCCTTATTTCTGATGTGCTGTGGTCGTTGGTGCCTTTAAAGGCTAGCCAGCTATCTTCACCTGCGCAAAAGCGGGTCATAAGGCTTGTTAGGGCTGCCATTGTCCTAGGCTTTTCTTGGCCAAGGTGTCTGGCGAGCCACTCGTCACGGATGCTATGTTTGAATGCCGCTAGGGCTTCGGCATCCAGACAATCATCAATTTGATTCTTCTTAGTGAGGAATCTATTCCAAAGCTTGCGGGCGGACTCTCCGGGTTGTTGGATTATGTGACTTAAATCGTCAGCATCCGGAGGCCGGACATAAGTCCCTTGGAAATTGGCCCTGAAAGCGTCCTCTAGTTCCTCCCAGCTCCAAATTGAATTTTCGGGGAGGCTTTTCAGCTAGTGCCGAGCTGGTCCCTTTAGTTTGAGGGGAAGGTATTTGATGGCGTGGAGGTCATCCCCACGAGTCATGTGTATGTGCAGGATAAAGTCCTCGATCCAGACCCCTGGGTCTGTCGTTCCGTCGTATGCCTCTATGTTCACAGGTTCAAAGCCCTGTGGGAATTCATGGTCCAGTACTTCATCAGTAAAGCACAGGGGGTGAGCAGCCCCTCTATATCTGGACGTGCCGTGGCATGCCGTCGGCTGTTGTTGTGTTCGGTGTTTATTCCGAACTGGTGTTTGGTTGTCATAATTGTTTTGACGACCACAGTCCCCCGCCGGGGTGTGTCCTTTAGATCTATAGATGGACCTAGCTGCGCCAGCTTTCTTATCCAGGTGCTCACGTAGATCGTGGGCATCTTCGGTAGTTGATTTATTGTGGTTATGAAGTGGTACTTCTGGTCTCCTGGTCGTGTTACTTTTTGGTGGAACGGCCTCATCGTCGAATTCTGGCAGTAGCTTACGTTTTGGGTAGCTCTTTGTATGGCGATCGCCGCTGTATCTTTCTTCAGTGTCTAGCACTTTGTTCCATCTATGGTTGAGCATTTCCTGTGCGGCCTTAAGCTGTTGCTTCTGCTTCTTCAGAGTTCTTGCTGTGGCCATAAGCTTTCTGTGGAGGTTCTCTCGTTCCATGCGTTCTTCCGGAATGATGAATGCATCATCGTCCGGACTGTCTTCTTGTCCGGGGCCGGTTTGATGAACTCGTCCCTCTGGATCGTTTTCTTCGGGCGTATGCTCCGAACCATGTTCGGCGTGACCTGGTTCGTCCTGCTCCATTGCTGGTTCCGTTTGGTCATTATTGCCTTCAGGGTTGACCGGAGTATCCATTCTTCTAGCGCTCTTGCTGATATTATTACTGTTGCCGGATTTGGAATGGCATTTGCGCCGTCGCTTTGGTTTTTGCCCAGGGATTTTATCTTCCGGATTGTCACCGTCACCTTCCTTGGGCGTATCCACCATGTATATGTCGTGTGACAAGGCGGGAATCCGGTACCCCATAGATTCTGAGTCTTCTCCTGCATCATCGTCCATACCGTCGATGCCTTCGGAGTCGAAGTCCAGCACGTCGGTTACATCATCAACCGTGGCTATCAAGTGGGTGGTGGGTGGGTAACGAATTTCTTCGTCGCCTACTTCCCACTCGAGCCGGACATAGTTCGGCCTGGAATTCTCTGTCAAAGAGAGAATTTTAAATGAGTTTAGTATGTCGCCAAAGGGCGAATGCTGAAAGATGTCCGCCGCGGTGAACTCCATCACCGGAGCCCAACCAGGATCGGCGGGCTCGGGGACGCGTGGACTGGAACCTACATCCGGATATGAATCCGAGGGTCCGGAGTTACAGGTTCCCCCAGAGGTGAGACCTGTGTTCGGCTCCATCGCCAACGAGGGTATGGCTTGCGAGACAGGGTCCAGCCCTCCGTTCTTAGGCAACGCAACCTGCCCCGGATTTAGATCCGAGGCTTCTGCCGTGGTAATATCCCGAGCATCATCTGGCGACAGGTCCAAGCCATGCTCATCATAACTATCCGACGCTCCTGACACGATCTGCTCCAGATGACAAAGCGGATTGGTCCGTAGTGTGAAGCCGCCGAACACGAAGATCGGTCCGGGGAGGAAAGCCTCACCCTGGACAGCGTTGTTGATGATTATTGAAGGAGCCATCAAGCCCTGTGGCAACGCCACAGAGGAACTCTCAATGAAAGCACCAATGTCGGTGTCAAAACCAGCGGATCTCGGGTAGGGGGTCCTGATCTATGCGTCAAGGCTGATGGTAACAGGAAGCAGGGGACACAGATGTTTACCCAGGTTCGGGCCCTCTCGATGGAGGTAAAACCCTACTTCCTGCTTGATTAATATTGATGATATGGGTAGTACAAGAGTAGATCTACCACGAGATCGTAGAGGCTAAACCCTAAGAGCTAGCCTATGATGGTATGATTGTAATTGTGATCGGCCTTCTAAGGACAAACCTCTCCGGTTTATATAGACACAGGAGAGGGCTAGGGTTTACATGGAGTCGGTTACAAGGAAGGAAATATAATATCCGGATCTCCAAGCTTGCCTTCCACGCAAAGGAGAGTCCCATCCGGTCACGGGCCGAAGTCTTGAGTCTTGTATCTTCATGCTTCAATAGTCTGGACGTTTTACACAGTCCGGCTGTCCGGATACCCCCTAATCCAGGACTCCCTCAGGTGTGTTGGGGACACAAGAGACTCTTTGTCATTTGGTTGCAGGGTTGTTTGAGAGAGACCATCTTCATCCTATGCCTCCCACGGATCGATAAACCTTAGGTCATCCACTTGATGGAAATTTGCTACTGTCCTACAAACCTCCGCACTTGGAGGCCCAACAACGTCTACAAGAAGGTTGCGTAGTAGACATCAAGCTCTTTTCAGGCGCCGTTGCCGGGGACGTGAGTGCTTGATGGTATACCTTTAGATCTTGCAATCAAATCTTTTTGTTTCTTGTTTTATCACTAGTTTAGTCTATAAAACAAAACTACAAAAAAATGGAATTAAGTTTGTCTCATACGCTTCGTCTTTTTAATATCTTTCGTGAGAATGATGGAAAGGAAAATTGTGCTCAAGTACTAGAAGAAGAATGCATTAGAATGTTTGGCACTAAATCTTTGTATGATGAGCATGATTGCAATGTTGTTAGTATGAATTCCTTGAATATCCATGATGCTAATGATATGCAAAGCCATAAGCTTGGGGAAGCTATGTTTGATGAATATGATATATTTTGTCCCACAAGTTTTGATGAGCAAATTTATTATGATGAAAGCATGCCTCCTACTTATGATTATTATATTGATGAAAGTGGGCTTGGAAGAGTGTCAACTTTAGGAAGTAATGATCCCACTAATTTGTAGGATTTGAATATTATTGTGATAATTATGAAAGTGGATTTGGAGAGGTCATGACTTTATTTAGTGATGAGTCCACTATTTTGGAAGAGGTTCCAATTGATTATGAGAACAAAGTTGCTATCTATGATGATTATTGTGATGACTTGTATGCTATTACGAATAATGATAACCATGAAACTTGTCATCATGATTTTAGTTTTCAACTGGATTATGCCTCACATGATAATTATTTTGTTGAGTTTGCTCCCACTATTATTCATGAGAAGAATTTTGCTTATGTGGAGAGTAATAAAATTTCTATGCTTGTAGATCATGAAAAGAATGCTTTATGTGATAGTTATATTGTTGAATTCATTCATGATGCTACTGAAAATTATTATGAGGAAGGAACATATGCTTGTAGGAATTGCAATAATATCAAGTTTCCTCTCTATGTGCTTAAAATCTTAAAGTTATGCTTGGTTTGCCTTCCTATGCTAGTTGATTATTGTTCCCATAAGTTGTTTTCTCACAAAATCCCTATGAATAGGAAGTGGGTTTGACTTAAATGTGCTAGTCATATGCTTCATGATGCTCTTGTTATGTTTCGATCCTTATCTTTTATGTGAGCATCATTGTCATCATCATGCCTAGCTAAAAAGGCATTAAAGAAAAGCGCTTGTTGGGAGACAACCCAATATTTACCCTTACTGTTTTTGTGTGTCCACATGATTATGCTACTGTATTAATCATGTTTTATAGCTATTGTTTCAATAAAGTGCCAAGTAAGACCTTTAGGATAGCTTACGGTGATAGTTGTGTCTATCCTGCTGAAAATCAGAAACTTTTGCACCTAGTAAATTAGTTTTGATAATTCACAAAAACGTGCTTTTGATATGATTCTTTCTGATCTGGATTGGTACACACATTTCTTAGGACTTCCTAAATTGGTAGGATTTTTGGAGTTCCATAAGTATACGTTTGATACAGATTACTACAGACTCTTCTGTTTTTGACGGATTCTGTTTTCTATGTGTTGTTTGCTTATTTTGATGAATCTATGAGTAGTATCGGAGGGTATGAACCATAGAGAAGTTGGAATACAGTAGGTTTAACACCAATATGAATTTAGAATGAGTTCACAACAGTACCTAGGTTGTGGTTTTATTTTTCTTATACTAACGGATCTTACGAGTTTTCTGTTGAGTTTTGTGTTGTGAAGTTTTCAAGTTTTGGGTAAAGATTCAATGGACTATGGAATAAGGAGTGGAAAAGCCTAAGCTTGGGGATGCCCAAGGCAACCCAAGGCAATATTCAAGGACAACCAAGAGCCTAAGCTTGGGAATGCCCCGGATGGCATCCCCTCTTTCGTCTTCGTCTATCGGTAACTTTACTTGGAACTATATTTTTATTCACCACATGATATGTGTTTTGCTTGGAGCGTCATGTCATTTTACTTTGTTTTGCTTGTTGTTTGAATAAAATACATTAGATCTGAAATTCTTAAATGAGAGAGAGTCTTCACATAGCTACATAATTATTTAACTACTCATTGATCTTCACTTATATCTTTTTGGAGTAGTTTGTCATTTACTCGTGTGCTTCACTTATATCCTATGAGTAAATGGTTGAATGAGTTGAATGTCATAAATCTGAAATTATATATGTTTCATATGCTTACCCTGTTGGGAGTAATGACTTCACATCTAAGAAGTAGAGGTAGTAAATTTATTGAAGGTTAGCAAGCATTGTATTGATCACTTGAACAATTCATGAAAGAATATTGAAGGAAGAGAAATTTCACATATAAATATACTATCTTAGACATATTCTATGATTGTGAGCCCCATTAATTATTTTCAAACCTGAGCAAATTAGTTGAAATTGGTCAAGGAAGACAACGTAATGAGTTATGCTTGGGTATATTTGTATAGAAGTTATATTGTTACAGATCCTCCAACATGTGGTGCTTGCTTTTTAGAATCCTTTGCTAGCCAAAATATCTGTACTAGGCGGGAATACTGCTTGTGCATCCAAAGTCCTTGAACCAAGTTTCTTCCATGAGTGTCCACCATACCTACCTATATGCGGCATTTACCTGTTGTTCCACGTAAATTTGCATGTGCCAAACTCTAAACCTTCAAATAATAATCTGTTTTGTATGCCCGAATCGCCCATGTAGCGACTAGGGGCTATCAGTATCTTCCATGGTAGGTGGATTATTCTCACGATGAGTTGACTCCACTCATCATTCACGAGAAAAATGGCTGGTAACTGGGATGCCCAGTCCCATGATCAAAAGATCAAAATCAAATCAAAATTAATTGCAAACAGAACGCCCCCAAGATTGATGTTAGTCGGAGGCACCCGTTGTTTCGGGCAAGCCATGGATTGATGATTGTTGGTGGAGGGGGAGTAAAAACTTTACCATTCTGTTTGGGAACCGCCTATAATGTATGTAGTATGGAAGATATTGGGAACTCTTGGTTGTTATGTTGACAATGAAAGCATACCTCTCAAAATTATTTTCATCTCTATTTCAAAATCGAGATCCGGCACCTCTGCAAATCCCTGCTTCCCTCTGCGAAGGGCCTATCTTTTACTTTTATGCAAGAGTCAGTAGTATTCCTTCTCATCCCTACCTCCTCTTTAGTTGGCAAGCATCATGTTTTGGGGAAAGATCTAAGCATATATGACCATGCAAATATATTTGATCATGAATTATTATTGTTGACAATTATCTATATGATAAGTGAGTTGGGAGGCGAAACACGAAGCCCCTATCTTTCTCAGTGTTTGATGGATGCTATTTTTTCTAAGAATATGCTTTGAGTGGTAGCAATCATGGAAGACTATATGATAGTTGAGTATGTGGAGTTTGCTAAATCAAAGCTCTGACATAGACCCTTCCTGAAAATAAGATGAATTGTAATTGTTTGATGACTGAGAATGAAGTGTGCTAGTTTTCAAGAAAGTTTATTGTCTATGCTTTAACATGTGAATAGCTTGTTACTTGATCTTGAGAAGTTTTATGAGATGAACTACTATTATGACATATAATCATGCTAGAAAAGGTGATTGAAATTATCATTGATCAAACTTGTGCACCTGCTAGCATTCACACTTCATAAATTCTTTCTTTTATCATTTACCTACTCGAGGACGAGCAGGAATTAAGCTTGGGATGCTGATATATCTCCAACGTATCTATAATTTATGAAGCATTCATGCTATTATATTATCTATTTTGGATGTTTATGGGATTTACTAAGCACTTTTATATTATTTTTAGGACTAACCTATTAACTGGAGGCCCAGCCCATATTGCTGTTTTCTTGCCTATTTCAGTGTTTCGAAGAAAAGGAATATCAAACGGAGTCCAAATGGAATGAAACCTTCAGGAAAGTTATTTTCGGAATGGAAGCAATCCAGGGGACTTGGAGTGCACGTAAGGGAAGCTTCGAGGTGGCCACGAGGCAGGGAGGCGCGCCCACCTCCCCTGGGCACACCCCCACCCTCGTGGGCCCCTCATGGTTCCCCTGGCCGACTTCTTTCGCCTATATATCCCCATATAGCCTAAAAACATCGAGAACATGAATAGATCAGGAGTTCCGCCGCTGCAAGCCTCTGTAGCCACCAAAAACCTCTCGGGAGCCCGTTCCGGCACCCTGCTGGAGGGGGGATCCCTCACCGGTGGCCATCTTCATGATGCCGATGGTCTCCATGACGAGGAGGGAGTAGTTCACCCTCGGGATTGAGGGTATGTACTAGTAGCTATGTGTTTGATCTCTCTCTCTCATGTTCTTGACTTCGCACGATCTTGATGTATCGCAAGCTTCGCTATTATAGTTGGATCTTATGATGTTTCTCCCCCTCTACTCCCTTGTGATGAATTGAGTTTTCCCCTTGAAGTTGTCTTGTCGGATCGAGTCTTTAAGGATTTGAGAACACTTGATGTATGTCTTGCCGTGCTTATCTATGGTGACAATGGGATATTCATGTGATCTACTTGATGTATGTTTTGGTGATCAACTTGCGGGTTCAATGAACTTATGCATAGGGGTTGGCATACCTTTTCGTCTTGACTCTCCGGTAGAAACTTTGGGGCACTCTTTGAAGTACTTTGTGTTGGTTGAACAGATGAATCTGAGATTGTGTGATGCATATCGTATAATCATGCCCACGGATACTTGAGGTGACAATGGAGTATCTAGGTGACCTTAGGGTTTTGGTTGATTTGTGTCTTAAGGTGATATTCTAGTACGAACTCTATGATAGATTGAACGGAAAGAATAGCTTCGTGTTATTTTACTACGGACTCTTGAATAGATCGAGCAGAAAGGATAACTTTGAGGTGGTTTCCTACCCTACCATAATCTCTCCATTTTTTCTCCAGTATTAGTGACTTTGGAGTGACTCTTCGTTGCAAGTTGAGGGATAGTTATATGATCCAAGTATGTTATTATTGTTGAGACAACTTGCACTGGTGAAAGTATGAACCCTAGGCCTTCTTTCCTAGCATTGCAATACCGTTTACACTCACTTTTATCATTAGTTACCTTGCTGTTTTTATAATTTCAGATTACAAAAACCTATATCCATCATCCATATTGCACTTGTATCACCATCTCTTCGCCGAACTAGTGCACCTATACAATTTACCATTGCATTGGGTGTGTTGGGGACACAAGAGACTCTTTGTTATTTGGTTGGAGGATTGTTTGAGAGAGACCATCTTCATCCTAAGCCTCCCACGAATTGATAAACCTTAGGTGTCGGTGTACAAAAGTAGGGGCTCTCCTTTTGACCCCTTTACTTGTGCACGGGCACTCAGAGCCACGCGCCGTGCCCACACACATAGCAGGGAAAAGGAGGGAAGCCGGAGAGAAGCCGAAGGCTCGAGTCAAACAAGGCAACATCAAGGACCAAGGCCACAAAGTGCAGACGGGCGAAGCAGGTTTCCCCGGCAAGGTCCTTGCTGGGGCAGCCTCCGCAGCCCCGGCAAGCCCCTTGCCGGGGTGGCTCGCCCACACCAGCGGAGCGGGCCATCCTCGAGCCATGGTCTCCAAACACCAACAACCACGTTGGACCAGGGCTCGGGAGGCACCTCCATGGTGGCATGCAGATCTTTGTGAAGACATAAAATGCTCAAGACCAGGTGAGGATTGGAAGGCAACACTCCTTGCCAAGATCCTTACTGAAGAAAACCACAAGACCCCCGGCAAGATCCTTGCCAGGGACGCCAGCGCACCATGGCAAGACCCTTGCCAGGCAACCCGACAAGACCCTTGCCGGGGGCGATAGCAGGGCCACTGCCAGGCCCACACCAACCATCTCCCCACCACCATTCGCATGCAGCTGCCAGCCCAACCAGCTAGGGAGGCACCTGCGTGGCAACATGCAGCTTCCAGGCCAACTCGGCACGCACCTGCGTGGCGGCATGCAGATCTTCGTGGAGGCTCCACCACCGCGCCACCTCAGCTGCTTGCCTGCCTACATCGCACCGCATGCATCGCTGGCCATGGCGTGTGTCGAATCAAGGAGGAGCGGCGACAGATTGGACGGGCCTCGCTCCCGTCCCCAATAAAGTGAGGGACACCTAAGCCATGCATTAAATGCATCTTGTCCTGTAATACGGGCGATAATCTCGCAACACTGTAGGCCTTTCCACCTCCTGTGTGCCACTGTGGCAGCCCCTTTCACCTATAAAAGGAAGCCCATGGCATATAGGAAAAGGATTTGGCTCTTTCGAACCACGCAACATCCATAGCCAAGAAGTTCGAGAGCTCAAGAACACTCAATACATCCACCAAGTAGGACAAGGGTTTTACGCATCCTCACGGCCCGAACCTGGGTAAATGGTCCCTGTGTCAATTGCTAATCCTGCTCTTCTCACAACCCCGCGCCCCGTAACCATAGTGGGGATTCTTGTGATCCCATAGGTGTCGTTTCCCAACGACATTAGGTCATCCACTTGAGGGAAATTTGCTACTGTCCTACAAACCTCTGGACTTGGAGGGCCAACAACATCTACAAGAAGAAGGTTGCATAGTAGACATCACTAATCCCACGGGAGAGGGCAGTTTGAACGGATTGCTCATACACGCCTTAGCACATGGGCCCGCGCCCAAACTCACGACCTATCAGTCATACTATATCAACAGGTACACGTTTTACACGGTGGCCAAAGACATGGACAGTGATTACCAGAACTCCGGGGTGACGATTGAGTGCGTGACCGATGCCAACGACACACATAAAGATTCTATGGAAGGGACGAATAGATAGGAGAGCTTGACGATGCTGGAATGCACGATGACACGATGTTCCATGTCAGATGGGCTAAGGACGTCGTAAGAGAAAACAAGTATTTCACCAGCATGTCTATACCCGACGCGAAGAGCGCTACCGTGAATGTTAACGCCATCGCCAAAACTGAGCCATGCGTGCATGCCAAGCACGTGACACACTGCTTCTTCATAATCGACCCGACCAATCCCAGTCGTGTTGTCATGAGGAGAGGCAAATGGAGCATCGTCGGAATGGATGAAGTCGCCAATGAGGAAGACTACGACCAATACGGCAACCCGATGAGGGAAGATGAAGATGACGATGAAGCATACGTGAAAAGAAGAATCAAGACTACATTACCTAAAAAATATCATACTCCATGGTTCCGGAAAAGTCATAACGAGGGGCTCAATTAGTTGACAATGAACAAGAAAGGGAAGAAGCTCAATGTGAAACATCGTCGACACAGCTGAGAAACCATTATATATATATATATATATTTGTATACGCACCACAACGCACTAAAGTAATCGTTATCGGTCAAATGATGTATATATACATCGTATCCCCCTTCAGTTACCACCATATGCATAGTTCCGGTCATATTCACGTAGTGTGGGAGGGAGACACCGTCGTCGGGAGAAAAACAAAAGGGAGAAAGCAATACAAAAGGAAATGAAAAGTAAATAGAAAAAAGGAAAATAATAAAAAGAAAAGAAAACTAAAAACTAGAAAAGGAAAATAATAATAAAAAAAGAAACATAGCAGTAGCACTCTATTATGAAAAAGCGTTATAGCTAAGTTAGCGATAGCGGTGGATACTAATCCAGCGCTACTTCTATGTGTATTTTATAATTAAAAAAACTAAAAACTTGAACAATTAGCAGTAGCGTTGGATTCCCACCCAGCGCTATAGCTAACTTAGCTATAGCGCTGGATCCCAACCTAGCACTACTGCTATTTTTAGTTAACCCGCCGCACGGGCTCAAAATTTTGCCAAGTGCCATTTTCCCCCACTCTCCCACCTCTCCCCCTCCTGTCTGCTGTCGTGCGCAGCCATCGCTCCTGCCTGCTAGCTATCACCCCTGCCCGCCCCTCGACCCCGACCTCGACGCCACCGCCGCCCTCGAGCTTGCCCTCGACCTCGACGCTGCCGCTGCCCTTGACCTTGCCCTCGACCTCAACCTCGAGCTCACGGCCGCCGCCCTCAACCCCGCCCTCAACCTCGACGCGGCCACCACCCTCGACGTCTCCCTCGACATCGACCTCATCCCCACCGCCGCCCTCTCCCCTGCCCACCTTCACCATTGACCGTCCGAGCCCATAAGCCTCTCCCTCCCCTCTCCCCTGCCCTCCTCCCTCTCTTTCTGTGATGAACCCTAGCTACCGTTAGCAAAATTAGGACAGATGAACCCTAGCTACTGTTAACTAAAAATCCTTCGTTTATCATCATTCTAAAGGATCTATGATAAAAATTGTTAGTTAATCATCATTTAAGGTTGAGGAATGTGCTAGGCATCATTGGTATGGAATAGATATAACAAAAAATTGATTCAAGTTCATAGGGTGATGAGCAGATAATCAAAATCATTGTGTGTATTTTAGGGTAGTTCCAAATTTAGCAACTTTAGCTAAATTAGCAAATATGTTGGTTAGGGCAGTAGCAGAGAGAGAGAGAGAGAGAGAGAGATAGAGAGAGAGAGAGAGTATTTAGCAATTTTTTTTAGGTATTAAAACAATAGCAAAATTTTAGCTATAAAAATAGTAGCAAATTATTTGCAGCAAGGCAATTTATCAAAAACAGTAGCTCCCTAAAATTACAAAATCAGTGGACTTTTTTAGCTATAAATAAAACAGTGGACTTTTTAACTATAAATAAAAACACTAGCAAATTGCCTAGCTACAAATAATTTTTGTAGGTATATAAAATAGCTATAAAAAAATTAGCAAGGCAATTTTTGTAGGTATATAAAATAGCTATAAATAAAAAATGATACAAAAATGCACTAAACAAAAAAACAGTAGCAAATTGCACTAAGAAACAGTAGCAAATTTTGTTTAGGGCACTAAGAGAGAGAGAGAGAGAGAGAGAGATCATTTAGGAAAAAACAGTAGTAAATTTAGTTTAGGGTATAGAAAACCCTGGATGATATTTTAGGAGCATGATATGCCTGTGGTGACTAGCATAATAAAGCAAAGTAGCCTATACAATGTTGCTATTTTTAACACTTGGTTAATTTGCTAAGTCGTGGAAATCCATTATATGATGTTTCCATGTTCTCTTGATGATAATATGAAATCCATGGTCCGTTTGGATATGTTCACTAAACAAGTTTCCTCGCTTGTTGTATGCTCTATCATGCCATGCCCTTTTCTGCCACATTAGAGTCCTGTAGCACGTACTTTCTTTTCTATGAAAATGCCTAAACAGTAATTTTGTCTGCTGTCAACATCATGATGCTATGTTGTGAGCTTGGTGGTGTTAAAACCATGACTCTATTGAACTTGTGCCAATTGTCGAAGAATATCCGAGTGGCCTATGTTTTGCCAGAATGTTGATTCATTTCCGTTCCAGCAGATTTCAGGCGCTCCATATGTCCACTTTTTAGCAAAGGTCATGCCGAAAATATCCGTGATTTTCAGCATGACTTGTGCTAGAAACTAGGACATATGGAGTGCCAGGGATTTGCTAGGTGGAAGGGAGGGAATGAATCAACATTCTGACCAAATATAGGCCCCTTTTTTCTCTTCATTATATATTTTATTTACAATTGTTGAATAGGAAACATGTCTAGCAACGCCCAAGCCGGGTGTTCTGGTTGCCTCGAAGAAGACCCCATCGAGGCAGCAAATTATTTTTTCGATTACCTGGATGAAGAACAGATGCGGATGCAGGGTGGCGGCAGTAGCACCAACCACAACACCGACACTGGCACCGGGACCGACACCACCCCCGAGACCGGCAACGATGCTGTCCTAGTCGGTAAAGCACCAAAGTAGAAGAGGACATGAAGACCCAACAAGCTCAGCATCGAAAAAATTGTGGTCACGGAGATGCACCGCAAGAAATTAGAGCCAATGGCACGGGAGGAAGCGCGCTCGTGCTGTGGCAATCAACTACGATGCATCCTTAGGGAAACCGCCAACATTAACGACAAGAAGTTGAAGAAAATACCCCATATGTAGCACATGCTCCTAAAGAAGTTGCACAATAGGTTCCTATTCCTTGGCCGAGATGAAAGCAAAGATCCGTGGGACGACAACGCCATGACAAAGATAAACAACAAGGCGATGGTGACGTTCACCAACGACTTGTCTGCCTGGAAAGTTTGAGTAAAAAAGCGATTGCGAAGAATGAACCATGGTCCAAGATTCATGCTAACAATCCATCAATAAAGGAAGAGGACTTTGAAAAATTCAAGGAGACTTGTGCTAAAGAAGAAGTCAAGGCAAGGTCGGAGAAAACAAATGTGCTCCAGGGTAGGAACACGTCTCCCCACCGCCTCGGAAGCCATGGTTACGAGGGGAAGAGACACGTATGTGCCAGGGAGGACGCCGAACGTGAAAGTCACGGAATCCCACACCCCTTAGTGGAGTTCACTGACCCGCTGGACAGTGACTAGATCAGGGCCCACTACAAGTGGGACCGCGTCAATAAGATCTTTTACACGGACCCGAACACGAGGGAGTCCATGAGACTTCTGGTAATTTTTATATTACCAGCTTATGATATTAGCTTCCAGTCAATTCGAGTACATGTTTTTTTGAAGAATTAGTGACAGTGGGAGAGGCTCCCACTGACTTTGTATTACTCACAACAGAACAATTACATTTGTGTTACATAGGGTTCTTAGGCCCCCCGGCCATGATTGATACAAAAGCTAGCTGCCCAAACTAACAATGAAATCAGAGAGGAAAGGATGAACCTTCTCAGGACAGTTGTGAGTCACCAAACCCAGCAGATGTTTGAATCTAGCTAACCATGCCCCGAACGAATGCGGGATCCCCCTGAAATGTTGGTTGTTCCTTTCCATCCACAGGCTCCAAGCAGCAAGCAAGAAGATGTCCATGAATAGCGGCCGACGCCAGTCATCTCTACCACCATGCAAGATGGCAAGCCTGTTGGTCCCCCCTGGCCACGTCAGACCAATCCTACTCCAGCATTGTTGGGCAAAAGGGCACGTGAAGAAGAGATGTTCCACGGTTTCCTCGGGTGGGTTTTGGCAGAGCATGCAAGTATAGTTGCCCCCATCCACATTATAGTGCCGCCGCTTCAACATATTCCTGGTGTTCAACCGATCTACCATAAGCAGCCACCCAAACATCTTGAACTTGATCGGGCATTTAAAATTCCATAGCCATCCAAAGGCCTCATGAGCCATTACCTGCCTGAAGCAGTGGATATAGTATTTCTTAGACGAGTATCGTCCCAGGTCACAGACCCAAGTATCAACCGATCCACTGTCCAGACCGACGTGTGCGGACCCTTGCTGTATCTCTCCGATCTCTTCCCTGGCCTGGATCGAAAGAGGCAGACTGAAGATCGCGGCAGGATCAGTGGATCTGAGGATCTTGGCAACAGAATCATCCTCATTCAGAGCATATGAGAATGCCCGCGGATGCGTATCCATCAATGCGGAGGCTGGGTCCCCAAACCAGACATCCTTCTAGAATAGTGAGGTGCGACCATCTCCGGGGACGACCCTGGTGATCCCACGGAAGATTCCACTGAGCTGCATTACATCTTTCCACCAGAAGGAACCCACTGGCTCGATGGTTTGCGGCACCTTGTTCGGGTAGTACGTCTCCCAGATCAGCTGAACCCAGGGTACATCCTCACGATTGTAGAATTTAAACAAGTATTTTAACAGAAGCGCGGTATTTTGTATTCTGACATCAATAACACCAAGGCCACCACATTGTTTCGGTCGACAGACAAGCTCCCATGCAGCAAGGGAGTTGGATTTGATCCCATCATCAGAATTTTTTGCCCATAGACAATAGCGGCGGAGTTTGTCCAGGTGTTCAACTATTTTTGGGTGTAGCTTGATCGTACACATTGCATATATCAACACGGAGGTGACCACCGAATTGACCAACATTAGTTTGGCCCCCGACGACATTAGTGATAGGGCAGTGGAAGTTTTCCTCTCAAACGAATGAACTAATGGCATGAGATCAAGAACAGTCGGCCTCGTCGTCCCCATGGGAAGACCAAGGTATGTAAACGGCAGGGAACCAACCGAGCAACCAAACACTTCCGCCAACCCCCCGGCACGCTGGTGGTCAACGTTGATGGGTATGAGGGTCGATTTATGGAAGTTAATTTTGAGCCCTACCGAAGCCGCATAATCCTCCAAGATAAGTTTCATGCGGATTGCCTGTGTAGGACAAGCTTGCATAATCAAGATCGTGTCGTCAGCATACTGCACCACCGGGAAGTCACCTGCATTTTCACGTGGAATGGGAAGCTCTAGCAATCCCTGAGCATAAGCATCATTGATCGTAGCTTGTAGCAGATCAGCTGCAAGAACAAAGATTAGTGGCGAGAGAGGGTCACCCTGGCGTACTCCACATTTGCGTTTGAATTTCCGGCCAGGAACGCCATTCAAGAGGACTGACGAAACTCCCGAGCCAAAAATCAGTTCCATCCAGCCCAGCCACCTATCATCAAAACCCATATGTTTCATGATTTCCAACATGGGGGCATGCTCGATCATGTCAAAGGCCTTAGCAAAGTCTAGTTTGAGCAATATGATCTCTCTCCCAGACGAGTGGCACTGATGAATGTACTCGTACGGCCACGCGAGACAATCCTGGATGGTCCTACCTTTGATAAACCCATACTGATTCCTGTGAATGATTTTTAGAATCACTTTCTGCAGTCGGTTCACCAGGATCTTTGTAATGACTTTCAGACAACAGTTGAGTAAGGTGATTGGTCTGAAGTCATTAGCCGTCTCCGGAGAGAAATTTTTTGGGATCAAGGTGATATAACCGGCACTTATGCTAGTGATATCCAGACCACCTGCATGAAATGCGTGACAGAGATCATAGAAATCTGTCTTGATAATTTGCCAGCACTTCTTAAGGAAACAGCCATTAAACCCATCCGGGCCAGGTGCTCTGTCATTCGGCATTTCCTTAACAACAGCATCTATTTCATCATTAGAGAAGGGCGCTCTCAGCTGATCCAACCCATCAATCCTGCGGATGATCCTAGAAAGATCAAATTTCATGTTGGTAGGTTTAGAAGAACCCAAACGGTCCCTGTATGTATTGAACAGTACCCCCTCCTTGCCAACATGGTCATGTATTTCGACCTCCCCAACTCTGAGCATGGAAATAGTGTTGTGTCTGTACCCCTCTGTGGCCAAAGACTGAAAGAGCTTTGCGTTTTCATCGGCAAAACGAAAGTACCTGATCGTACACCTCTTTCGCCAGTACTCATTCTGGTATTTGAGCAAGGCCTGTAGATGGTTTTTCAGTATCTTCCTGAAGTTTGACTCCTGAACATATAGGGGTCGTCTATCCTCAAGTGCATCCATGTTTGCCAGAACCTCATTACTGATTTGAATCAGAACTTTAAGTTTGGAGACACCCTTACTCCAACGCTTGAGATCATATCTCAGAATTTTAAGCTTTTTGCAAATTCGCGCCGCCGCATTGGGTGCGTGACATGATTTAGACCATGATCCAGCAACAACCTCCATGAACCCCTCATGATCTGTCCAAAAATTCTCAAACCTAAAAAGCCTGGACCGTGGGATGCTTGATTCAATCGTGACCACGCACGGAATGTGATCAGACACTGGCTTCCCCAGGGGCAAGACCATTGTGTTAGGGTATTTGGTGGTCCAATCAGACGACGTGAAGAACCAATCTAACTGTTCGAGCAGAGGATCATCCTGCATGTTACTCCATGTGTATGCACGGCCTTTAACTGGTAGTTCCATTAGTGATTGTGCACGGATGATCTCATTAAATAGTAGCATGTCCGCAGCGTTGCCACCTGACTTGTTTCTGTTATTCGTGGAACGAATAAAGTTAAAGTCACCCAGAATTAACCAATTGTCGTCATCAGGGATATTAAGCTCAAAAAGCCAGTTGGTAAAGTCCAGTCTACGCTGACCAGAGCAGGGGCCATAAACATTGACTAGATTCCATGAATCATGTGACTGCGTGGCCACGAAAGAAATCCCAATGGCAAAAGAATCCACAAACCAAGATGTACCAGTAAAAACATCACTATTCCAGATAACGATGAGGCCCCCAGAAGCCCCCACTGACGGTGCAAAAACAAATTTATCGAAGCGCTTAGGGCAGAAAGTCTTAATAAAAGCAGGATCGAAGGATTCACGTTTAGTTTCCTGGATACATAGCACAGAACAACCGCTAGTATCAATCGCATTCCTAATAGCCAAAAGTTTTTCATCAGAGTTTATGCCTCTGATGTTCCACGAGAGCACATTCCACGATTTATTCATCAGTCGGGAAGACTTCAGTGCTCAGCTTCCCCGGACGAGCTCTGATCATCCAGCAACTTGTCACGGGAGATGGCCTCCGGAGGAATTCCACAGTTGCGCCCCATCTGTTGAAGATCCTCGATCGGCGTTGGTGGGGGGCAATCGGCAATGGGCACCTGCACAGGAGCAGCAGCCAAAGAAACAACATTGACAAAAGGAATGTCTCGAGGTTTCACCCTTGATTTTGAACACCTTGCATCCGGAGCATGGTTGATTTTGAAGCCATCGTACTTGTTGGATCTATTGCTTCGTCTGACAGTGGTTGTGTCCAAGGGCACTAGCATGTTACGGTGTTGATTAGCATTGAACACAGAGGAAGACGCAAGCACCTGGAGCGCAGTAGTCTGGTCTGATGAAAGCACCATCTGAGTCTACTCATCCGCTGAGACGAGCTGTGGAAGCGCCTTGAGGCCAGGTGATTGTTCCGGCAGATCCCAATTCACAGCATTGAATCGAGCCCTGGGTTTAGGTGAAAGCATACCAGATGGGACAATGACTCTCCCCCACTGAAGTGCAGAGGCAAAGATCCTTGAGAAAATGTCAGGTTCAGGCACCATACACTCAATCCAAACTGCCGCCGCTGCATTAAGATGATTCTGAATAATCTGAAAGGGGTTGAGGGGCATCATCACAGGAGAATTGTGTTGCAGGGTGATAGTGGGCGTATAAATGCGTTTGAGCATGCCCCCAATCCAGAGCAAGAACTCATAATCAACTGCAACCTGAAGAAAAATAGAGTTTCCTCCAGCCCTGACGAACTCCCTCCTGGCTGCAGGACTGCCATTCACAAATCCATCAGCCAAAGCATCTACTGCTTGAAACTCCGAGTCAGATGACCAAATGTCAGATAAATTATCCTGCACATTATGCTCTGGGTCCACACCATCCATGAGGGACGGACCATCGTACTGAAAGAAAGTCCTAAAGCTGAATCCAGTGTAGGGTGGAGGTACCACAGGCCACACACCCCACCTATTTTTCTGAACATCATTAACTGGTTCAGGAGCATTCTAGGCCACCGCATTCAAAGCATCCTGAGCAGCCATCTCATCAATTCTTGCTTGTTGCATGAGGGTATAGTAGGGAAGCTGGTATGGGTGTGGAGATGCATTCAAAAGTGGTGGAGTGTCCTCATTACCAACCAAGTTTGGTATAGTATTCCTGCCATTCAGAACATAAACTGGTACAGACCACGAACGAGCAAGACCCGGTAGTAAACCAGCCATAGTAATGACCAGACTATGCGGCACCTCCGCAACATCTTTGATATGGCATTTAACAAGGACTCTGGCCTTGTTCTGACCCGGGCGGGGCCAGGCAAGCATTTTCCCAAAGTGTGAGACTGCCTTATGAACATAATGCTCTGTTTGGTAGTCCATTGGAAAAGCAAGAAACATGACCCAAGCTTCATATTCAAAAGCAGACATACGCATATTGATGCTTTCATCATGCGGAACTAGTGAAAAAGTGGAATCCTCAGTCAAAGCATGCGGACCTTCTCTAATAGCAGCATCTCTACTCTCCATATCCGCAAACACAACACATCCGATCCCCAGCGGGTAAACAAAGTCATCTAGCAGTTCATACTCTAAATCTCCAACAATAATGCGGCAGACCTCAGCTAGCCATAACTCCTTCTGATGATCAGGGGCCGGAGGGTTGACGGAGACAATGGCGTACCTATCGTGATTCAGAGGCGGATCATCCACCACCATGACATGCCTCTGGACCCGGTGAGCCGGCCCGCGATCAAAGGGGCTCACGGGGAAGTTCGCCATGGAGGACGAAGCCGGGGACTGCTTGAGAGATCTCGCCGGAGCAGGGGATGGAGATTTCTTGCTGAGAGCCGATGGGGAGAAGAGTCGAGATGGCGGAGGCGTGGGTGTAGAACTCGAGGAGAGCGTCGTAACACTCGATTGGGGTTTTTGGCAGGCAGAATTGACTACACCCTGACCGGGTAGGCGTATCGTCAAGCAATGGGGGTTAGCCACGTCCGCGTGGAACGGGATTATCTGTTGCCGTTTCGAAAGGCAACCACCATGCGGATCCCCAATAGCACGGGCCATACCTACATCCACAGAGATACCTACCTCAGATTCACCCGCGGCAGCCCGAGGCAAGATCCTCTCCGATTGTGGTAGATTTTTCTTTTTCCAAGCCCAGCGGGGTAGAGAGGCACAAGCCGGAAGCTTACGTGACTTGTGGCCCAAACGATGACATAGAGGGCAGCGACGAAGCCCAGGACAAAGCCTGGTTATGTGGTTAACTGCAGAACATGCATTACACTGAAGGCCCAAAGGGTCCGGGCCTACTCTGCATGGCACATGCTTGTGAGCATCAATACATGTATTCGTGCAGGCACATGTCCCAGAAATATCCCCACAACCTTGACAAAATATTCCAGTGCACGAATCATCAACATGGCCGAGACAATCACAGAGAGAACAATGCAAAAGTCTTTTGTAAATGTATTCCTTGGTGGGGACTGAAGTGATTTGCACCAGAAGCTTAACACTATCATTATCATAACCGGCCTGCCAGCCATCGAGAATAGCAAATAATTTCTCATCCGGAATTGAATCCCATAATCCCATAATATATCGTTCCCCATGAAAAGATGGCAACCTTCCAGGAATATCGTGAGAAATAGGTATAGATATGGAGCCAATCCGAAAAGAATCCTTAGAATCCGGAGATGAAAAACTACCAAAGAAGATCCGATCTGAAGGCTCGCCGGAATGCAAGTCCATCGGCGGCGGAATGAAACCCAAATTCTAGTACAAGTTTTGTCACATTATTAGTAAATCATCCACGTTCCTTTTGTAGAAAGAGCAACACCAAAAGGCAGCCGAAAGCGATGAGTCCTCACAGTCATTGGCGAGGCCCAAGTGGGACACCCCATTCAACCGGGACCTGGATATACTGAAAAAGATCCCAGAGGACAAACCGCCATCCTATGGACGTGTGCACGGCATCAGAGATTGCGCCTCGTGGAGGACGTTCTACCACGAGGAGCCAGAAGAAAGAAGGAAGAGACGGTTCCTCACTCAGTAGACCATCGATGAGAAGGTCACGATTACGGTCAATAACACCAAAGCTGACACCAAAGAAGAGTTGCCAGCGGTAGTCAATGAAGCGATCAATGACGTGGTGGCTGGTGTCACGGCTAACTTCCAATCTACAATTATTACCAGCTTGATTCCGGCAATTATCGATTGGTCGAAGAGCATTCTAGATAAAGGGCTAAAGGACTTTCCCCTTCCCATCTATGTCGGGAGCAATTCGGTGACCATCACATCACGGACACCTGCTCAAGCAACTGCAAAAGGTCCCGCTCCTATTCATAGCAGCCCGACCTCCGTCTCTAGCATCTTCGGCGGGCCTTTGTCTATGGCTGAGCTCGGTGCCCTCATGGTAATTATGCTTCATACCCTTTTCACCGGCATGTCTATTATTTTCCATTTCAGTTGCCTTTCAGATGTTTGACGTCGCAAACATGTCTTAGTAGGCCAACGATACCCCGTGCACCCTACTGTACGACATCAAGGGCCAGAAGGTGGACGTGGGAAAGGAAACAATCATGAAGCTGAAGGACCGCATGTTCCACAACCGAGAGATTTCCGATGGCGTCTTCAAGGTTAACATGGTCAGTGTCTTAGCGGGCTTTGAGGATTTGCCTTCTCTGGTACGAGTCGATGACGAGGAGACCCCTAAACGGATTGGCGCATGCAAAGAGCTGGTTCTTGCCTTGGCAAAAGACTCTTCTTCGTGTCGAGGTGCCTAGTATCACATCAACGACAACTTCTCAAGAAGTTATGAACACCACCCCACCTACCAAATTACCTGCACCTATTGTGGAGGGTGATAGCGGACGACGTGAGGGAGAGCCTCCATTAGTGCCAGATGACGTCGCCCCCGTCATCGAAGAAGCAAATGTTGATTATTTCATGGAGGAGGATGATGATGACCCTCTCAACTATATCAATACCGGCTATGACGATGGAGGATTGATTGCTCGGGACTACGACTCAGGCTATGAGCGTGGAGATGATGATTTGATGCTGCCTGACTTGCTGGAGCCGGAACGTCCTAAGGCGGAATGCAAAAAGTCTCTCTTCATGCGATCCTCGCAGGAGACGCCTCCAGATGCCGCCTCTACCCAGCTACAACCCGAGGGCCGTCCACTGGTTAGCCCGACGTCACTGGGTGGTGGTTAGGGAAGGTATGGTGGGCTCACTACACTACAAAAAAATACAGTTTCGTGATGATACGTGTTTGTCACGGTAGGTAGCGCTTTCTGTCATGCATGTACATCCATGACGATTTCATGACAGAATCAAGATAGTCATACCTGTGCTATCGTAGAAGTGTCCCATGACGTTACCAAAATTATCATCACGGAAGTGTCCACTTCCATGACAATAAATCGAGCATCATAGAAGTGCTTTTGTCAAGGGTGATCGACACGTGGCATCCACCGTAACGAGATGGCGTTAAATGCCGTTAACCTATCGGGTCTGGTTTTGGATCCGATAACCCGTTAACAGCCACGACCAATGCCGATTTTCCACATGTAAAATCATCATTGGCTGGAGGAAACATGTGTCAGCTCCGCGTTGGCACAGGTGTCACTCATCCAACGGTCGAGATGGGCCTATGTTATGTTGACACGTGGACCGGCCCAAAAATGACCCATAAAGTTTAAATGGGACGGCCCAACCGAAGGCCCATAAGATTTAGCGGACCATAATGGGCCGGCCCAGCTAAAGGCCCACAAGATTTTGTAGACCATAATGGGCCGGCCCAGCTAAAGGCCCACAAAATTTAGCGAACCATAATGGGTCGGCCCAGCTAAAGGCCCACACGATTTTGCAGACCATAATGGGCCGGCCCAGCTAAAGGCCCACAAGATTTTGCGGACCACAATGGGCCGGCCCAGCTAAAGGCCCACAAGATTCTGCAGACCATAATGGGCTGGCCCAGCTAAAGGCCCAACATTCTCTGTCAAATCAGACCATCAACGGTCTGTCCTAAACTTGTCATCAACGCAGCCCATGGTCACTTCTGGCCCGTTAACAGTCCTCTAAGTAAATGGGCCGAATTACGGCCCGGTGTATTTCCGGCCTGTTAAAGGTCCTGCTTCATTTAGGCCCATTTACAGGCCATCAAAACTTTCGGCCCATAAACGACCGTGAAGAATTTGGATCATATTCGGCCATGTCCGACATTCGGCCTGTGAGAGGCCCACTATAGATTTGGGCCACTTTCGGCCTGTTGTCATTTTCGGCATGTTAACGCCGGACGAAAACCATGGGCCATATGTGGCCCAACGTCATATCGGGCCCATTAGCGGCCCATATAAAAATGACGATAAACTAGCCCGATCGAAGTTCCGGCCTGTTAAAGGCCTGTGTATTAGGTCGGTGCATTTACTCCCATCCGAATCTTGGCCTGTCAAAGATCCGCATCGTAAATGGGCCAGCATTTCGGCCTGCTAAGACCAGTGGGTTATTTGGCACAATCAGGGCCCAATCTCACTTTTGGTCTATTAAAGGCCCATGTTTTTTATGGGCTCGAGATATTTACACCTATAAATGGCCTATTTTTACTAAGGACCCAAATTATGTTTAGGCCTGTTAAAGGCCCACTATGGGCACAGACCTACCAGAAAAATATGAAAGCTTATGCTGACTTAGGCCCAGATATTTTTAGTGAGCTACATGCCAATTTTGGGTCGTAATCGTTTTTAGCCCAATTGGAATGGGCCCGACGAATGTTGGCATGTTGGGCTCCTATGAAGCTTTCGGCCGAATACATTACTAAGATAAACCTACACTATACAAAAATAGCATCGCAATTACTGCAGCCTGTGGCAGCATCATAAATGTTGTATCACAACAAAATAAATTGCAACCATACAAAGGCCTATTGGCATAAAGTTTACAGTCCTTCCAGATCAAAGCACCATCAGATGTATAGAAGCATAGATAATTTGACCTGAGTGTTAATGTTTCAGGCTGTAGAATCAGATGGAGCAGCACGATCTTCACCTGTTTTCTGCCATTGCTCTTGAATAATGGAGTGAATGTCTGTTAGTCTGGTTTGAAAACCATTCATATCTTGACAACATTTGTCAACCACTATTCTTGTTTCTGAAACGACGTCCATTCGGGATTGGACTTGTGTCTGGAGCACAAATATATCACTCTATCTAGCAGGAAGATTTTGTTCAATAGGCGATTTGGATGAGGTTACCTTGACAACCTATCCAGAATTACGCAGGAAGGTGCTTTTTGCACTGTTAGTGGAGAGATACTCACGCACTGCAGCAAGAGGTGACATTGTGCTTGTGGTAGCCTCGTACCTTCAGGTGGTTGTGGCTGTTCAATCATTTGTTCCATAGCTTCCTGAAAGTTTGAACTTGTAGATTAGTGTACCAGATAAGTTACTAATGAGACAAGAACAAACAAAGTAGGTTAAACATTTATACATAACTTATTTTGGTGAACTATTGTAATACATTAGCATGTATTGTAGTGCCAACTACATAATAAAATCACTTTCGGAACATATGTCCATGTAGCATGCCTACTGTATTGTCTATTTCCTCCCATTTGTTGATATCTAAAGATAAAGAGACAAGGTGTAAAGTAGGATGAACATAGTATGACATCATTCATATCATGGGCAAACAGATATAAAACAAACATGCTATTTTATCATTGTGTGCGCATGTAACATAACAACTAGATTATAGATCAAGACCAAAAGAATATCCTTCATCTCTTTTAAACCATGTAAGGTGAAATGATACGTTAAGACAACTGTGTATAAAAGTAAATAGAGTAACTGACACTGGCTACAAACCAAGTAGTTAAATGAACACATCATAGTACCAATCAGTTCAAGGCAGGAGGAGTAAGAACTTACAACAGCTGCTTGAACTGGTGTGCTCATGCCCTTCATCTTCCTGGTGTGGCAATCCTTGAAGATTTGCAATGCATTAGGTTCAGGTTCTTTTTGGTCCACAGGGGTTTCCTCTGTATTTGGAACAAGTCAATATAGATACGATAATATGGCACAAAAAAAGAAGGAAGTAGCAGCTATTTACAAGATCCTCGCAGTGTGCAATATAGCTACGAGATCCTGTTGTCTGTTGGAATTTCACTTTAGAATGGTTGGTTTTGTTCTTCAAATAGTTAGCCTAGAAGAAGATAGACTTGTAAGGCACATACATAAATACAAGTTCAGTATGTGGTCTGATCAAACATATATAGCCTACCTGATACTTTGGATCAGACCAGTGTTTAACAAGGGTTGTCCAGTCTTCATCTGTAATATATTCCACTGGAGATGTTTGGGCGATTTCATTGTTAGCCTTGCCTTCAAAGTGAGATTTTCTAAGGTGGTACCGATACTGTCGCAGAGCAGACTGAAAAACATGAGTGCATGCTTGTTTAGTTGCATCATATTTCGGATCGAACTTGAACCTCATCTGCTGAAAAAACAATGTGAGTCTTATTAGGAAGAAGCTAGAAAGTATGGGACAGAGCAAGACAATATTACTAATTGTGATGAATAACATTACTTATGGATAAATGGTCAAGGAAGGTGTTAAACTGGGTATTGTCTTTCTCATTCCTGTACTGGATCCACGTTGGGAGGATACGTGCATGACACCTCACGACAACGGCTGCCTCTGATACTAACTTGGCTGACTCTGTAGCATCATGTGGCCTTTTTAAACCTGCCTCAGAATGGATCTCCATTCTTCCTCCTTTAGATTTTGTTAATCTGTCAAGCATTATCCCTGATGTATGTTTCCGCTTGCGCCGTGATGCTAGTTCAACAATGAATATGGAAAGTGTTAGTGTACATCAAACTGTGAGAGTACATATAGAGGAGCATGCAACTGCAACTTGACTCGGTCAGGTACTGTCATGGTGTTGATGCTCATGAGGTTCATCTGATCTTGCCAAGTCCTATTGTGTCAGCAGTGCTTCAGAAGTAGTGTTAGGTGTGAAGGCAGCTTGGGAACTGGCCAGTTCCGGAGCAAACGAACGAGTAACTCGTTGAGATGCTGGTACAGTTGAAGCGGATGCTGCAGCTGGTGGAGCAGGTGATACTGTGTTTGTAGATTTAGCCGGTGGACATGGACCTTCTACTGCACTATAAGTACCAGCAGAATCTCGACGGCAGATCCTTTTCCATTTCACCCGACGAGTAACAGCACTCCCTACTATATTATTTTCCTTGCTCTTTTTTGACATTGCCATGTCAAGCCATACCCACAACACAAAAGAATAAAATCGCTCTTCAGAACTCATTGATGCATGATACAGACAAGCAATACTTTGATGTAAGACAATCATATGAGGATGGAATATGTAAGAGAAATAGGACGGCATGACATATTCACAGCTACGATGTGCAAACTAAGCAGAAGGATTTTCAAGAAAATAGAAGTAATGCAAGCTAGACACCATATGAAAGATGCAACCAATATTACTCTGCCAAGTTAAAGGTGTCTTGTCCTAAGTGGCAATTCAAAAAATTAGAAGCAGTACAACATAAAAATCAATGCAAGATGCAACCACTATCAAACTGCCATGTTAAAAGCGTCCAATCATGAGTGACTGATGCAGTATACACAACAGCGGTACTTTGATGTAAGAACATGGTATGATAGATAGATGTAGTGTATTCTAGACATAGAAAGACATGTCATATGCACATGTATAACTTATAAACTCAGCAGGTGCAATTTAATCAAAAAAGAAGAAATACAGGCTTGACAACATATGCAACATGAAACCAATTATCACACTGTCAACTTAGAGCAAGCACCTGCATTGGTGGAGTACGGGAGATGAACTCATCATGTAGAATTGGGACTTCAACTTCATTAGCAGTAGTAGTGGCAAATCTAGAGAGTCTCTGTTCGCGTCGGTGCGGAGGACCACCAACATCCCCTAACTTACACTTTTCCTTCGTATTTTCTGATATTTCCTTATGAAGTCAAAACCATAAGAAGATGAATAAAATTAGCTCTGCATAACCGGTTGATGCATGATACAAATGAACACTACTTTGATGTAAGGCAAGCGCAGGATAGGAGGATGGAATATATACAAAAAAAGACTGCATTTCATATTCACACGTACGATTGGAGGATGGAATATGTATGAAATATGTATGGAATATGCATTTCAACAAAATTAGAAGAAATGAAAGCTAGGCACCATATGAACATGCAACCAATATCACTCCATCAGGTAAAAAGTGTCTCGTCGTAAGTGCCATTTCAAGAAATTAGAAGCAGTACAAGCTATAAGACAATGCAAGATGCAACCTACATCACAATCCCAAGTTAAATGTGTCTTATGGTAAGTGATCGTTGCAGGTATAAGTTGTAAGCTACGCAGATGCAATTCAACATAATCAGAAGCAATACAAATTAGACATCACACGGAAAACGCAACCACATATAACAGTTCTAAGTAAGAGCAACCATATGTGATGGTGGAGTAGGGGAGATGTGCTCATCATGTACACATATGTTCTAGAAACAGGAACACGTGTCATATTCACAGGCATTATGTGTAAATTAAGCAGATGCAACTCAAGTTAGAAGCAATACAAGCTAGACATCATACGCAACATGCAACAACATATAATAGTGCCAAGTTAGAGCAAGCACCTGTGATGGTGGAGTAGGGGAGATGTGCTCATCATCTACACAGCTACGTTGACTGTCCAGCCTTGTGTTGTCTTGCGAATCTTGTTGGGAGGATGGCAGAGTAGAATCTGTAGAGACCCCCTGTTTGAGTTGCTCCGAAGGACCACCATCATCCACTACCTAACTAATTTCCTTTAGATATAATGATTTTTCATTGTGAAGTCAAACCAATAAGAAAAAGGAATAAAATTCGCTCTTCGGAACTCATTCATGCATGATACTGACGAACACTACTCGGATGAAAGGCAAACACATGATGCGAGTATGAAATATGTATGAAAAACAGGATGGCATGACATATTCACACCTATGATGTGGTAACTAAGCAGAAGGCATTTCAACAAATTAGAAGCACTGCAAGCTAGACACCATATGAAAGATGCAACCAATATCACTCTGCCAAGTTCAAACTGTATGGTGTTTCAACAAATTAGAAGCAGTACATGCTATAAATCATATGCAAGACACAACCAATATCACAGTGGTGACTTAAAGGTGCCTTATCATAAGTGACTAATGCGGGATATGCCAGAACAGTAGTCTGATGTAGAAACAGGAACATATGTCATATTCATAGGAATAATGTGTAAAGTAAGCAGATGCAATTCAACAAAGTTAGAAGCAATATAAGCTAGACATCATATGCAACATGCAACCACATATAATAGTGCCAAGTTCACTACTAGGAAAAGGGCTATAGATAGGACTGATTCTAATGGCGCACCAGGTGGACAGTGCGCCACTACTATATACTAATGGCGCACTGGCTTCAAGTACGCCATTAGTGTGGCAGACACTAATGGCGCACCTGTCTCACGGTGCGCCACTACTATTGATTTTTTTCCCATTTTTCCATACAAACTAATGGCACATGAAGACAAAGTGCGCCATTAGTAGTTTAAACTACTAATGGCGCACTGTGATACCGTGCGCCATTAGTATACATATGTTTTTTTACTTTTCTGCAAAAAGTACTAATGGTGGTGCGCCATTAGAAACCAGGGTTACTAATGGCGCATTATGTGGTGGTGCGCCATTAGTAACCTGGGACCAACAAGATATTTTGGACAGCCCACCTACCCACTCACTTTCCCCACTTCATTCTCTCCACCTCCTCCTCCAAGCTTGTCTCGGCTGCCTCCTCCTCCTCACCTCATTTCCACCATAAATTCAACAAAATTAAGTGGTGAAATTACCTTTTTTTGATAGGTAAGTAAGGGGAAAGCTATCTTCATGATGTAGATCTACTTTTTTCTCCCTAGCTCGCTCCAACAACGTGCACATGCACTTTTTGTGGCCTAGCTAGATCTATGTATGTTTGTGGTGTTGCATGTGTTTGTGGTGTTGCATATATGATTGTGTTTGAAGGTACCGGTATTTGAAATGCGATAGTTGCCAATATTTTGCTGGAATGTTTTGATTCATTTCCGTTTCGGCGAGAATTTTGGCACTATGCATTCTTTTTGGTCCTATTTTTAGGGAAGGTCATGCCAAATTTTTTCTTGGTTCTAAAATATCGTTTTTCTCTACCCCGCAGGCGACCATGGTCCGCACGATGACTGAAGGCATCGTGAATAGGTTTTTGAGCTCCGAGAAGGCTGAGATGCTTCAAAAGAACGAGACGGAGATAAGATGTCCGTGTCGAAGATGCAAGCTGAAGAGCCTTATTGCGGACCCGGATTCCGAGCAGGTGCGGGACCACCTGCTCTTGCGTGGTTTCATGGATGGCTATCGGTGGCAAGGTGATGAAGATGACTATGAAGTCGTCCATGGGGGCCGGGCAAGAAATGAGGAAGGGCAACAAGACAAGTACCACCGTGGCGAGGGCGGGCGAGAAGACAAAGAATCTCCAGGACATGATCACGACGGTGATGCTGTACACAGTCATCATGTAGAAGATGTCGTAAATGATGATGGGGAAGATCAAGAGGAAGGGCATGATCATGAAGATGACGATGCCGGAGCAGACGACGATGGAGGCTGGGTGCAGGACCCTCATATTCAAGAGCTGCTTCTCAAGCAGACGGATAATGCAAGAGCTGCCGCCGAGAGAAAGCCAAGCTGGATCAACTGGAGATAGACGCGGTTACTCCCATTGTATGAAGGATGCAGGCCCGAGGATACCCGCCTGAAAGTAACGCTCATGGCTCTGGAGATGCAGGTAAAACAAAAAATGACCGACGCATGCTTCGACGAGAACATGTCATTCTAGCACGAACGTCTTCCCAAAGGGAACAAGTGCCCGACCAGTTTCGAGGAGGCGAAGAAAATCGTGTGTCCTCTGGATTTACCGCACGTGAAATACCATGCGTGGATGAACAATTGTATCATTTATCGGGACGAGCACGCGGAGTCTACCATATGTCTGGTGTGCGGCGTCACTCGATACAAGAAGAGGAAGAAAGCTCCTCGAAAACCGGTGTGGTACTTTCCGATCACTCCTCGTCTGCAGCGGTATTTCACGGACCCTAAGGTAGCAAAGCTCCTGTGTTGGCACGCGGATAGGGAGGAGAAGAAGCGGGAAGATGACGGAAATGATCCGGAGATAAATAAAAAAGACAAGATGCTGAGTCACCCAAAGGATGCGAGCCAGTGGCAAGCGTTGAACTTCAAAGACCCAGAATTTGGGAAGGATCCAAGGAACATCATGCTGGGCGCGAGCACCGATGGAGTCAATCCATTTGGCAGCCAGAGAAGCACACATAGCACCTGGTCTGTGTTTGTGTGGATGTACAACCTTCCCCCTGGTTGTGCATGAAGAGGAAGTACATTCACATGAGTATGCTAATTGAAGGGCCGAAACAACCAGGGAACGACATCAATCTGTATCTGGGGCTGCTGAAGGAGGAGCTAGACACGCTGTGGAAAACGCCAGCCAATACGTGGGACGCCGCAGAGAGAGAATATTTCCCTATGAGAGCCGCACTGCTCACGACGGTGCACGACTATCTCGGTTACGGATATCTCGCGGGGCAGGTTGTCCATGGATTTTCTGGATGCGTAAGGTGCATGGATAACACAACATATCGCCAGCTAGATAGAGATCACGGGTCTTCGAAAACCGTGTTCATGGGCCATCAAAGGTGGCTTCGCGATGATGACCCGTGGAGGAAGCGCAAGGATCTGTTCGATGGTGAAACCGAACCCCAAAAACGCCCGTGTACGAGGAGCAGCGAGGAAATAGACGAGCTGTTGAAAAACTGGAAAGACTGCCCACTGCCGGGAAAGAAGCAAAAGGTGCCAGAGCCAGGAAAGAAGCGAAAGGCGCCAGAGCCACTGCTGAAGGTATGGAAAACAAGGTCTGTTTTCTGGGACTTGCCGTACTGGAAGATCCACTATGTGCCTCACAGCCTTGATGTCATGCATATCACGAAGAACGTGTGCGAGAGTCTGCTTGGTACCCTGCTCAACATGCCAGAGAGGACCAAAGATGGGCCGAAAGCAAGGGCCGACTTGAAATCAATGGGCATCAGGCAGGAGCTTCACGCTAATGATGATGATGATGATGATGATGATGATGATGACGAGGCGAAGCAGGACACAGAAAGTCGTCGCAAAGGCAAAAAGGCCAAGAAGACCAGAAATGACTACCCTCCCGCGTGCTTCACTCTAAGTCAGGAGGAGATCGAGCAGTTTTTCACCTGCCTCCTAGGAGTAAAACTTCCTTACGGTTACACGGGGAAGATAAGCAGATACCTAGACCCAGCGAAGCAGAAGTTCAGCGGGATGAAGTCTCACGACTTTCACGTGCTGATGACGCAGATACTTCCAGTTGCAATCCATGGGATCATGGACGCGCACGTCCGTGAAATGCTATTTGGCCTATGCAACTTTTTCGACGTCATCTCTCGGAAGTCGATTGGCGTGAGGCAACTCAGAAGACTACATGAAGAGATCGTGGTGATACTATGTGAGCTTGACATGTACTTCCTGCCCGCATTCTTCGACATTATGGTGCATCTGCTGGTCCATATCGTGGAGGATATCATCCAACTCGGGCCGACGTTCCTGCACAGCATGATGCCGTTCGAAAGGATGAATGGTGTCATCAAAGGATACGTTCGCAACATGTCACGTCCAGAGGGAAGTATAGCCAGGGGCTTTCTGACCGAAGAGTGCATCTCCTACTGCACGAATTATCTAGGCATCGAGAACCCCGTTGGTCTGCCCGTCAACAGGCACCTCGACAGGCTCGCTGGATGGGGTCACCGTGAGGGTCGCCGCGAAATGCATGTCGACTTCGAGGGTCGACTCGCCGACTTTGAAAGAGCAAACCTAGTCGTGCTACAACACATAGATGTGGTCGATCCTTGGGTGGTAGAGCACAAAACCTTTATTGAGAAGACATACAATGACCGAGGCCAACAGAGGACGGACGGAGATATACTCAAAGAGCACAACTCATATTTCATGCGTTGGTTCAAGCAGAAGCTTCTGTCGTACCCTTTACATGAAGATTCTTCCGCGGAAGAACAACTCATATTCGCCTTGTCACAGGGCGCCAAGCACAACCTGATGACCTATGAGGCGTACGATAACAACGGCTACACATTCTACACCGAGGACAAGGACATGAAGAGCGATGGTTATCAGAACTCCGGGGTAACGATGGAATCCTACACCGGTAAGGACAAGGACAGATACTACGGAAGGATCGAGGAGATCTGGGAGCTGAGCTACGCTGGAGAGAAGGTGCCGATGTTCCATCTCAGATGGGCCAAGAGCGTCCTAAAAGAAGACCGATATTTCACCACCATGGTTATACCCGAAGCCAAATCCAAGACCGCGGGCGCAAACGTCACCGCGAAAAATGAGCCATGGGTACTGGCTTCCCAAGTGGACCAATGCTTCTTCATTACCGACCCGTCAAAGCCCAGTCGTGTTGTCGTGAGGAGAGGCAAAAGGAAGATCATTGGAATGGACGGAGTAGCCAATGAGCAAGACTTCGACAAGTACGGCGACCCGAAGATCGAACATGACGACGACAATGAAGTAGCAGCACACACCACAAGAAGAAGCAGGACCACCCTACCTAAAGGGTGTCCGTTCCACAGAAGAACTCCATTTGCGAAAAAGAAGGGCAAGAAGATTGTGAACAGATAGCTAGCTAAGATCGATTGTATTTAAATCGTAGTCTTCATTTCGGAATTGTATTTCATGGGCACTTCTTGATATCATGAATATTTTTAAATTTCATGGGAACTTTTTGAATTCATGAGGACACTTGATCTCGATCCCCCTCCATCTCGATCTCGATTCCCCCTCCATCTCGATCTCGATTCCCCCTCCATCTCGATCTCGATCCCCACACCCTCCCCCGCTCCACCGCCGCCGCCGATGATATTTTCAAGTAACAAATTTGAACATATTTTTTAAAAAATTATTACTATTTTTATAAAAAATATTACTGCTATGATTTAAACAAGTTTGAACATATTTAAACACAAATAAATATAAAAAACAGCATTTAAAATGCATAAAAAAAATATTGGGGAGCCTGGGAATCGAACCCAGGACCTCTTGGTGTGTGTGCTGCGTGCTGACCAGTCGGGCTAGTGGGTGGGTTCTATTGTAGATAGGGTTAGGTGGTAGATAGGGCTAGTGGGCTAGATTAGAACAAAATTCTAATGGCGCACCTAGAGCTGGTGCGCCATTAGAATAGTCGTACTTATGGCGCATCGAGAGCTGGTGCGCCATTAGAAAGTTCCCCCCCACACTAAATCCCCAATTTCTCTAATCTCTCCCGCTGCCCCCCCCCGTGTTCGTCGTCCCCCTCGCCTCCTTCGCCGTCCCCGAGCCGAGCGCCGCCTCCCTCGCCGCCTCCCTCGTCGTCCCCGAGCCAAGCACTGTCCCCCCTCCGCCCGCGCCCGCGCCCTCGCCGTCCCTCTCCCCCCGCGGCCCCGCCTGCGTCAATCTCCCTCTCGAGCGCGACAGCTAGGGTTCCTAGCCGCCGCCACCACTGCCGGCCCGCCGCCGCGGCGCGCCCAGCCGGCCGAACCCTCCGCTACCCCGCCTCCACCGCCTCCTCCTCGACGCGCCGCATCCTCGATGCGCCACCTCCTCGACGCGCCTCCTCCTCCTCGATGCGCCGCCTCCTCGACGCGCCACCACTCGCTGCCTCCTCGACACCGGCGTCCTCCTACGGCAGCCTGCCGTTATCCCACAGGTGATTCCTCACCTCTCCCCCCTTCCCCTCCTTCCCCCTCGTATTTGCTAAAACTGAGATGTAAACTAAAGGAGTTCGTGATTTGCAGAAGCTGTAGCATACTCCAACAAGTGATAAATGCACTCAAAAGTTCACTAAGAAAATGCGGATGCTTCTCACTTGTTACTGAAAGTTTTCTGGAGTGATAAATGCATGCAAAAGAAGTTTAGTTAACTGTTACTGTTGCTGTATGAATTCCAACCAGGTCAATTTGCAGAGTATAAGGATAGCATAGAAGACAAGTAGCATAATATCATAGAACACAACCAGGTCAATTTGCTGTATATAGCCAAGACAAGTAGCATCTGTCCTTAAGCAGAGTATAAGGATAGCATAGAAGAAATAGACAGGGTAGCAAGTAAGCTGAGATAAAAAAGTGTTTACTTTAAGTAATTATTTACAACAAGAATTGTGTAGGAAAATGTCATGCAGGCTGTAAGTTGAACTTGAAGAACTCCTTAGATAGTTTTTTAGTCTCCTTATACAAAACAAGCTGAAGTTTGAAACCTATTTCTCCTAAGCAGACACAGAAAAATTGCAGATAAGTAGACACTGAAAATTGCAGCCATGTCAAAGTGTCATTTCATTTGGGAGCAGTAACTATAAGAAAAGGAAGTGAGTTGAATTGAAAAAAAATGGGAAGGTGAAATGAAAAGAACATTGCTCTATGTGAAAATTGTATGTGCAATCTACAAATGTGAAAAACTGTATGTGTTGTCATAGGTGCTGTGCTGTCAAAACTATATGCGCAATCTCCAGAACAGTTACGCTTGTGTGAAAACTATATGTGCAATCGCCAAATGTATCATCATAATGTAGGTGCTGTGTTGTGTGATTCTTCATGCTGAGAACTTCAGCTTTTTCAACTTGCTGGACTATATGTTCATTGGTACTACTTGTGAAGCTGCTGCTGTACTACTTGGGAATTTTGTCAACTTGATTAACTTCTGTTCCGGCCCTTGAGTTTGCCGGAATGTTGATTAACTTCCGTTCCGGCAAATCCGGGTACTCCATATGTCCTATTTTCAGCGAAGGTCATGCTGAAATTTTCCGTGAATTTTAGCATGACTTTGCTAAAAATAGGACATATGGGGTACTTGCGACTAATGCATGGGCCGGGGTATCTTAGTACTTAATTAAGTAGGATAAACTGCCCCTTTATTCTTGCTGCATTAAACCATAGGTGGCAATAGAGCCAAGTGATTAGGCCCAACTTAGAATTCTCCTTAGCACCGATAAACCCTAGATGATAAAACCAACATAGGTGGCAATAGAGCCAAGTGATTAGGCCCAACCTAGGGTGCCTCGGCATCGATAAACACTAAATGAGGAAAACTTAACTTGGCTGCCCTGGATGCCTCGGTGTCGATGAGAACCTAAATGATGTACGCTTAGGCTTTTAGGGTGCCTCGTCGTCGACAAACCCTAAATGATGAAAGCTTAGGCTTTTAGCGTGCCTCAGTGTCGAGAAACCCTAAATGATGAGACCATGATCTTGTTCCTTGACAATAACCAACTTTTTGACCAATTTTTTTCCTATTTAGAGCGAAACATGGCCCACAACGATGAGGCCGGTGGTTCGGGCGGCAAGCAATTCTGGGAGCTGTCCCAGGAGATGGAGGAACAACCTCACCGCTATGAGGACGCCGCGGAAGACACCGATCCTGATTACACAACCCCTAGTGGCGTCGGGGATGACACCACTGATGGTGCCGCCGAGGATACCACCACTGATGATGGCGGCGCACACACAGATGGCAGCCAATCGAAGAAGCAAATGAAGGACCGGCGTCCGAATGCGCTCTGCACCGTCAAGGAGGAATTCACTCAAGTGGACTCCGACGGGAATCCAACGGAGCCCAAACATATAGTCAAGGGGTACTCGGTTCAGCTTGGGTGCATTCTCCGGAGCACCGTCTCGATCAACACCGATAACCTTAGGAATAAGGACCACGGGAATTTGCGCAACCTCCTTTTCACGAAGCTGCACGAACGATACAAGTTCCCCACCGAATTTGAAAACATACGCCTCTCAGGGAATAAAGTGAACAGTGCCGCCCCCACGAAGATGAGCATGGCCCTGTCTACTTGGAGAAGCACGGTGAAGAGAATGATTGATAAAGGTGATAGTTATGAGAAGATCAAGGCGAAATATCCTTTGATGAACGAAGATGAGTACAAGGAGTTCAAGATCAAGTGCTCGAGCAGCGCAACCTCCGAATCAAGTCAGTGGGGGAAAGAAATGCGGGAGTTGAACTTAGGGGAACACAAACTCGGTCCCGGCGGTTACAGAGTGGCGGAGCCTATATGGGACTAGGAGGACATGGAGCGTGCCGAGCAAGGCCTACCGCCCCGCTTCGAGAAATACAGCGGTAACAAGCAGACTAGGAACTATGTCAGGGCCCGGTACAAGGAGGACTCGATAACAAAGGAGCTTACCACGGACCCGAAGACCAGAGCGCTTGAGCTTGTTCTGGTAAGGAATACACCCCCGCGTAATTAGCTCCATATGGTTGCACTCTAATTAATCCCCAATATTTCTAAATGGTTCACGTTCCTTTCGCAGGACACTGAAAGCAGTAGCACGGGGTCGTCTCAGAGCTCCCCTTTCGACACCCCTTTAAATAGGGCGTTGAACATAATGAAAAACAAGGATAAGCTCACTAAGCCGACGTCAGCTGGTCGTGTGGCCGGCAAAGGCTTGTCCACAAAATGGGGGTCATACTATATCGCTGGTGTGCGGAAGGAGAAAAAGGCCAGCTCGGAAAGCCAGACGCGCGAGGTTGAAGCACTCAAGGCACAAGTGGCGCGGATTCCGGAGCTTGTCCAAGTGCAAGTGGAACAACAGCTGGGAACGAAGCTCAACGCCATGGTGCCTATGTTGATTCATGGGCTGACGATGTGGATTGCGGGCGGCCAACAGGGGCTTCCCCCGGTTTCCAGCTTCACAGCCAGCAACTCGCACAGCGCGCAGGCGGCGCCATTGGTGTCTCCGGAGGCGCCATTGGTGTCTCCGGCGGCGGCGCCATTGGTGTCTCCAGCGGAGGCGGTATACGTGTCTCCGACGCCGGCACGGGCATTGGAGCTTAATGCACCCGGGTGTACGCCGGCCGGCACCTCGCCAGCAAGCGCCCCCTCCGTCAGTTGCACGCCCGCCGTTGGAAGTGCCTCGACATTAGCCGAGCTCGACGGCATCACAGTAACTAAGCCTCTCGGCCGATGACTTCATCTCCTTGCCTTTGACTGGGCATCCCTGACGCCCTGTACATGTTTTCGCAGGGCACCGCCAACGTTCCTTGCACTCTTCTGCACTTCGTGGGCGCCGAGCTGGTCGATGTCGCCAAGGGCAAAATCGTTCAACCGGGCAACCGCATGTTCCACGGTAATCCGATGCCACCCACAATGTATAGTGTTGAAGTGGTTCGGGTGCTGCCAGGCTGCGACGAGCTGTTACCTTCGGTTCGACCCGCTGGGGCCGACGAAGAAGATGAGATGACCCTCAGCGCCTGCGTAAACTGGCCGCTGCTTTGGCCGAAGAGCCAGATTCGTTTGAGGGCGGGGGACACCACCCCACAGACAAGACCACCAGTCGTGCCGGCGCCAAGCCATGGCAAGAACGCCGCAACGCTATCGGACCTGCCAGACATCCCTATGTTGGACATCCCTATGGCACAGGATCCGGACAGCCCTATGGCACAGGATCCGGACGACGACGACAACGACAACGGTACATTTACCAAAGTCGATAAGTACTTTGCCGAACATGGGTACGCTGACGAGTTCTGTGGGCCTCTTTCTCAAGAACCCAACCAAGACGACCGCAATCTAGCTGGTACGTCGGAGAAATCCAATTGCAATAGGCATCGTCTGGCATTCAGTTCTCAAGAGACGCCTCCAGCTCCCGCCTTCACCGAGCCTCAGATAGCTGAGGTGCGAAATATTATCAGCCCCAACACGCTCAAGAAAGCGGTCTGTGAGCAGAACTCGGTCCCATTACAGGAGATCAAGAAGAAGGGACGGAAACGAAAGACTAACAAGGGCGCCGGTGCGAGCCAGCCGGCACCGAGTACGATCCGTGCTCAGGACGGGCCACCTTCACCTAAGGATATCTCGAGGAGGGTGCATGTGGCGGGTAGGGCGATGCTACCACCAAATATGCTGAATGCTGCAACCGGTGCTATGCGGAGTCTGCACGACAGTGTTCTTTCTTTGGAGAAGCGGCGTCTCAGAGAGAAGGATGTGGCATACCCGGTTTTCATGGCCAACGTGCTAGAGGGCAAGGGCTTTGTGGATGGCGACACCGGGGGTACGATCGTCCTGCGGTTTGATGACATCTTTGCTATGTTTAACCTTCATCCGCTGCACTACACCTTCATTCGGCTGTTTTCGCTGAGTATGGACATGCAGATCATTAGAGACAAGACCCCGGACATTGTGATAGTCGACCCCTTCTACATGCGTGCCAAGCACTTGAGCAGCATTGGGGACCGCCAAGTTGCGAGTTCACACCTCAAAGGCGTCATTCTGGCAAACCCAGATAAGGATAACTTCCTTGTGGCTTACTTTCCCGAGTAAGTCATCCCTTAACCGCCCCGTAAGATATGATTTCTTAGATTTCGATCGTTATTTTTTTTCTAACATTCCGTGTTCTGTGCAGTGACACACATTGCACACTCATCCTCTTAAGCCCGAAATATTCCATGGCCACGTATTTTGACCCGAACCGTAACTCCAAGATAGACTACACAAATGTCAAGAAAGTTCTTGATGATGTTCTCCCCGGCTACGCCAAATCTGGAGGCACCTTCACCAGGACTATTCGTAAGTACGGCAAGCACATGTTCTCACACAATACGAAGTTCTGCTGCGTCAAGCAGCCGCCTGGTGGTCAGAAGGATGCATACTACGCCCTCCATCACATGCGGGCGATCGTAAGGGACCATCATAAACTTCTGCTACCAGATAATCTCAAAGATTGGGCCGCGAACTTGTTGGCAATCCAGGACGCGGACCTCAGACAAGAATTCTTTCGCATCCAGTCGGACTTTGCGGACATCATCCATCAAGATGTCCTTCATACGTTGGGGCAGTTCTTCCTCAGATATCAACCATCCAACAATGAGATAGATCGAATGCTACAAATGCAGGGTGACAACGACCGCAATTTCATGACCATCGCGATAGACGGCAGCTTCATCCACGCTCCTGTCCAATGAGTCGAGTAGAAAGTAGTGATGTGTAGTTCTGAAACATTGATTGGCTCATGTTGTAATTAAACTTTAATGAATTCGTATGTCTCTTTGGTTTGGACAGTTGTTCAACTTAGATGTAATCGATGCTATTTATTAGTAGGACCATGAATCGTGCTATTAATGTCTTGCTTTTCTCTTCCGATCCTTTTGTTGCATACTTACATATTGCTTATGTATTGTCTGTTGTTTGGCTTGTGCATAGAGATGCCGTCGTATGTCGTGTACAAGGGTAAGGTTCCCGGAGTCTACGACGACTGGGAGGAGTGTCGGAGACAGGTTCACCGTTTCAGCGGTAACAGTTACAAAGGGTACACCACTAGGGCGGAGGCCGAATCTAGATACACCCGCTATCTAGCGGGAGAGAGGAGGGAGCATTGGAGGAACTGGATGAAGACCAGTTTGATCGCGATGATGCTCATCGTGATGACCACAACTCTCTTCTATGTGATGGTAGTTTAGATGGTCGATATCGACTTATAATGTGAAGACAAACTAGCTACTCGCGGTCTCGAGACTTGTAATGTTCTATCTTTGTTCGGTCTTTTGAATTCAGAGACTAATATGATGATTTGTATTCGGAGACTAATCTTCTATTGTATTCGATGAATCTGGTGTTGCTGTGTGGTGTTGTCTAAATTCTGTCCAATAATAATTTTGTAACCTGTGAAAATATCAGAAAAGAAAAAAAATAATCCCTAATATTCATACTAGTGGCGCACCACGCAAGACACTAATGGCGCACTGTGATAATCACACTAATGGCGCTTCGCCCACTGGTGCGCCATTAGTATGCCAAAGCACATGGGTACATATGGCCCCCTGGAAAGAATTCTAATGGCGCACTGTGGGCAATACTAATGGCGCACTACGTGGTGCGCCATTAGAACGCCAGATACTAATGGCGCACCAGTGGTGCGCCATTAGAATTTAATTCTAATGGCATGATGCTAGTGGCGCACCAGTAGTGCGCCATTAGAAGGCAAAACTGGTGCGCCACTAGCATGCCTTTTCCTAGTAGTGGTTAGAGCAAGCACCTGTGATGGTTGTGTAGGGGAGATGTGCTCATCATCTACACAACTACGTTGACTGTCTAGCCTTGCGTTGTCTTGCGAATCTTGTTGGGAGGATGAAGGAGTAGAATCTGTAGAGAACCTCTGTTTCAGTTGCTCGGAAGGACCACCATCATCCAATGCCTTGCGAATTTTCCTTCAGCTTTATTGATTTTGCATTGTGAGGTCATACTAGCAAGAAAAAGGAATATAATTCGCTCTTCAGAACTCATTCATGCATGATACTGATGAACACTACACTGATGAAAGGCAAAGTCATGAGATGAGGATGGAATATGTACGAAAAATGGATCGCTTGACATATTCACACCTATGATGTGGTAACTAGGCATATGGCACTTCAACAAATTAGAAGCACTGCAAACTAGACACCATATGGAAGGTGCAATCAATATCACTCTGCCAAGTTTAAACTGTCTCTTCATAGGTGGAGTTCATGAAACTAGAAGCAATACATGATAGAAATCATATTCAACACGCAAACCAATATCACACTGCCAACTTAAAGGTTTCCCATCATAAGTGACTGATGCAGGATAGACAAGAAGAGTAGTTTCATGTAAGAACATGGTGTGATATCGATAGACAGATATAGTTTGTACCAAAAACAGGAAAGCATGTCATATTCACATGTATCATGTGTAAGCTAAGCAGTTGCAGTTTACACTAATTAGGAGCAATACGAGCTAGACACCATATGCAACATGCAACCAGATATCACAATGCCAAGTTAGAGCAAGCACCTTGGATGGTGGAGTAGGGGAGAGGAGACTTGGACCTTGTAATGCACTATCAGTACAAGGAAAATCGGTACAGATGCCCCATTTACGTTGCTGCAGAGGACCGCCATCATCGCCTTCCTTACGATTTTCCTTCCTCTTTCTTGATTTTGCCTTATCAAGTCAAACCCACAAGAAAAAGGAATAAAATTTGCTCTTCAGAACTCATTGATGCATGATACTGACGAACACCTCTTTCATGTAAGGTAGTCGCATGGTAGGAGGATGGAATATGTATGAAAAACAGGACGGCGCGACATATTGACATGTATGATGTATAAAGTGTAAACTAAGCACAAGGTGCTTGAACTTGTTAGAATCAATGCAGGCTAGAAACCATATGAAAGATGAAACCAATATCACTCTGCCAAATTAAAAGGGTGCCCTAACAAATGTATTTGACCAAATTAGAAGCAATACATGGCAACATGCTAGAAATAATATGCAATATGCAACGAATATGCAGGAGAGGTAGTGTCATGTAAGAACAAGGTTAACACATAGATGTAGTGTGTACCAAAAATAGGAAGGCATGTCATATTCACAGGTATAGTGTGTAAACTAAGCAGATGCAATTTACCCTAATTAGAAGCACTACAAGCTAGACACCGTATGCAACATGCAACCACATATCACTCTTCGAAGTTAGAGCAAGCACCTGTGATGGTGGTGTAGGGGAAGTGCGGTCTTCAAGTATAGAGCTACGTTCAATATCTTCATTTAGGCTTGCTGTTTCTTGAGAATCACGTGGAGAGGATGAAATTGCATTCTTTATAAGAGTATTGTGTATCATATTAACCCACGGGCGTGACTGTCTCATCATAAGCGATAGATGCAGGATACATAAGAACAGTAGTTTGATGTAAGAACATGGTGTGATAGGCAGATGTAGTATGTACCAAAAACAGGAAGACGTGTCATATTCACATGTATAATGTGTAAGCTAAGGAGATGCAATTTAACAAATTAGGAGCAATACAAGCCAGGCACCATATGCAACATGCAACCAGATATCACACTGCCATGTTAGAGCAAGCACCTTGGGTTGTGGAGTAGGGGAGATGAGATTTGGAACTAGCACTGCAGTATGAGTAGCAGGAGAATCTGCAGAGATCATCTGTTTCGGTTGCTCCAGAGGACCACCATCATTCTGTGCCTTCGTCCTTTAAGATTTTTCCTTGCCAAGTAAACACACAAGAAAAAGGAATGAAATTCACACTTCCAAATTCGTTGATGCATGATACTGATGAACAAAACTTTTATGTATGGCAACCACATTATAGGATGATGGAATATGTATGAAAAACTCTAAGCAGAAGGCATTTCAACAAATTGGAAGCAATGCAATCTAGACACCATATGAAAGATCCAACCAAAATCACTCTACCAAGTTAGATGTGTCTCATTATAAGTGGCACTTCAACAAATTAGAGGCAATACATGTTTGAAATGATATGCAAGATGCAACCAATATTACACTATCAACTTGAAGGTGTATCGTTAGAAGTGATTGATGAGGGATACACAAGAAAAGTAGTTTGATGTAAGAACATGGTTAATAGAAAGACGTAGTATGTACCAAAAACAGGAAGGCATGTCACATTCAAAGGTATAATGTGTTAAATAAGTAGATGCAATTTACCCTAATTAGAAGCATTACAAGGTAGATAGCATATGCAACATGCAACTACATATCACACTGCCAAGTAAGAGCAAGCACCTTCGATGGTGGTGTGGGGGAATTGCGGTGATCAACTAGAGAGCTACGTTGACTATCTTCATTTAGCCTTGCTGTTTCTTGAGAATCATGTGGGGAGGATGACACTTCACTCTTTAAACTAGTAGGGTGTCTCACAGTAACCCACTCGGGTGACTGTCTCATCATAAGTGATTGACGAGGGATACAAAAGAGCATTTGTTTGATGTACGAACATGGTTAATAGACATATGTAGTATGTATCAAAAACAGGAAGGCATGTCATTATCAAAGGTATAATGTGTAAAGTAAGCAAATGCAATTTAACCAAATTGGAAGTAATACAACCTAGAAACCATATGCAACATGCAACCACATTTGACAGCGCGAAGTTAAACGCAAGCACCTGGGATGGTTGTGTGTAGCAATTGAGATCATCAACTGCAGAGCTATGTTTACTGTCTCCAACTTCTGACACCGCACCCATTAGAGCGCTGAAACAGTTAGTGCTTATCTTCGAATAACACTGGAGCAACTTCTGTCTTTTCTTTTATGCATTCATCAACACTGCGCCAGAGTCTGAAATACCCATGCATAAAAAACAATAATGTGAGTATGGGTGAAGTGTGTGTACAATTAGTACAGTCTAAAGGTAGCAGATAGCAGGTCAGTGAGAAATAAATGACGGGAGAGATATGATAGCTCTACAACATGCATGGGACACTAAATTACTACATGATTCTACGAAAATAATAGTCGACTGAAAATAAATAGGTCAGTCCATTTTTTCTACACCATCCGATGTACAAAGAACGAGCAGATCGCCTTCATGTACCTCCAGCCAGTCAATGTTGACGATCTTCCTCGAAACGCCAGCGACAACTGGCCTAGTATTTCTCCCCTGCCTGCGCCCTCCCCTCGACCTCACCTCACCGCCATGATTGGCACCGCCCCCCAGCCATCCATTCAAGCCCCGCCAACTTCCAGATAGGGCTCAAGCGGCTCCTACGCGCCCACACCCCTTTGATAGACACCGATGCGCTGCTTCCCCAGGGAACAGGCGGACTAGGTGCTCCGCGCGCCTAAGCGGGTGCTGCTTCTTTTAATTGCGGTTCGACTGACCCTGAATTAAAATCCAGGCGGGCTACTGACCTCTATCAAAGGTGAAATAGTAAAGGGATGAAACCTTGTGCATGTGGTATCACGAAGAAGATGCAGTAGGAAGCGCTCAACTAGTTTCTTTCATGGGATGAATACGGTGTGAGCAGAGACGTAAGATTTGCACGAATAAGAGAAGAGGAGTACCTCTTTCTGCTTGAAGTGTTGTGTCCTCCTTCTGTTTTTCCAACGATCTTCTTGTGGTTAGCTAGAAACGAGAAGTTGTGGAGGACGGTGGAGCCTTGGACGAACCCATGGCCAAGTTGTTGAGTATGGTGCGGTGGCCGTCTGTCGGCGGCGGGGAACCATATCCGAGGCGGCGAACGACGGCGTAGCGGGAATAGCTCCGGTGTGGTGGACGGTTGCGATAGTAGAGCGGCAGCAATGAGGCGCAGGACGGCGTGGTCGGAGTGGTTCTGGTACGGCGCACGACGGCGTCGACGTCATGGAGGCACCTCTGCCTCGGCTTCAGCTGCTAAGTCCTTGAGGGCGTTGCGGTTGCGGTTGCGGTTGCGTTGGACGACAACGTGAGGGTACCGACTCTGGCGTGATGGAGGAGGGAGGTGATGGATTGGCCGTTATGGGGTGGAGGACGGAGGAGGCTGGGGTTTCGCGGCTGGTGGAGAGGGCGTTTTCGCGCCCACGGAGTATGAATGGGGAAACGGAGGGAGGCGGGGAACTAAGGGGGAACAATGTTTCGGTTTGAGACGCGCTTGTTTGAAATTTGGGGAAAGTTACAAACTTTGGCCCCATCTAAAATTTTGGACATAATGCGGGTTGGGGGTAGGACAGTCATGTCAGGTGTCCCAAATGTGGGCGGGATAGATTTCGGCCGAGCGCATGGGTGTTTAGGCGCCCACGGCTTATGAATGCTTCTCGGAGGCGGTTGAGACTGGTGTCTTGGTGAAGTTACAAACCTACCTCGTTTTAGACCTTTGGACATCGGGCCGATAGGCTACACGGGCCAGAGTCAGGACAATAATTTCCTACCACCAAACATTAGTCTCGCGCGGTTTTGGGTGACCAAAGGCCTATTTGGCGCTTCGTTCAATATTTGGGTGCAGAAGCATTAACGTTTTCTGTTCTCTTGAATTGAACTTTCAGGATTTGTCAAACTTCACAAATCTTTACTCTTGAAAATCCTAAAGCTATGGTTATTTTGGAATGGAGGGGGTACATTTGAATATACATTGTACATGAGTATATATTAAAAAATATGCAACTTACCTCTGTTCATGCATGGTTCCAGATATAATGCCTTCGCCGGCCCCTCCGTGGTCGAGTATGAATATATATAGCATGTTCAAACTCACAACAAAGATTAATACCTGATACGTCCCCAACGTATCTATAATTTTCGATTGTTCCATGCTATTATATTACCCCTTTTGGATGTTTATGGGCTTTATTTTACATATTTATATCATGTTTGGGACTAACCTACTAACCAGAGGCCCAGCCCGTATTGCTGTTTTTTTGCCTATTTCAGTATTTCGAAGAAAAGGAATATCAAACGGAGTCCAAACGGAATGAAACCTTCGGGTGTGTGATTGTTGGAACGAACGTGATCCAGAGGACTTGGAGTGCAAGTCAAGAAGCAGCCGAGGCGGCCACGAGACAGGAGGGCGCGCCCACCCCCTCAGGGCGTGCCCATATCTCGTGGGCCCCTCGGGCGGCCACCGACGTACTTCTTACTCCTATATAAGCCTATGTACCCCGAAAACATCCAGGGAGCCAACGAAACACAATTTGACCACCGTAACCATCTGTATCCGCGAGATCCCATCTTGGAACCTTCGTCGGTGCTCCGCCAGAGGGGGAATCGACCATGGAGGGCTTCTACATCAACACCATAGCCCCTCCGATGAGTTGTGAGTAGTTTACCACAGACCTTCGGGTCCATAGTTATTAGCTAGATGGCTTCTTCTCTCTTTTTGGATCTCAATACAATGTTCTCCCCCTCTCTTGTGGAGATCTATTCGACGTAAACTCTTTTTGCGGTGTGTTTGTCAAGTTTATGATCAAGTTTATCTATGAGAGATATTTGAATCTCCTATGAATTCTTTTATGTATGATTGAGTTATCTTTGCAAGTCTCTTCAAATTATCAGTTTGGTTTGACATACTAGATTGATCTTTCTTGCCATGGGAGAAGTGCTTAGCTTTGGGTTCAATCTTGCGGTGTCCTTTCCTAGTGACAGCAGGGGCAGCAAGGCACGTATTGTATTGTTGCCATCGAGGATAAAAAGATGGGGTTTATATCATATTGCATGACTTTATCCCTCTACATCATGTCATCTTGCTTAATGCGTTACTCTGTTCTTTATGAACTTAATACTCTAGATGCACGCAGGAGTCGGTCGATGTGTGGAGTAATAGTAGTAGATGCAGGCAGGATTCGGTCTACTTGTTACGGACGTGATGCCTATATACATGATCATGCCTAGATAATCTCATAATTATTCGCTTTTCTATCAATTGCTCGACAGTAATTTGTTCACCCATCGTAATACTTATGCTATCTTGAGAGAAGCTTCTAGTGAAACCTATGGCCCCCGGGTCTATCTTTTATCATATAAGCTTTCAATCTACATTTATTTGCATCTTTACTTTTTGCATCTATAATATAAAATACCAAAAATATATTTATCTTATCATACTATCTCTATCAGATCTCACTTTCGCAAGTGGCCGTGAAGGAATTGACAACCCCTTTATTGCGTTGGTTGCGACTTCTTTGTTTGTTTGTGTAGGTGCGTGGGACTTTTGAGGAGCCTCCTACTGGATTGATACCTTGGTTCTCAAAAACCGAGGGAAATACTTACGCTATTATTGCTGCATCACCCTTTCCTATTCAAGGAAAACCAACGCAAGCTCAAAACGTAGCAAGAAGGATTTCTGGCGCCGTTGCCGGGGAGGTCTTCGCTCAAGTCAAGACATACCAAGTACCCATCACAAACCCATCTCCTTCGCATTTACATTATTTGCCATTTGCCTCTCGTTTTCCTCCCCCCCACTTCACCCTTGCCGTTTTATTTGCCCTCTCTTTCCCAATCTCCTCCTCTCTCGTTTTGCTTGCCTTTTCCGTTTGCTCGTGTGTTAGATCGTTTACCTTGTCGTTATGGCTAGTCCTCCTATCCTTATTATTACTCCCAAACATGAAATTCTCAATTTTAAGCAAAGGGAGGGAGAAAATTTAAAAGATGCTTGGCATAGAATTTGCAATGCTCAAAATAGATATATTAGGAAGCTTTCTACTTCCGTTCTTCTCTGCAATTTTTATGTAGGCATCAGTCCTTGGAATAGATGTGTTCTTGATACTGTTGCCGGAGGTGATTTCTTGAGTAGCCATACGTTTGATGCTTATAATGCTATCTTAGACTTGTTTGGCCCACAACCTCTTTTGGTTAATGGAACTATTTTAACTTTAGAGCACGTTATGCAACGGCTTGAGATTATTGAAAATAAAATTGCCACTATTGAGTTGATTGAAAATTTAGATAAAAAGATTCATAATTATATTACCCAATATGGATCTAGGGTTGGAGTTACTTTGAAAAATCTTAAAGAGAAAGAACCTATAGTTAATTAAAAAATAGGTCTAGATTCTGCTAGAATCAGTAAACTTGAGGATATAATTACCAACTTAGGTTCAGCGTTTTCTTCCATGAAAAACACTCCAAAACCCCCTACCAAAACTGCCAAGTTTATTTATGTTTCTAAAAATAAGGGCGAGTCTTCTAGTAAGGGAGACGCGGATCTCAAAGCCATAAGTGTTCATCCCAATTGTCTTTCTATCGTTAAGGAACCTTTTGCTACAAACGAATTTCTTGAAGTTTTGCCTAAAGGTTTAGTCATTGCTAAAAAGGGAGAAACCCCTAAAGATTATAAGTGCTCTATTGAGGAATTGAGTGCCAAAGATGGCACTACTTAGATCTATCTTCGCTTTTATGCCTAGCTAGGGGCATTAAACGATAGCGCTAGTTGGGAGGCAACCCAATTTTATTTTTTTTGTTTTTGTTCCTGTTTAGTAATAAATTTTGCATTTACCTTCTGTTTAGATGTGTTTTTATCTTTTAATTAGTGTTTGTGCCAAGTAGAACCTATAGGATAACCTATGATGATAGTTGATTTGGTTCTGCAGAAAAACAGAAACTTTGCACACATGAAATTAGTTTTGTTAAATCACATAAACGTGATTTTGCGTTGATTCTTTTTGATTCTGATCAATAGATAAATTTTCCAGGACTTCCTATTTTGTTAGGATTTTTTGAGTTCCCGAAGTTTGCATTAGTTACAGATTGCTACAGACTATTCTGTTTTTGATAGATTCTGTTTTTCGTGTGTTGTTTGCTTATTTTGATTCATCTATGGCTAGTAAAATAGTTTATAAACCATATAGAAGTTGGAATACAGTAGTTTTAACACCAAAATAAATAAAGAATGAGTTCACTACAGTACCGTATGTGGTGGTTTTGTTTTCTTTCACTAACGGAGCTTATAAGATTTCCTGTTGAGTTTTGTGTTGTGAAGTTTTCAAATTTTGCGTAAAGCTTTGATGGACTATGGAATAAGGAGTGGCAAGATCCTAAGCTTGGGGATGCCCAAGGCAAACCAAAATATTCAAGGATAGCAAAAAGCCTAAGCTTGGGGATGCCCCGGGAAGGCATCCCCTCTTTTGTCTTCGTTTATTGGTAACTTTACTTGGAGCTATATTTTTTATTCGCCACATGATATGTGTTTTGCTTGGAGCATTGTGTATTATATTAGTCTTTTCGTTTTAGTTTACCACAATCATCCCTCTGGGCACGCCCCCTATCTCGTGGGCCCCTCGGGAGGCCACCGACGTACTTCTTCCTCCTATATAAGCCTACGTACCCCGAAAACATCCAGGGAGCCAACGAAACACAATTTCCACCACCGTAACCTTCTGCATCCACGAGATCCCATCTTGGAGCCTTCGCCAGCGCTCCGCCGGAGGCGGAATCGACCACGGAGGTCTTGTAAATCAACACCATAGCGCCTCCGATGAGTTGTGAGTAGTTTACCACAGACCATCGGGTCCATAGTTATTAGCTAGATGGCTTCTTCTCTCTTTTTGGATCTCAATACAATGTTCTCCCCCTCTCTTGTGGAGATCAATTCGATGTAAACTCTTTTTGCGGTGTGTTTGTTGAGATCTGATGAATTGTGGGTTTATGATCAAGTTTATCTATGAGAAATATTTGAATCTCCTTTGAATTCTTTTATGTATGATTGAGTTATCTTTGCAAGTCTCTTTGAATTATCAGTTTGGTTTGGCCTACTAGATTGATCTTTCTTGCCATGGGAGAAGTGCTTAGCTTTGGGTTCAATCTTGCGGTGTCCTTTCCCAGTGACAGCAGGGGCAGCAAGGCACGTATTGTATTGTTGCCATCGAGGATAAAAAGATGGGGTTTATATCATATTGCATGAGTTTATCCCTCTACATCATGTCATCTTGCTTAATGCGTTACTCTGTTCTTTATGAACTTAATACTCTAGATGCAGGTAGGAGTTGGTCGATATGTGGAGTAATAGTAGTAGATGCAGGAAGGAGTCGGTCTACTTGTTGCGGACGTGATGCCTATATACATGATTATGGCTAGATAGTCTCATAATTATTCGCTTTTCATTCAATTGCTCGACAGTAATTTGTTCACCCACCGTAATACTTATGCTATCTTGAGAGAAGCCTCTAGTGAAACCTATGGCCCCGGGGTCTATCTTTTATCATATAAGCTTTCAATCTACTTTTATGTGCATCTTTACTTTTTGCATCTATAATATAAAATACCAAAAATATATTGATCTTATCATACTATCTCTATCAGATCTCACTTTCGCAAGTGGCCGTGAAGGGATTGACAACCCCTTTATTGTGGTGGTTGCAAGTTCTTTGTTTGTTTATGTAGGTGCGTGGGACTTTTGAGGAGCCTCCTACTGGATTGATACCTTGGATCTCAAAAACTGAGGGAAATACTTACGTTACTTGTCACGCCCAATATGCGACCCTATCCAAAAGGAACTCGAAGGTCCCACCAAGGATAGACCCGCATATTGAAACACTTTTACAAGGTGGATATCATTACATCAACATTACATAATACATGGGGATACATGCAAAAGGCATACAATGCCACACAAATACAACATCATCTTACAAGAGATCAACATCCAACTACGGATGGACACAAACAGAAACTCAAACGACATCCACCCTGCTAGCCCAGGCTGCCGACCTGGAACCTATCCCCTGATCGAAGAAGAAACAGAAGCAGAGCTCCATAACAAGCAAACATCGCTCTCGCGTCAAGATCATCGCATAACCTGTACCTGCAACTGTTGTTGTAGTAATCTGTGAGCCATGAGGACTCATCAATCCCATTACCATGGGTATGAAGACTAGCAAAGCTAAATGGGAAAGGAAGGGGTAAAGTGGTGAGGTTGCAGCAGCGACTAAGCATATATGGTGGCTAACATACACAAATAAGAGTGAGAAGAGAGCAAACGGAACGGTCGTCAACTAGCAATGATCAAGAGGTGATCCTGAACTCCTACTTACATCAAACATAACACAGAAACCGTGTTCACTTCCCGGACTCCGCCGAGAAGAGACCATCACGGCTACACACGTGGTTGATGTGTTTTAATTCGGGTCTGGTGTCAAGTTATCTACAACCGGACATTAACAAATTCCCATCTGCCACATAACCGCGGGCACGGCTCTCGAAAGTTTATACCCTGCAGGGGTGTCCCAACTTAGCCCATGATAAGCTCTCGCTATCAACGAAGGATAAAGACCCGATCAGTCTCGGAAACTCGGTTTACAAGACATTTCGACAATGGTAAAACAGAACCAGCAAAGCCGCCCGATGCGCCTACAATCCCGATAGGAGCTGCACATATCTCGTTCTCAAGGCAACACCTGATAAGTCAAGCTACGAGTAAAACCAGACCTCGAGTTGCCCCGAGGTGGCCCAGAGGCTGCTCGGTTCGGACCAACACTTAGAGAAGCACTGGCCCGGCGGGGGGGGGGGCTATAATAAAGATGACCCTTGGGTTAATTACTCCCAAGGGAAAGGTAGGTGGTGGTGAGGAAAATGGTAAAACCAAGGTTGGGCCTTGCTGGAGGAGTTTTATTCAAAGCGAACCGTCAAGGGGGTCCCATAAATCACCCGACCGCGTAAGGAACACAAAATCCGGAAACATAATACCGGTATGACGGAAACTAGGGCGGCAAGAGTGGAACAATACACCAGGCATAAGGCCGAGCCTTGCACCCTTTACCAAGTATATAGATGCATTAACTAAATAAGAGATATTGTGATATCCCAACCATAATCCTGTCCACCATGGAGTAAACTTCACCTTCACCTGCAGCTAGCAACGCTATAAGAGGGGCTGAGCAAAGCGGTAACATAGCCAAACAACGGTTTGCTAGGAAGGGTGTCAAAGGTTAGAGGTTCATGGCAATTTGGGAGGCTTGAAGAGCAAATAATAGGTAGCGCAGCAAAGCGATAGAACGAAGCAACTAGCTTAGCAATGATAGTAGTGAGATCCAGGGTAGCGGTCATCTTGCCTGAAATCCCGCTAGAAAGAAGAACGAGTCCATGAAGAAGATGAAGCCACGAAGACAAACCACACGTAGACGAACGCATCCTCACGATCGCAATGAAACGGGAACTATCGAGAAGAAGCACACAACATAGTAAGCACACCACACATATACATGACATGATGCACAACCAAGCATGATGCATGACAAAGCTACATGAAGCTACTCATGGCAAGAGATGATGCAAACAAGAACAACACATCAAGGCAAGTTTAAATGAGGTCGGAAACAACATATAGCAATTCCGGTAAGTCCTCATATGCAAATTTAGAAATTGGTCCAGAACTGAATAAACCTTATGTTCAAGTTGTTAAACATTAAGTTAAGATGCACCAAGATGATCTACACGAGATTCTAGTCAAGTTACATATAAAGTTCATTAGATTCGGAGCTACAGCCTAGAAGATATGAGCAAAACAAGTTAAACATGGCATTGATGCAAAATGCATACAAACATCAAGCAAACACCCCCAAACATGGATGCAACATGATAATATGAAGCTACATGCTAAATCAAGCAAGTTTCATATAGAGCACACTCAAAACGGAGCAACGGTTCAACACATACACTATAAAAGACATAACAACAATCTGTCCATAACAACAACTAGGCATCTTGCATGCATCAAAACAACAAGCTATGACATCTCAACTTAAAAATAAAAGGCATGGGCATGAATTACAGGTAAAGCATAACAAAACATGAACACTGAGCTATCTCCAGAAATCACCAGAGCATGCTCAAAAAGACATGGTAAGATTGCAAATAATAACAGTTTCAGACTTTAGCAGAAATAACATCAGGTTGCAATGTTTAGAGCTATCAAACAGCATGTTACATGACCTTAAAATGGCAAACAAAGACATGACATGAATCTACTAATTGCATAGAACAAAAGTCCCTTACTGACCATGAGCCAAAAAGGCACAGAAAATATGATGGCAGCCATGTAAACATGGCAAGTTATATGACAGATTCAGACATGGCAGGAACAACAATAAGTAGGCATGTTGGTGAGCTTGAACCACTCACCACAGAGCAATACTTGGCCTGGCAAGGCAACCAAAAGTAAGAATACATGTTTATGAAGCTAAGCATGGCAAGAAAAAGTTCATAGGGTGCATGGATCACTAGAAAAGCACATGGCCAAAACTGAACTTCATGTTAACAGGCTGACAGCAACATTATTTAGCAACTTTGGAGCAAGATAACATTATGATACAGCAGGCTATAAATGCAACCGGGGGCATGGATGGATAGATCATGACATGTGTAATAAAACACCCTTAGTGAACATCTCCAGATTATGCCTAGAATGACTTGTAGCAGCAGGTTTACATGGCAACAAAATATAACAGAATCAGCCTAGCAAAACAGCAACAGCAAGTATCCTACTTAACAAGCTCGATGCACTCACCACACAACTCACAAAAATACATGGATGGCACCGCTGGAAAGATGGCATGACATAGATGAAAACACATGTAGAGCTCACGCTCATAGGATGCACACATCAAACATGGCAAAAATGACAAATGAGCAAGTTATAATAGTTTCAACAGATTAACATCACATAGCACTCTTACAACGATGATTCTGGCATCAAGATGAGCTCAAATGAACATGATGCAATGGAATTATATGAAGTACTCGTCGGGACGAACAATTTGACATATTATACGCACGAAACGGAGCAGTATGCAGCAAGTTATGATGTGATGAACATGGCATGATAATGTCAAAATATTTCGGGACTTGGTGGATTTTCCAGAAAAAAAACAGATGAGCGCATAGTAACTATACATCGCCCGGGGCGGGATTTAGAGGGGTAGCTCACCATGGGCTTCGGCCCAGGCTGGTGGAAGACGAGGCGGGCCGAGCTGATGGCGCCGGCTGGGCCTTGGAGGAGAGGCCGGCCCACGCGGGGTCGACGCAGGCAGGGAGGCGCGCGAGGCCACGCGCTCGCTGGCCTTCGTCTTCCCGAATGAGGACGGGGCGGCAGCGGCGGCTTGCTCTCCGGCGAGCGGGAAGGCATGAAAGGGGCGCCGGGAACCGGCGGATCCGGGCGGCGCGGTGCCGGTTCCGGCCGCGGGAGGAGGTCGGAGGGCCCTGGCACCGGCGACACGCAGCGGCAGCAAGCTCCATGGGGCCATGGCGGCGCTGCAGCAGAGGGAGAGGGAGGTAAGAGGAGGAAGGGAAGGAGAGGAAGGGAGAGCGGGGCGGGACGTCGCTGGCCTGAGGGGCGCGGCGGCGAGGACCGCGACGGAGCTGGCGACGAGATCCGACGCGCCGACGGCAGAGGAGTTGGGCGACGGGGACGGGATCGAGCGCGGGGCGCGCGGGCTGGCTGGGGCCCTCGAGGCCCAGATCGGGACCCGGGCAGGCCTTGCATGGGCCTGGCGGCGCGGGAAGGCAGGGAAACAGGTGGCGCGGGCGCTGGGGCGACGTGGCGGCGCCTCATTGGCCGAGGCGACGTGGCAGCGGCGGCGCCAAGTGGCGGCGGTGGAGTGGCTGCGCACAGATTCCAAGGAGGGAGGTGGGAGGCTAGAGGTAGGGGAAGCTAGGCTTCCAAATCTGGCAAGGGAGGTGTTTAAATAGGAAAGGGGGGCTAGGGTTAGGGGATTAGCTCCGTTTCGGAGCCGTTCGATCTCGATCGGACGGTCCAGAGCGGAGGGGGTAGGCTGAGCCTAGGAGGGGTTAGTGGGCTGTGCTAGAAAAGGCCAGGGGCTGAAGCAGAGAAGAGAGAGAGGCCTGGCAGCAGTTTCGGAGACCGAAACGTCCGACGAATATACCGGCTATATCGTGGTTATATATATAACAGTTGGGTAGTCAAACAAACTCCGAATGCGACGAAATTTGGCAGGCAGCCTGTCTACACTATAATAAGACCGCATGCCAAGCTTCAACCCATTCCGAGAACATTTTTATGCCACTTATAAAATAATATTTCGGAGGTGCCGCGGGCGCGTGCGAGTGTGTCCGGACTCGGAACGGACAACGGAGAGAACCGGCGGAACCCGAACGGATGCAAGTTTTGAAAAACATGCAGATGAAAAGCAGATGATGACATGGCAAAATGCAACACGCAAGCAAATGACAAGGCAATGACGGCAAATAACTGACAGACACCTAGCGCATCGAATCTGGGGCGTTACATTACTATTGCTGCATCACCCTTTCCTCTTCAAGGAAAACCAACGCAAGCTCAAGACGTAGCAATGCCCCCTTTTACATCTGATTTACAAATGTCATTATCTCGGGTTCAAATAGATGAATGCACTTCCTATGAATTCGAATCTTCGAAACCCCCTTTATGTTGAATTCAACATCTATTCTATTTTGTAGCTAGCAATTTGGAATGTATCCATGCAAGTGACAAATGTATAAAGTGCTTCACACTAACAACATAGTGCACTAATTAATGTTTATATATGAATTGCAAAAGCATCCATTGCCTGTATTTCAAACCGCTCTCACTCTATGGATTGATAATATGAAATAAACACATGCACATGCTAGAATTCAATAGAGTATGGGTGTCTGATAGACCGATTTTCATCCATACGCAATTTGCAAAATTCATGATCTCATCCAAAAATAATAATGCCATTTATATTTTAATTTAATGCATAGAACCGCCTTTTACACGTAGATGCACTATGCCTCGGCCCGTTCTCACAAACGCATTATATATCTCTCAATTTAACGCATAAGTGCACACACTTTATATGCATCGACATTTCTCTTTCACACATGCTCACAATCTCTCTCAGGGTGTCGGCGTGTCTAACGCACATGCTCTCTCTGTTTCTCTCTCTCTCTCTTTCTGACTACTATGTACCACTCTTTTCACTAATCTCAGTTGGAAAACACTATTTCTCTCACATGCATATATACACACGCACGGTCTCTACTAGCCATCTATACGCACATATATGTGCCTATGTGTCTCCCGCACGCAAATTATCTTTAGGCCTCTCTCGCACACATTGCTCCCCCCCATAGACACACCTCTCTCTTAGCAGTTGGCAGATATGATTTCACCATATCATTCGGTAGGATATCCCTGGCTGTTAGGCTGGATGGTAATACGAGGCAAAGTTTTACCCTAGTTCAGATCGGACCCTTGCAGTTGAAGAAAGATCCTACTCCTGGTACTGTATGTTAGTGATAGGGGTGTGTACAAAGTACACGTGAATACCAGACATTGTGCGTGTGTGTATACTATCGACGGACTAGCCCCCAACCTTCTATAACATACTGGGGGTCTAGGCTTACAAATCATATATAGTCGGCTTATCACCAGTGGGGATAGAGTCCTCCGCGACTCTGGTAGCTTCGTGTTGTACGCCGAGTCCTCCACATGGGTCTTCGTATAACGCGTCTCAGTCCAACCTATATGTGGTGCAGGATGGAATTGACCCATGAGTCTTCATGTTGACCCACCAAAAGTAGAAATGATGTGCCCACCACACCACACATGCAATCAGCCACTAAAAAATAAGCATATACAATAGTACAATGGTATCTAGCTCACGATTCGTCTCCATATTTTGTTGATGACACTGACGGACTTTGCATTTGATGCGTGCTCTGTATTTTGTTGATGACACTTACGGTCATTGTATTTGAAGAGAAAGCACGATATGGTCACTGGACTTCAGAATAAGCTCATCACGGTCACCACATACATTTTGTCGTGCTAACCAACATGTGGTTGGATGGTTAGGAGGACAGTGGTTTCTCGAGCCCACCAAGGTTAAAGTCCCGGTGCTCGCATTTATCTTGTGTTAATTTCAGTATTTTCCGGCGATGTGCGTTCAGTGGGAGGAGAAGTTCCACTCGACTATGAGGCACCTATGGTGAATTTGTAAAATCTCAAGATCATATATGCTGGCCCACTCTCTCGAAGGTGCTCATAGGGGTAGGGTTCGCGTGTGTGCGCTTATAGCTGTGAGTGCTTGCGCGTATATATGAGCCCTTGCGTTTGTACCGTGTTAAACAAATACATGTCATGATTATACGGTCACTGGCTCACCCGTACAACTCTGTATTTTGTTGATGACACAATCAATTGACCAGTCAAACGTTCCACGCGGCGCAACTAGTGTTGCACCATCGGGGCGCGTAACCGTGAGGCCCACCTGCCAGCCCGTATATGAAAGAAAGAAATGGTAGTTTGAGTCTGTACCATGTTAATAAAATAGGAGTGCATTTTAGGGTGATCATACGGTCACTTGCTAACCATACAGCTCCGTAATTGGTTGATAACACGATCAATTAACCAATCAAATAGTCCACATTCAACAGCGCACATTACCATAAAGCCCACCCGTCAGCGCGTATATGAAGGACAGGAATGGTAATAAATTAGTGGTTGGGTATTCGAAGTCGTGAGACATCTGGTTGGCAGTCGCCGGTGGTTGGGGGGGCGTTGATTGGGTGGTGGGGTGGGGATCGCCGGAGAAAAAGCTCGG
>NC_041391.1:255921408-255937989 GCF_002162155.2 Triticum dicoccoides
CTAGAGGGATGGCCGGTGCAGCGGCGGACCGACGGTGGGGAGTGGTTTCGGGGACGGCGGGGCGGCGTAGCGGCGCGGGCCGGCCGCGGGCGGCGGGGGCTGGCGGTTCGGCCGGTGGTGGCTGGCAGCTCAGGGGGTGCAGTTTGATGATAAACTGGAGGCCCTTGATTTTGTATCCAATGGCTGGAAAATCTAATGACCAGAGATGAAAAAGTCAGTAGACTGACGTGTAGCCTCACCCTGCATGTGACACTCCAAAATTTTTATTTGGTTTTTATCAAAAACTTTGTGGTTTTGAGGAGAGACCTTTTAAAAATTTTCTTTTTCAGAAAAACCTTCCTCTTAAAAACTTCCTTTTGCCTTGGCAAGGATTTTATTTCTTTCAAACTTTGGTGGTTGATCTTTTGCAAACTTCTTCTCTGTTGGTTCCCTCTAAAAATTTATTTTTTTGGGAGTTTTATTTGTTTTATTTTAAAATGAAGCTCTATGAAAATTTGGGATTTTCATATCTTTGAAGCCACCCATGGCTTAGTATTTTTGCCCATGTGATCAAACCCCTCCAAAACCTCCCCTCCCCCTTGTGATCAACCTAAGTTCTCTGTCCCAACTAATCCAAACTAGTTTTGGATTTTATTCTAATTATTTTCCCTCTCAAATCAATTCTGAAAATTATTTGGAGCCTGAAGGATTTTCAAAGCAAGTGCACTTTTTCATTTGAGTTTTGACCTCAAACCAATTCTCCTTGATTGTCCTTTGAACCCACAACCCAGAACCATCTTGATCCACTCCTCCTCTTTTCAAATTTTTCAAAATACAGTCTCTGCAAGTTTGGACCAGATTTGCCAAATTTGGTGAAATTCATATCCACACTGCTCCAAAAATTCCACCAAAAATCATGCAGCCTACTTGAGCAAGGAGAAGCCACTCGACCAAAAATCAGCTCAAGGAAAAATCACCAGAGGCCAATTTCATTCTGTCAAACTCCTTGTGGGCACTGTTACTGTTCAAAGTTCAGAAAATTCAGTTTCAGTGTCATCTTCAGTTCGTCAGTTTCAGTCACGCGCCCACAGTGCCCTTGGCACGATCCTCGCCGCCTCTTCCTCTTGTCCGAAGCTTCACACGCGTGCGTGGAGCCTTCCTGGCGTTGGTAGCACGCTGGCCCGCCCTCGCCAGCGTCTTCTGCGGCGTCGGGACCTCCCGTGGCGGCCGACAGGAGGCACACCACGGCAAAACGCCGTTCCGCGCCGCCCATCGCTCCCTGGCTCTCCGCGTGGCCTCATGCACGCCAGTGCACGCCCGTGGCACAGCCACCGTGGCCGGCAAGCACGGAACGCGCTATCCGCCGCCGACGGGCCCGCGCCATCCCCGTTCCGTTGAGCTCGCCCTTAACACCCAAACCCCGGCCAGTTTAGCACCAAAACGGACCCTTTGAACCTCCGTGATGACGCTCGACCCCCTAACCACCCCGACCGAGCACGGCGCCACCGTAATCACTCGCCGGTGATCCTCGTTCACGGCAACCGCCTCGGACCGCCTATATAAAGGGGCCCCGAGCTCACTCTCGTGCACGCAGCACCTACACTTCTCACCAACACCCCGCCAGGCCACTAGGGGGACCTCGAGGAGGTCTCCTCCCCCAGCTCCGGCCGCCTCGCCCCGCCTCGGCCTCCAGCCCGATTCGTTCTGGTGAGGCCATCTCCGGCGCTCAAACCCCGCTCGTTACCCTCTCTAGCTGCCAGGAGCATAACCCCCTCTTCAATTTAACCTTTGCTGCCCTCTCCGACGAGCCCCTCGACCACCCGAGCCGCCGTCCGCCGGAGCAAAGCTCGCCGTCGACGTGGTGCTCGCCGACCGACTCCAACACCATCAACCGACGCGGAAGGGTGCCCTGAGCACGGAGGTACCCTCCGATCTCTCTGCCACGCCGTGGATCGCCGCCGGCGACCACCGCGGCTCTCGGGCGCCGGCGAACTCTGCCGCCCCGTTTGAACATTTGAACCTGACGGGTGGGACCCCACCGTCAGCCTCTCTGCTCTCTCTCTCGAATCGTTTTCTGGAAGCGCCTTCGGGCAGAATGCGTCTTCTCTTTGGGTTGGCGTAGTCGCTACCGAAGCGTTTTTCTGTTTTTATAAACTAGCCCCTGGATATCTTCTGTTTCATTACAGATAAGTCCCTGGACAAAAACCCTTATAACTTTTAAACAGAAAAGTATTTTTGATTGATTCTTTTTCTGTTCTCTTTAAAATTTTGCCTAGTTTTTTATCAGTTTTATTTGAAACATATTTGGTTTACTTTGTGTGCACTCCTTGGTATTTACGATAGCGCATGTATTTTCTTTATACCGTAGATACCGAAGGAGGTAACGGAGCCGCGAACTTCACCGAGCTAGGCTCCGACTACTCTGAACCAGGCAAGCATGTTTGAACTTTTGATATGATGAGTGTCTTGGCATGTTTTGCATTTAGTTAGTTTCATGGCATATTGGTGAGCATACCGATGAACGTTATTTTATGTGATAATGAGGTAAGTGAGTTCGATGATCCATACGTGGATGAATATGAACATGAATGGCCATGTGTTGGCATGAGGATGGGTACGAAGGCAGTGTTGTAGCATGCCAGTCTTACGCCAGACGATGTGACTTCAGTGTCAAACCATATCGGTCCAGTACCTATCATTTCCTTCCTTGTACTACCACATGTTTTCCGCAAGGAATATGGTTTAGTAAGTTGCAAACCGCTTTCATGGTACACACCAAAGAGGAGAGGCCGTGATGATGGTTCCATGGCCCTGGATTAAAGCCAGTCATCCGGTCAGGGGGCATGGGTGTTTCCGGTTGGGACCGAGATGGGGGCACCCCTTAGAGCGCGCGTATATAAATTTGATCCCATGCTATTCGAGATTGTGATCTCCCCGTCTCAAAAGTTTTTCTTGGACGATGTCTAGGGTGATTCCTAGCATCGAGAGGTAGGATGGGTGTGTACCGGTTAGCTGTGTTTTCTTCCGAAATACCGTAAACGGAACTAGTCCTTTGTGACTACGGAAATCCGTTGGCTGTGGGAAATTTTTTGTACAAACTCTGCAGAGTCATATATTCCTCCAAATCATCTATTCCATGTCCAATTTCGTTCCATATTATCCTAATCAATTGTCAGTTTTGATGACAGAGACTCCGGTGAATCGCATGAATGCTAAGTCCGGTTAAATGATTATTCCTGTGGATGGACTAACCCGTTTATTATCATGGATTAAATGTTCATTATGAGTATTATTTACTTATGAATAAAAGCCCTTTCTGTGATGTCGCTCAGACGTCCGACTGTGGCATTTCTTTTTAAGCCCTTTCTGTGATGTCGCTCAGACGTTCGACTGTGGCATTTCTTTTTAAGCCCTTTCTGTGATGTCGCTCAGACGTCCGACTGTGGCATTTCTTTTTAAGCCCTTTCTGTGATGTCGCTCAGACGCTCGACTGTGGCATTTCTTTTTAAGCCCTTTCTGTGACGTCGCTCAGACGCCCGACTGTGGTATTTCTTTTTAAGCCCTTTCTGTGATATCGCTCAGACGTCCGACTGTGGCATTTCTTTTTAAGCCCTTTCTGTGATGTCGCTCAGACGTCCGACTGTGGCATCATTTCCTTATTTTTATTTGTTCACCTTTCGAGGCGTCGCTTCAGACACCCGATCGGTCCTTATTTATGTTCTGTGGGATTTCAGGCGGACTACCGCCGTTTCCCTTTTTACTTACCCCGTTATGCCAATTTTATTTTATTTATTGTGCATTGAGGAATTAATCATGTTGCATCCATGCACGCATTTGTTATATCTTACGTCCGAACTGTCTTGCGAGTACTTTCAAAGTACTCACTGGCTTGTTGATTTGGCCAGATGCTGGCGAAGGCGATCTCATGGATGAAGAGTTCGATAGCGAGTCCGACACTTAGAGGAGTCCCAGTCAGTCTCGTGCGACCCTGGATTTGGTCACTGTTATATATCCGCTTCCGCTACCAAATAAATTCATCGAGCCTCACCTCGACGTTCGATGAAACGATATACTTAGAGTCTTGTATTTCCCTTCCCGCTGTGTCTTTCCACCACCACCCTATCCATGAGTCAGTAGTATGTCTCCACACCACTGTGTCCTGTCCGCCATTATGTATAATTATTGGCGTGCTTGTAATAATTTGGTTGAGCAACCGCAGTTCAACCCTGTAATATATTTTATGCTACTGGCTTATTGTATCAAGAAATTGTCTACCAGTGAGGAGGATTTCTCTCATACTGGACTCAAAAGACTGGTTTATCAATAAATATTTTTATTGGAAAACCGGTCGTGACACCGCACGTACACATGCACGCACGCAAGACGCGCACGCATGCAGGCGTGCAACACTGACACGTATACATAACGTACATACGCACGCATGCTGGCGTGAAACACTGACACGTACACAGGCACTCACGAACACACGCACGTACGCACCCATGCATGCAACACTGAAACGTACCCTTGCACGCACGCAACACTCGCACGCCTGCATGCACACAACACACGATGCAAGACACACGCTCAACCTATACATGCATGCACCCTTTATTAAGGACATGGATTGTTACGGGTATTAATCAACCTTATCTGTGATAAGCAGAACAATGATGTTTGCAGCAGTCTTTATGAATCACAATGTGTCGAACGGGGTATCAATATAATAGGCTTATCTACATGAAAAAGATGACGTCACAGTCAATGAACAATCATCGGTTTATGAAATGCCCGCTTCTGACTGCCCTGGCCCACCAAAGGTTCCTCTGCCGTGCGCTGCCTGCGTTGGGTCACTGACATGCAGGCCATGTACCCGAAGAGCCCACACGTCAGTGGAAGAACGGCGCGGTGTCCTAGGTCAGAGTTGAGGGCACCACTCGCTGCACGCCCGGCTGAGCATGCCTCCTTGCCACATTCAAACGCCTCCATGAAACCCACCCGTGTGGAAGCCGATAAACCCACTCTGGACACACGTCCGTTCATGACCGGGCTGGCATTAAATGCAACGCCGGCCGAGCTCCTCCCGTCCACCGGCTATTTAATGGCCCTGTTTCGATCCCTATGCTAGAGTTAGTTTTAGTTAGTTGGTGCTCAAATAACCCAAAGGTATCCCAACATAATGGGTTAGTTTGGGTTAGTTGGATCTAACCCACCCCAAAAAACTAGCCCACACTAGAGGAGCTTATTTGGGTTAGAAAATGATTGAGAAAGAATATTTATTGTCAATCTAACCCTACCATCCAAAGGGCTTTTTGGTTAGAGTTAGTTTAGGGTTAGTTCAGAGTTAGAATCTAACTTTAACCTCTAACTAAGTTAGAGTATCCAAACAGGGCCAATCTCCTATTTAAACGAGGCCAAACGCCGGTCAAGAACCACACACCTCCACCGCTCCCCTATCTCCTCCTTCACCATTTTGTCCACTCTTACAATGGCTTACGAAGAGTAGTTATTCCGCATCCAAGCCGGGTGGGTAGCCCACCGGATAAGAGCTATGCAGCTCGCTGATACACCTCCCTCCCCTCGCCCGACGGAGCTAGTTGCCGCCCCAAGCTGGCGCGCGGTTCAGCAACTCGCCGCTCCAGGCCAGCTCGACGAGGAACGGCGCACGGGCGTCGTTGCTGCCGTCCACGCCGTCGCCTCGTACCGCGTCTCCCGTTTCTGTGGCCGAGACTCCCATGCCGGCGGCCGTGCCATGCAAGCAGCGACAGAAGCCGGGTGCACGGAGAGCGATGAGTCCGCGGCCAGCGCCTCCGCGTCCGCCGCCATCATCGAGGAGATGTAGAACACGGGAGGCCGCTGCCGCTTGGGTCCCATGAAGGCCACTGCGGAGGCAACGCCGGCGTACACATCAGGTGTCTTGCCGGATCCTTTTGTTGCGAGGACCTTTGTCGACCCCGCATGGGCTCCACGGAAGAGGGGAATGTTGGGATGAACTCGAGTCGGTGCCGGCCATGGCGAAGTAGTGGCCGGTGATGAACTCGAACCGGTGCCGGCCACCATCATCTTCCGCATCAGCCAATGATATCAGTTGGGCAGTAGGGAAGGGAGCCATCCTTTGCCCTGAAGCATATACCTCTGGGGCTCCCGGCAGTCCGGTGATCGTGCTGCCGGACATGAGGAACACAAATCGATCGGCGGGCGACCATTTAGGCAGGTATTATATACCTGTGCTGTCTAGAACTAACACCGCGTAGTTCATTTGAATGTAATGAAATCCATCATGTTTGTATGAAAATCCGGTATTTTATATGATTTCCGTCGTTGTTTATATGAAATATCAGTTTGTCTACATGTTTGCGTGAATTTCGTCCGGTTGGTTGAGTTGCTGTCATAATGTGTGCGGCTACGGTTGGATGGCGTAATTTGCGGGTCGCCGGTTGGTCTACGGGCGGCTCGGGCGGCATTGTGGGACAAAAAAAACACAGCTTGTGCGAGCTCATCTCCAACGTGCGCGCTGGAGGATGCATGACAGCATGAGCACCCGAGCCATTCCTCGTTCATCGGTGGCAAAGGCACCGGTGGACAAAAGGGTCGCCAATATTTTGGCTACCCTGGGCAAGATCCAAACAGCCCCTCCCAACAGATTCAAATCCCTCGTTCGCCGTGGAATTTTTCCATGTGTTTTTTTCATGGACTAGCAGATACCCGTGCATTGCACGGAACATCAAGATGCATTTTTTTACAATCTCCCGCATGCATGCAAGGGATAATTAATGTCCTCCTTTGCTAGTACCACGAGGCAAACACCATTAATATTGCATCGATTAGTGTTAGTGGCCTTGTATATCTGCAAATTGTAATTTTGATAGTGGCCCCTTGTATATAAAAATGGAGGAAGAAAGATGAGAGATAATGTGAGGAGGAGTGGGGCATGGTGGTGACTGGTGGTCGGACTGGGCGGAGGCATGGGGATGGACGACGCATTATGTCTAGGTTCGTATCTCTCTCACACACACCCACGTAGGTGGGGGATGGGCACGAAGAGAAGAGGTGCACGCACGGCACACGTAGTCCCGTCTCTTTCCCAACCACACCCACGCGGGTACATGGTGGAGCTCATTTCTATACGAAAAGGCAGCCCACGTGGTAATTTGACACGTGTACTGGTTGTCCACTTGGTGGAGGGAGGATAGTCTACCACGGGTGAACAGAAAAATTGCAACTTGACGTATTATGTTAAAAAAGAGGCAAACCATGTGGGGCCTACCTTAGAGGCAAGGCTCTATACGCCGGAGTACTTTTGATGTGTCCCGTCAACTCGCAGAACGAGGAGAAGCTTGCTTAGTACGCCGTCTCCCCCGCCCACGGGCGTGGTGGCTCGCAGGATGAGGTGAAGCTTGCTTACGAGTAGTAGTAGTAGTAGTACTAGTGTACGCCTTACGCCCGCTCCCTCGCCCACGCGTGCGGTGGCTCGCAGCACGAGGAGAAAATTTTACTACTCACTCCGTTTACTCCTCATCCCTACTACGTACCTTGGTTAGAGAGATTGTCATATTGTTTGGAATATATATGTCCTTTAGTACTCCCTCCATTGACTTATACAAGGCCACTATAAAAAAAATACATTTTGCATCTATACAAGGCCACAAAAAGTAATCGAGAAAAAAAGTTACTACTCCCTACTTTCCAGTTTATGGCTCAATTTCAAAATCTCTCCAACCAAGGTAGACGGTGAGTGATCGAATTAATTTCATAGTTTGCACAAGTAATTAGTACGCTCGTTTTTCTCAAGAAGTTATGTTTACCGATGCATTAATTAGAACGAATGCATGAATGGCCACTAAATTTCCATGAACTTCTACATGCATTGGTCAGTTCCTCTTGACACTGCTTGCATCGGGTGATCTAACGCACCTCGAAATCCAACATGTAATGGTACTACTACTAGTAGTAGAATTGAGACTTATCAAACGGAAAAACGAATGTTTTTTAGATGAGCCCTATAAACCCTAGTGGGTACGTACTCCATAAAAATAGATTTTTCCAAAACGAAGTCGCTCCCTTTCATGAATTCTGTATTATACTCCTCCGTCGACGCTCCCTTTCATGAATTCTGTACTTCATGTCGCCAACATGTCGGACATATAGCAACCGGGTCGACGTGTCAAGCACCAAATAACAGTGCAGAACAGCAGGGGGACACACCCCACTCGTACTGGCCCAGTAGTAGTAATGAACAATGTGACATCAAATCACAATGCCGCAGCATCCCAGACGGACGAAGCAACCATTATTTCACACTTCGGTTCGCCATCATCTCAAACCACGTAGTATTGCTTCTGCCTCAAGAGGGACACGTGCATCGCCTTGGTACATCATGACACGTGGGACCGCATGACAGGCCATGCTCCCCCGCCGATCGCTCGGTAAAATCACCTCATTTTTACTATACTTCCTCCATATCGGTTTACTACATGGCATGCACGTCGTGCTAGGTTGAGAATTTAACTGGCTATATATGTGATGAACAGTACTCTAGCATTTTAAAAAATGTATACTTTTGTACAGTAGTAGTATCGATGGATTGTGCCATGGAGCAAAAATTGAAATTAAAAAAAAGGTGGTACATATAGAGAGCGCTCGTCGGCAAATTATGCACATAGTACTAATAAAAAAAGATAGTACGTGCTTAATTGGGGTGCTAAATTCTATTAAAGAAATACTATTAGTATGTACATACTGAAGAGTTTAAGTAACGAGAAGAAACATAACATAGTTCTGCTGGGGGCTCAGCACAACATACCCCTCAAATTAAACTAAGCACACCTAAAATTAAACTATGCAACTAATCCGATAGACACTGCATTAGAACCACCATGAGCAACGATACTGACACCTTACTCACTCGGAGTCCTCATCCACGTCCTCGACTTCGTCCATGTCCCTCTTCCTCTTGGCCGATACTTCTTTGCTTGAACAACACACTTAGCTCTTGCTCTTCATCGAACCCTTGTAGATATTGAAACAAAGGTAGCCATCCATTGCAGCATAGTGGATGTGGTCTATATCTAGTACATTCCGCTGCCATGCATGACAATGAGACATGTAATGACGTTTCTCCAGTTTACGGTACGAAGGATGAACCATGGCTCCTGCCAGGGTCAGCATTGAAGGCTGACGAGAGGGCATCAGCCGATTGTTCTGGAGGTCGAAGGGGTTGCCTACAATGAGGCCTATCCGACCCAGGACTTCTTTGTCGTTCGTAAAGTCTACAATAACGAATTTGACTAGGTTGCTCTCGAGGAAGTTCTTAAAATCCAGGCATTCAACGTCGGCATGACATATGTGGTAGACCAAGCATAAGTCATGCACACAAACCTGGATCACGGCGGGCTTCTCCCTCTCTTCGTCCTTTAGATCCTTCTCTCGTCCCAGGACTGTGGTGTACTCAACATCTAGCCCAGCGACCCACTCATCATCTGAGTTTTCGAACATGCGTCTGAAGCGAGAAAGGCATCCTTTCACCATCGCGGAAGAACGGGTGTAGATGACGTCGAACTCATCGCCGGTGATGGTTCTAACCTTGTACTCGCCGCCGATCATGGAGAGTTGGGACGCCATGGATTTGGGAGGAGGGTTAGGATTAGTGGAACTGCCTTAATGTGAAAGGACGGGACGACTAGGAGCGAACCGCCATAGTATTAAAGGACGTGCGGGGACGAGTAGGAGCGAACTGCCAGCGTGTGAACGGCAGGGTAGTGGCTTTCCATTCTCCCATGACACGGGCCTCCGAGAGCCCTTGGATCTGGGATCGAACAGTTGCATGACGTGATTCTAGACCTATGGGTGAATATCCTATCCTGGAGGGTTATTCTGCAAATTTTCAGCAACTTAGCATGCGACCTTTGATCTCATATCCAAGGGCTGCCAGCAGCGTGTATCATGGTCGCGCCTACCACGACCGTCGCGTCGCTCGCGCGGTCGCGCCCTTGGAGATTTAACACGGTGCATTAGGCTATCTGATGTTGGCATGTCATACATAGTCATCACTTAGTCACTCATATTACAACAAGGTTAGCTATAAGGTTGGCTATAAGTGTATTTTTTTACTTCTCTCTATCTCTTTCTTCGTAGTCCCTCCGTCCAATAATATAAGAACGTTTTTGACACTAGCGTAGTGCCGAAAATGTTCTTATTTTATGGGAGACAGGGAGTACTAGTATTTATTGCATTTGCCAAGAAGTGACCTCTTCCAATGAAATGGTGTGCTTATTAGTTTTTTGTTGCTAAGTTTGCTTCATTTAATTAGCTATAGACTCAAAATTGTCTTTTCACCTAGGTACACGCGCTTAGCGCCGTTTCTTCCTTGGGCCACCAAACTAGTCTTTCTCTTCTTGATTAACTTGCCACATCAGACTTTATGCCTATGTGACAAGCTTAGCACCTGTAGGAGCAAGTAAGTACAATAGTGCGCTTTACATGGCATTTTTGCATATGTGGAGGAAAGAGTGGCAAGGAAAAAGTGGAGAAGTGGGCTCTCATGCAAGAGCCAGCCTCTACTACATGGTGGAGCATTGGGAGAGGCACCTGTATGGAGGTGGTCATGAATCGGGAGACTCATGCCGGTCGTAGCGCCGCAGTTAAAATGATAATGGCAAGTCAAATCACGGGGCCCCACCTGTCCAGCAGTAACTTGCGGTCAAATCACACAGCCCTACGTTTGCATCAGTCTACTCCCTCATCTTCTCGCGTCTCTGTCGAACCGACTAGGCGGAACTACCCAGCCTAACGCGCAGGAAAAGCCCCGCCCTCGACTTTTAAATATAACTACATCTGCTTAAGAATCCAATGATATACTTTTTGTGACATATTAACTCATATTTAGTTAGTCAAATGGATGACCTAGAACTACGAGCACGCCCTATAAACCGTGACGCCTAAAAATAAAAAACCGAGACGGAGAGGGTAGTTCAGCACATATCTTTTTAGACCAATATAGTCAGGATTCACCAAGGAGCAAAACCAAGTGGTAGGCTGCTCCTGTCGTGTTGGCGTAGCAACTCAAGCAGGGTCAGTACGCACACGAAATGGCGACACACTTGACAGGACCCCTTTGGCCGACATGTGGCTCATCCACCATTTTGTTCCACGTGTGATGCACCAAATTACAGTTCGGAGCAGCAGTTGGAATTGGAGGCACCCCGGTCGTAGCGCCGCAGTAGTAGAAAATGAGCGATGAGGGGTCAAATCACAAAGCCCCACCTTTCCCGCATTAAGCTAGACAGACGAAGCAACCATCATTTAACTCTAGGGCGCAAGAGCATAAAGAAAAGAGAGAACAATGATGTGTGCGGCAGCTACCTAGGGCACCCTAGGGTAGGGGTCTCCACTACAGATCCTTTTTTTGAAAGCGCCTCCACTACAAATCGGCTTCTCCCTCGTACTCTTGAAGAAAACTGATGATGAGTGCGGCGGTAGGGTTTGTAGGAGTACTACGGCATGCGAGGTCACGTCGTAGTTAACGGGTTCGAGTCGACGCCTTAAATATGTGTGGGCCGCTTGGTTTTATGGGAACGAGGCAACATTTTGGGTTCGGGGGACCAGTGGAGATATAGTACGTACAAAATATTGTGGACGTAGGTTCGGCCGAAAGGCAATGATGCATGGGCCCTGCATTTTGATATACTCGGGGCCGCGTGAAATTTTCTACTCTACTCAAAACTAGTAAGGTACACATGCATTGAACGCATGAGATTTCGAAACCAAATTATGAATAAATACACACTATAGCATGTAAAGCTTTGAGTCATATATGCATGATGTAGATGTTCATTTAGTTCTTATAGTTCATCTCATTCAGAATCAATTTGTCTTATAAAAATGTTAAGATTCATGGGGTTGTGCATTGTAAAGCATAAAGTAAAAAACAAATAATGGCAATTCATTTAGAAAAAAAATCAATTATGATACAGAAGATTCTAAAACAAAGGAGAAGTGCTTGTGTATTGAGGTTTGTGCATTATGGTTAAGTTCAACCATGGAGTCTTCTAAATTGTACATGTGGAAGATCTGGTGGAATATTGATGATATCCAACGGCCAGTAGTGCTCGGATTTGCCATCTCTGCACTATCGGATTAGCTTCATCCAGCGACCATATTTCAAAGTTATTGGCACACTATATAGTTCTTGTGCCATAGTTGCATGTTTTGGAAAAAAGCTACTAGTGGGTTCTACTATCTATTTAGGAATAGAATATGCATCGATGGAAATTGTAGGGAAAGAGATGACATGGAGCATCTCAATTCCTATGAGTAGGGATTGGAAAAGAGATGTCATTTGGTTCACATCATAGGAACTTTTCTATTGAATCTAGAGATGACATGTATCTCAATTCCTATGAGGAGGGACTAGAAAAGAGATGTAATTTGGTTCATATCAAAGGAACTTTTCTATTGAATATACGCTAATGTTTATTTTCCTTTGAAATTAAGGGAGTATAGGAATCCATTCATATGAACCAAGTGGCTCTAAAGCTATAGAAATGATATCATGTTTATTTCCTTTGAAATGTGGAGTATATGAATCTATTCCTATGAACCAATTGGCTCTAAAGGAAAAAAATCCTATAAAAATCATATCATATAGAGTTCCTACGATATTCCTCGACACCAAAGGATGGTTGAAATTGCTGCGGGTGATACGATGGTCTTTCTTTGTAGACTCCTCCCCCAATCTTTATAGTTACCTCTCGAAGATGAATGAAATGATATATACAGGGTATTCTACGTGTGCAATTTGGTACACAAAAACTCGGTAAAAGTTTGCGAGGTTCGAATTTTCAATAAAGCTGTATGCACTGTATTTCGGAACGGAGGGAGCATACGGCAGTTGCTAACACTCACGTGGAAGATTTGTGTGTAGGGAGTGGCTATTCTATTAAATGACATGGCAAAACTGACACTGTCGGATGCCGATCTAACAGTTCTTATGGTGTTCGTCAGGGAAAGGCTTGTGGCGAACGTTTGTCGGATAATGATTTACGGACACATGCATTGCATTGATACGTGCCCCCCTCTCTCTCTCTCACCCTCACCCTCACGAGTCACGACTCTCCCGAGTCCTCTCGCAGACTCACACGTCGCACCCACCATCTATCTGCAGGTAGACGTCACGCACATATGTGCTCTTCACACCCTACCCTCACAACTTCTAAAAAACAAAAGACGTCGCACACATTTTATTTTAGCTCACACATCACACACTTATACTATTACTCTTGCGGCGAACGTTCTTTGGGCATAGTATATTGTACTCTCACCAAGAGAAGCGGTGCACGCACGCACTAGTTGTCTCACACCCACTCGCGGGTACACGTAGGAGCACATTTTTTTGAAGCAGGTACAACAAAATCACTCCACTATATATATAAGTAGGAGACTTAGCGCTTGCTTTACTAGGGTTCCTCTCGTTCACTCTCTCATGCTCTCCAGATCTAAGCAAGACATAGGTGGCCACACTCTCTCTCAGCTCACGGCTGGTCACAAATCTGGCCGGACAACCTCGACTGGGGCAGGGGTGTAGGTGCATCGTTCACACTATCGTCAGTGGCGAGGGAGGAGACAAATGGCTGTCCGCGCGTCCCGATCGGCGGCCGTGTCGTTCTCTCCGAGAGAGCGCCGGCTCGGGAGGGACTCCGACCCCTTCTTCCTCCCTGCGGTATTGTGGCCAAGGTGCGGCCTCCCGCTGCCGTCTTTGCCACATGACGACGACCCTCAGGTAAATATACCTTCGAAACGGAACACCTGCCTTGCTCTACCGCCCCAGCTCCCTTCGTGTGGATCTTTTTCTACTTCTGTCCGCTGTTCCAAAGCCACCTAGACTTTTACTATTATTAGAGGTAAATCTAGTTCATACAGGCGACTCTAACAGTTGGTTCAAATAGGGAAGAAAGTGGGAAAGCTGTAGCATGAATCTAGGACTTGGTCTAAGAGGAAATGGGAGAAAGTAGTAGATACTGGCTACCCAACTGGTCTCTTGGTTAAAAAGACGAAGAAAGCATGGTGGATGGCGAAGGGTGGGGGGAAGTGGACCTATCTCTTGGTTGAGAAAGGAAAGAAAGTGACGGGTGTTGGGGGACAACGCAAATGAGAATGAGCAGGTCTAGATTTCTTGTGCTCACATAGGAAATTGTCGCCGAGGAGATAAAAATGGGACAAATGCAGACATGCTGCCTGAGTGTTCGCCGCTCTCGGCAGCCACATCTGCCTCACCACTTTATGCCCCTGCTGTCCCTACGCCCATATCACTACCGTTAATGTAAAACACATGAAGCATTAAGCAATGCCACCTAATGTCACTATAAGTAAAGGTCTGGTGCCGTCGATAAATTGAAGCAATGCCACCACCATTTTATGAAGTGCTCCTATCTTGCTTTATTTCCCCTGCATTGTGTTTTTGTAGTTACACTTAAATCTCACACCGCTAACATTGCTTCATCCCAGTGGAACTGCCCATATTTGATTGCACATTTACTGACCATGTGCTACTCTCATGACAGTAATACTAATGCTATTGTTCTGCATGTTAATCTAGTGGCATTCTTGATGTGATGTGATGCTACTTACTTAAGGACTCTTCATACTATCAATCTAGTGCCAATTATAACACAATAGATGTTGTTGTTAATCATATGCCACTTCAAATATCTATCACTGTTTAAATAACCGTATTTTGTATTTGCGCAAGCAGGGATGTCTGTCTCCATATCATTTTGGGATGTTTGTCTCCGTATCGTTTCTATCCACGCAATCAAAAGCACACACCTCAGTTGTAGTACAACTGTGCAAAATGAGATGGCTATCCCTCGTTGTCGTTGTCTAACCTCCAGTCTTCAAGGTATTCCTACATTGGTAGTAACTAAGGTAGAATGACCAACGCAATCTAAAATAAGTTGACTCGTACATTTTACTTCCTGATTGTAGTGCAGGGATGAGCAAAAACAACTGCATCCTAGTTCGGAATGCACTTTCTACCAGTTCATCCATGGACCGAGGACTAGCTGGCACGGCTGCACGGTGGTTTTCTGGACAGGTGCGCGGACAAGAGGCATTGTGGTCTGCTTATTTCTGCAAATAGCGGTGCTTAAATTTAGTGGAATGCACAAGAATTTCAGCTGGTCAGTACACTTCATGGTTCAGTTCAGCATTCCAGCTAAGACCACAATTATAATTGGTTATTCTGGAATGAGAGAACCTAACCCTGGATGGTGGCAACAAGAGAAAACCAGAGTGAACTCCAGGAAATTTAAGCCTGCCGGGAGGCCCTTTGCTTAGAGAAGCCTTGATTGTTTTTTCCTGATTTGTAAACCTTCTCACAACTTTGTCTTTTGCTGTGAAGTAGTATATGTTTGTTATGTTCTATGAATCATTGAAATGTATAAAATTGCTTAACTTATGCTTTTCAAGTTTTTTATGAAGACAAGTTTAATGTGAGTGTTCAACATGAGCGCTGGACTAGCGTGTGAACGTTTGGAATTTACATTGTGGCATCAGTTAACTACATGAACCACTGTAACAAGATACATAGTTGCTTATATGTCAGACAACAGATTGTTGATTGTTAGCTGGTCGATTGCCTAGTGTTGAAGCGAGCTGAGCCAATGTGCCGTGTGTTGCACAACTGCTTACAAGTGGGGTAGCACCAACAGCGTTTACATGTACTTATGTATACGTCGGTGCACAGTTCTCGAACGAGTGCTCTATTTCATAAAAACACACACTGCTCGTATGATAAACCGTGACAACTTATGTCTTACCATGCCATATTCATGAACATACTAGCGAGGACGCATCAGTTTCGACAACAATTATGATGGTTCTCACATGATTCACGGGCACACAAAAGTAGCAGCAGTTCCCATAGACGGATTCAAACAGAGTACTAGCCCCAGAAGGGTCGATAACAGGGAAGGTTCGGATAATTAGACACAATGCAAACTACTATTACACACTAGCTGGGGCAACTATTTCATGCCTCGATCTAATTTGGGATGGACAAAAGATGGACCTTGCCATGAACATCATCGAGGACGTCCCGCAACAGCTCAATCCTGTGAACCTTCATGAAGACAATCTTGTGGCCTTGCCACTGATAAACTTGTTTGTGGAGGCATGCCACATCATCTTCCTGCGTAAGATTGACAAGAACAGTATGCCTCACAAACGAAGGAGTAGCGTTGAACTTCTTGTGCTTCAGTACACCCTGGAGAACATGACTGACAACAGTGAGGCTGGAATACAACTCTTCATTGGTATAACCGCAAATGGCTTCCAGGATCCAACAGCCTAAGAACTTTGTTTTCCCAGTGCGTATATTCAGGTCATCCGCCTCATAGCGAGTGACATGTACAACTACACAATCCTTGTCTGCATCAGGGCTCTAACTGAAGCAGAAACAAATTCTGAATTACTTTTCAGTATAAGAAACACAAGTTATTTAAACCACTATGTATACCATGGCATCAAAGCTAATAAAATTTTGCATTATTAATAACCACATACTTAGATGAAAAACCATAATCGAGATCGGCAAAGAAGAAAATC
>NC_041391.1:255938194-256062198 GCF_002162155.2 Triticum dicoccoides
ACATCCTCTAAGGGGAAAAACTGCTCCTGCAGTGCCACGGGGGCTGTAACCTCAAACGGGGCATTGACCATCTCAGTATTGGCCGTGAGCGTATCTGGGGTGGCTCGGTGGCTGCCTCCATCTTCTTGGAGCTCTCTGTCTCGTGGGGATCAGCATCCCGCGTCTGACCCAATATCGGCAGATCTTTGCCTGGTTCTCGTTGGTCCTTCATGAAACTGACGAATACTAGGAGACCACTGAAAGGAAAACACAATCACAATGACAATGAAACAAAAAACAGAGTGAGGATCGGTTACTGCTTTGCAAAAGTTCTTTTTTTTCTGAACGAAAATATACCAAAGGATGCGAGTGTTGCCTTTCTTGAAGATGGTGAGTGAGAAGAATAGCGGCAGATGCGAGTGTTGCCTTTCTTGAAGATGGTGAGTGAGAAGAGGATTCGGCAAAGAGTGAAATGATGGTTGCTTCGTCCGTCAAACTTAGACTGCGGGGAGGTGGGGTTTTGTGGTACGATGGCTCGTTACTGCCGCGCTACGACCGAGGTGACTCTCAGCCTGCATACTGCCTTCTAATTTGGCGGATGGCATTTGGGCCGCGCGCTGCATGGCCCGCATGTCGGTGAACAAAAGTATAACGACTTCAGTAGAGGGAGACGTTTCAATGACCTAGGCGGAGCCAGAAGCGGTAGAGTGTCTCCACTATACTAGTAGTAATTGTTTTTATGGGTAGCTGTAGAGTGTCTCCACTGTACTATAGTAGTAATTGTTTCTCTGGGCCCAAGACAAAACAGCCCATCCACACTAGTAAATAGTAAAATAAATTCAAAAGCCCATATATTTACTGAATGAGAGGCTCTACCCACACCCAGCACATCGCCCCCCCAAAAACCTGGGTGCTCTTCTTCCTCCTCGCTCCCACCCACCTCACGTCAGCTTGCTCCACTCGTACCCCCAAATTCCTCACCTCACTCCTACAGAAAACCCCAGCTCCCCTTCTTCCTCACTCCTACAGAAAAACCCCCCCAGCTCCCCTTCTTCTTCACTCGCACTACAACTAGGCTCGTCATTCGTTACTCTGCTCAAATCCGAGCGCGATGCGACGCTCCAGAGGAAAATGGAGTCGGATGACCCCGGCGCCAAGAAGATGAGGCTCCCGCCAACGGCGATGCCTGTTGTAGATCCCGCACCCGGCAGCGCAGGGAGAAGCGGCGACCCCGCCCCCACCAGATCCCAGGAACCCGTAGAATCTTGGGTGGACCACATCAGCGATCTCCCGGACGCCGTCCTTGTGGGGATCATCTCTCTTCTCCCCACCAAGGATTGTTGCCGCACCCAAGTCCTCTCAATTCGGTGGCACCCTCTATGGCGTGTCGTGCCCCTTAATCGCGACTACCGTCAGCTATCTCTCTTCAATGATTTTGAAATCCCCAGAGCCATCATCTCCTCCCACCAGGCTCCGATCAAAGCCTATGCATCCCGTCATGCTGTCTGAGCAAGCATACCATGCCCTGCATGGTGGACGCTTGGCTGAAATCCCCTGAATTCACAGAACTACAGCTGCTTGAGTTCTACTATTCCCCTGGAAGTCACATACCACATACCGAACGCCATGAACTCGTGACCTCAGCACCGATGTCCATCTCGCAGTTTTCCTCCTGTCTCCACACCGCCACCTTTGTGCTGTGCTACCTACCAGACAATCTGGTACTAAAGCTTCGACTCCCATTTCTGAAGAAACTTTCACTTGTGCGGGTTTGTATATCGGAGGCCTCATTGCACAGCATCATCCACTCCAGTTGCCCTGCCCTGGAGTGCTTGGTGCTTGTTTTCACAGTTAGAATCGGTTTTCTCCAAATAAAGTCGCCTAACCTTGTAAGAATAGGAATTTCTTTTGAAGGAAGGAAGCTCATCATCCAAGATGCCCCTTCACTTCAAAGGTTGATCCTTGATTCTAGTTATTCACCATTGCAAATAACCGTCCTCTCTGCGCCTAAACTGGAGACCTTGGGTGTAATACATGATCTCTGTGCTCATTTCAATATGGTGTTTGGCTAAACAGTTCTTCAGGTACTTTATATTATCATCTACACTTGTAACCATAAGCTGCATTTTAAATTTCTGCGCATAAGTTATATATCATCATGGAGTACACATTTTGTACTAATATTATGTTCTATACTCAATGAAGAGTTTCTCCATGGATGGCCTATTAATGGTGCTGGATTCTGTCAAGATCTTATATATCCAAATGAATAGTTTTGATTTAAACAAGATTATTGGCTTGCTGCAATGCTTTCCATGTCTAGAGAAGTTGTATATAAAGGTGATAATTTCACGCACATTGGAAGCCCGCCTATAGTGTACTAGAATTAACCGTTCAGCTGTTGCTCTTTCGACACTCTTTTTTAGACCTTAACTATTTTCAATCTTCATGTCTATTTAGGCAACAGGACGGGGTATGAAAGTTATAACCAATCGGTGGATTCGTAAGCATCGGGATTTTCTCACTTCTCATGAGATTCGATTGAAGACAATAACGCTAGAACGATATGTAGCCAACCGTGCAAACACTAGATTTGTCACTTTCTTCCTGCTGAATCCGAGGTTACTATTGTCCATCAGGCTTAAGTTTATCAGTAGCATGGTTTTGACGAATGGGTATGTCGAAGAGCAAAAAAAGGAGTTTCAGGTGGGTAAAAGAGCTTCTGAACATGTCGGGCTTCTATTTACAACATATTGTGGTCATAATCTAGTAATTTTTACGACCCAGGATGTTCATTGTATGGACCTGACCAATCCATTTGACTGTGACTGCCGAAAACAGTGCTGGAATTAGATGTTGTTGCCCTCTTCAACCTGGTTTTTTTTGTAAACCTGATGAACAATTAATCCTCATGCTTTTGTATAGTTTGTAAGCTGGAGTTAGATGTTCCTGCCGTTTTCAGCTCGGCTGTGACTGTCATATTTTCTTTGAAACAAGGCAAATGGCTTGCCATTCGTTTAATTTAGAGTGAAATATTGTAACAAATCCCAACCAAGGGAAATAACATCACTCTCGCCAGCTGCTTGAGCTCACTGTGCATTACTGAAGCCAAGTGATTATCCCCCACCAGCACCCACAAACTTATTTCGAACTAGCACATCAAATGGGCTATAAATTTTCATAGGAAAGGCTGCATGACCGTGACAGATTTGGATTCTGACATTTGGGACCCGCGAGGAAATAGCCTATCCAAGGTGGTGTCGACTTACTAGTCAGTCAACAAACGATTCTCCCTACCAGCCTTTGGATTGACATCCAACATCTGTCGTGTATCTTCTATCTCTTGTCTTCTTCTTCCTCCAGCCGCCCAAACCAAACCAACGCGTCGGCTCCGCCTGCTCCCGCCTCCCATGGCTGGCTGCGCCTCCGCCACCCAACCGTATGTACCCTCCAATGTTGGCCAATCCCTCCCTCTATTCCCGCACACGTCCTGTTATTCTCCGGCGACGTCAGCCCCAACACGCACCCGCGCTCGAACCAGCCAACCCTCGTACTCCCCTCCACCTACGACTGGACCGGCGCATCTTCCACGGCTCCTGTTTGTTCCGCCCGAGGCCTCGTCGTCGTCCTCCGCCTTGCGGCCTTGGTTCGCTCGCCGTCCGCGATGCGCCGCCCTCTTGCGTTGTCAATGTCGTAAACAACTGAGAGGAACAATGAGGTGACTGTACATGGAGAGGATGACAGTAGGGACCCACCAGTGTCATGGCAGTACGTAAGCAAGTGCCTCTATATTACAAGCCCAAAAATATGGTTCCTCCTAATGGTTGGACATCTGGGGCTCACGCCATTGTCAACATAGTCAATAAACGAGAGAATTACACTACGAGCGGCTGACACCAGGGACCCAGCAGGTCGCGCAGTTTTTTTAGGAACAAGGAATTGTTATTTATACTAGTTTTAGCGACGGATCAGGGTAACAACGGGGCTATGCGGGGGCAGTGGCCCGTCTAGCCAGGGTTTTATTTATGTTTACCACATCATGAGCCCAGTTGTGTTTTTTTCATGCTGAAAATGGCTAGCCCAGTCTATTTTTTTTAAAGAAATACCCAAACAAGGCCTACTTGCTTTATCGGCCCTGCTGGGCTGCAAACCTTTCAAGACAAGAAGAGTTTCATTCGGTTTGCCTAGAAATGAGCCATACATTTTTAAAACACATCAAACTGGGAATTACTTTCAATTTTTTTTTCATTACAAGATTTTAAATTCCATTGATTTTTATGCGTGGACAATTATTTGGATTTTATATTTATATAAATTATTTTTCAAAATAGTTTGAATGTGAATCGATATTTCTCGATTAAAACAGCCGACCGCACCGAAATATGCAAAATTTTGTATACTTTTTAGCCGTGGCCACAACATGGGGTGTAATGCTAACAAAAAGAAGATGGGCTCCAAAACAATTCTTAAGAATTAGCAAATGGGTTGTGCATTATTAGAAATAATGGCAGATGGGCTATATGCTATTTTCCACAGATTTGAGGCTGACTTGTGCGCCTACTACAGGTTGACGCGTAAGCCTTCATAAAAAAAGGTTCACGCACACGCAATGCCCTATCAACTTAGTCAACACACGAGAGCAGTGATTGTTGGATCTCCATCCAACGGCTGTCGTGCTTCTTCAATCTCTTCTCTTCATGCTCCAGCCGCTCAAACAAGCGCCGGCGGAACTGCCTGCTACCTCCTCCCGTGACCGGCTATGCTGCCACGCAGGCCTCACGGCCCCACCGTACTCCCATCGTTGGCCTAGCCATCCCTCAACTCACCCACACCTGCTGCTATTCTCCGGCGACGATAGATGAACCAGTAAACTCTCGTACTCCTCCGCATGGGAAACAACTGCCGAGTATTCCTTGGCTTCGTGTCGTTGCCTTCCTAGGCCCCGTTGTCGTCCACCGCCCTGGTTCTCTCGGTGCGGCCTGGTCAACGTGGTCAATGGACGACATCCATCGGAAGTGGACTGTACGTGGATAGGCTGACAGCTATGTCCACGGCCGCACGCAAGGAAATGCCTCCTTATTACGCCCAAAATAATGATTCCTCCACTTGACAGCTAGGACCCACAGGAAGGGCCTCTGTATTTCGCGAAAAAAAGGTTCCCCCATTGATAGGTCGAACCCACCAGCTATATCTTCGCACGCAAGGAAGTTCCTCCTTATTACGCCCAAAAAAATGAATACCCCCCTACTAGCTGGGACCCACCATATTGTTGGGCTGACTTGTGGGCCTACTAAGTTGACGGGGACGGAGGGCTTTGTCAACTTAGTCAATACTCCAGTGACCGTATGATGTCCATCCAACGACCATAGTGCTTCTTCAACCTCTGGTCTTCTTGCTCCAGCCGCCCAAAGCAGCGCCGGTCGTGCCGCCTGCTCCTGCCTCCCGTTGGCAGCTGTGCTACCCCGAAGGCCTCACCGCCCCCATACTACTCCCACCACTGGCCAGGCCATCCCTCCACTCACCGACACCCCCTGTTATTCTGCGGCGACGGCAGCCTCACACCGCAGCCGAACCAGTGAACCCTTGTACTCCTCTCCGCGTGGGTATCCACTGCCGCGTCTTCCCCGGCTCCCCGTCGTCCCCTTCCTAGGCCTCACCGTCGTCCACCGCCGTGGTGCTCTCGGCGCGGCGTGGTCAATGTGGTCAATGACCGACTTCCATCGGAAGAGTACTGTACGTGGAGAGGCTAACAGCTGGGTCCACGGCAGCCGCAAGGAAGTGCCTCCTTATTACGCGGAAAATAATTATTCCTCCACCTGACAGTAGGGACCCACCGGACGGGCCACCACTATTTTGCGAAAAAAAGTTCCCCCCTGACTGCTGGGACCCATCGGACGAGCCACATATTTCACGAAAAAAACATTCCCCCGCTGTCAGCTCGGACCCACCAGAAGTGCCTCCTTATTACACAAAAAAAATGAATACTCCCCCGGCTAGCTGGGACCCACCTTGGTGGGAGGCTGACTTGTGGGCCTACTAAGTTGATGGGGACGGAGGGCTTTATCAACTTAGTCAATGTGAACAATTCTAGCTCCAGTGACCGTACGATGTCCATCGAACGGCCGTAGTGCTTCTTCAACCTCTGGTCTTCTTGCTCCAGCCACCAAAAGCAGCGCCGGTCGTGCCGCATGCTCCTGCCTCCCGTGGTCGGCTGTGCTGCACCGGAGGCCTCACCGCCCCCTACTATTCCCACAGCCGGCCAGGCCCTGCAGCGAGGGCAGCCTCACACCGCAGCCGAACCAGTGAACCCTCGTACTCCTGTCTGCACGAGCTTCCACTGCCGCGTCTTCCCCGGTTCCGCGTCGTCCCCTTCCTAGGCCTTGCCATCATCCACCGCCATGGTGGTCTCCGCGCGGCATGGTCAACGACTTCCATCAGAAGAGTACTGTACGTGTAGAGGCTGAGAGCTGGGTCCACGGCGGCCGCAAGGAAGTGCCTCCTTATTACGCACAAAATAATTATTCCTCCACCTGACAGCAGGGACCCACCGGACGGGCCACCATATTTCGCAAAAAAACATTTCCCCGCTGACTGCTGGGAACCACCAGCTACACCTTCGCATGCAACGAAGTGCGTCCGGGCAAAAAAATACGATTCACCCCCTGACTGCTGGGACCCACCAGCTACATCTTCGCACGCAAGGAAGTGCCTGACAGTCTGGACCCACCTGGTCGAAGCGTACGTAGCGTTGTATTCTGGTCGGGATCGTGTACGCACATATATACTGGTCGATGTAGAGGCGCGCACGTGTCGTAGTAGAGGTATGCACGTAGCATGTACACGTACGTACAGCGGCCAGTGTGCTAGAAAGAAAATACGGTCACGTATGTGTACATATGGGTGGGATCTCGAACGCCTACTCGCGCATACGTACGGCCAGGGCTCGTGTACATGGCTGGGTCAGAACGGAGAAACAGGTTGTCGTCGTGTTCATGGGGAGCCAACCGGCTGGGTCGGAACGGAATGCGTCGTCGTGTTCATCGGGAGGGCTTGGACGGAACAGGTGATGGAAACGAGGCCTGACGCACCGCAGAACAGAGGAAACGGCCTTGTGTTCGACCGGCCATGTTCGAAACGGGATCCTGTTCATCGGGAGGGGTCTGGCGTACCACAAAATGGAGGAAACGGACCTCCTACGGTTGAAACGGGGTCCCTGTTGATCGGGAGGGGTGTGGCGTACCACAAAACGGACAAAACGGACTTGTGTTGGAGCGCTACGGTCGAAATGAGGGTCCTGTTCATCGGGAGGGGTGTGGCATACCGCAAAACGGGACTCCAAGGGATACTTTTCATCTCCACCTTCGACCTCCTCCAGCCTCACGGGCTACTGTTCATCCACCGTCGACCTCTTCCAGCCTCCACGGGCTCCTGCTCATCCAGCCTCCATTGCGCGCTACTCCACCGGCTACTGTTCAACCACTGCTCTCCACGGGCTCCTGTTAAACCACCCCTCCACGGGCACCCCTCCACCATGTATTGTTCATCCAGCCCTCCACAGGGTCGTCCTGCTCATCCAGCCCTCCACGGGGTCCTGTTCATCCAGCCCCAACCGGCTCGATCGATAGGGGTCTTATTCAACCAGAGGCAACGCCACGGGATCCTGTTCATCCACCCCCACCGCCCACTATTCAACCAAACCCCCCCGCAAGGCTCACTGTTCATCTAGAGGCAACATTGATCGACTTCAGTTAGCAGCAGTAGCGAAGGAATCGCTCGATCGAGTTCAGTTAACAACCATGGATCGATCGCTCTGGCTCAGTAATGCATAGCTTGCAGTGCAATCGCTCGGGTTCAGTTAGAGCCCAAAACCTCGCTCGGGTTCAGTTAGAGCCAATGCCTCGCACACACGCGCGTACATGTACGAGAGAAACATGCATCGCTCAGCCCCCAACAACCCACCGTAACCGGGAACTCCCCGAAATTTTCCTCGCCCTTGCTTCTACCACGGTTTTTTCCGTCATGGACGGCCCAAAGAATATCATGCAGCAGCATCTCCGGCCCGCCCAGGACGAAAAGCCCATTTTCCGTCATGATTTTCTGTCATAGAATTAGGAGCCCACCACATCTATGATGATACCGGGTTTTGTCATAATTATCGTCATAGAAGTGTCATAAGTATGACAGAAAAAATTTCGTTCGGCCCAAAATGTCACGGATGTGTCTTTTTTTTGTAGTGCTACCGCCACCCGCCAAGAAGCAAAGGAGGAGACCGGACAAGAAAGGCCCTAAAATCGCCAGAGCTGCTTCAAGCAGCTAGCCGCCTCTGAAGCCCCGGGTGGTAGAAAAAATACCTGTCGAAGGTGCAAAGCGTTTCCATGTCGACGGAGAACCAATCCTGCCCGCGAAAGCGCTAGAGCACATACTGAATAATGATCTATGGAGACTCCATGAAGATGTGCTGGCCATAGAAAAAAGCCTTCTCATCTCGGAAAAACCAGGATACCTGCTTTACGCGACTCAGGTGTCGGGCGGGAAGTTGTACGTCAAGAGATGGCCTACAGATAAGTTCATCCTGCGATTTGACTACATCTACGACATGTTCCACATTACCAAGCTGGATTTCCAGTTCATCCACATGTATGCGCTGTATCTCAACTACTTCATCAGGATCTAGAACATACAATATATCTGCGTCGCAGACCCGTACTATATGCACGAGAGCTTCTTGGGAGTCTGCAATGAGCACCGTGACTATGCGAGTAATAACCCACAAGTATAGGGGATCGCAACAGCTTTCGAGGGTAGAGTATTCAACCCAAATGTATTGATTCGACACAAGGGGAGCCAAAGAATATTCTTGAGTATTAGCAGTTGAGTTGTCAATTCAACCACACCTGGATAACTTAGTATCTGCAGCAAAGTATTTAGTAGCAAAAGTGGTATGATAGTAATGGTAACGGTAGCAAAAGTAAAGACAAATGTTTTTGGGTTTTTGTAGTAGTTGTAACAGTAGCAATGGAAAAGTAAATAAGCGAAGAACAATATGTGAAAAGCTCGTAGGCAATGGATAAATGATGGGTAATTATGCCGGATGCGATTCCTCATGCAATAGTTATAACATAGGGTGACACAGAACTATCTCCAGTTCATCAATGTAATGTAGGCATGTATTCTGTAAATAATCATACGCGCTTATGGAAAAGAACTTGTATGACATCTTTTGTCCTACCCTCCCGTGTTCAGCGGGGTCCTAGCGGAAACTAAGGGATATTAAGGCCTCCTTTTAATAGAGAACCGGAACAAAGCATTAGCACATAGTGAATACATGAAGAAGTCTCCCGATTATTGTCAATTCGGGGTTGTCAGATCATAACACATAATAGGTGACTATAGACTTGCAAGATAGGATCAAGAACACACATATATTCATGAAAACAAAATAGGTTCAAATCTGAAATCATGGCACTCGGGCCCTAGTGACAAGCATTAAGCATAGCAAAGTCATAGCAACATCAATCTGAGAACATAGTGGATACTAGGGATCAAACCCTAACAAAACTAACTTGATTACATGGTAAATGTCATCCAGCCCATCACCGTCCAGCAAGCCTACAATGGAATTACTCATGCACGGCGATGAGCATCATGAAATTGGTGATGGAGGATGGTTGATGATGACGACGGCGACGAATCCCCCTCTCCGGAGCCCCGAACAGACTCCAGATCAGCCCTCCCGAGAGAGATTAGGGCTTGGCGGCGGCTCCGTGTCGTAAAATGCGATGAAACTTTCTCCCTGATTTTTTTCTCCCCAAACGTGAATAGATGGAGTTGGAGTTGACATCGGTGGAGGTCCAGGGGCCCACGAGATAGGAGGCCGCGCCCTGGGGGGGGCCTGCCTCGTGGACAGGCTTTGGCCCCCGGCATTAATTCTTTTGCCAAAAATTCTTATTAATTCCAAAAAGTGCCTCCGTGGATTTCCAGGACATTTCGAGAACTTTTCTTTTCTACACATAAAACAAAATCATGGTAGTTCTGCTGAAAACAGCGTCAGTCCGGGTTAGTTTCTTTCAAATCATGCAAGTTAGAGTCCAAAACAAGGGCAAAAGTGTTTGGAAAAGTAGATACGTTGGAGACGTATCAACTCCCCCAAGCTTAAACCTTTGCTTGTCCTCAAGCAATTCAGTTGATAAACTGAAAGTGATAAAGAAAAACTTTTACGAACTCTATTTGCTCTTGTTGTTGTAACATGAAAAGCCAGCATTCAAGTTTTAGCAAATATTATGAACTAACAATACTCACAATAACACATAGGTCTCACAATTACTGATATCAATAACATAATCAGCTAGCGAGCCATAATAATAAAACTCGGATGACAACACTTTCTCAAAATAATCATAACATAATATAACAAAATGTATCTCGCTAGCCCTTTCTCGGACCGCAAAACATAAATGCAGAGCACCTTTAAAGATCAAGGACTGACTAAACATTGTAATTCATTGTAAAAGAGATCCAGTCAAGTCATACCCAATATAAACCAATAGTAATGAATGCAAATGACAGTGTGCTCTCCAGCGGGTGCTTTTAATTAGAAGGGTGATGACTCAACATAAAAGTAAATAGAAAGGCCCTTCGCAGAGGGAAGCAGGGATTTGTAGAGGTGCCAAAGCTCGATTTTAAAATAGAGATTGAGTAACATTTTGAGTGGCATACTTTTGCTGCCAACGCAACAACTATTAGATGGCTGTATCTTCCATACTACATGCATTACAGGCAATTCCCAAACAGAATGGTAAAGGTTTATACTCCCCCAACCACCAACAAGCATCAATCCATGGCTTGCTCGAAACAACGAGTGCCTCCAACATACAACAGCCCTGGGGGAGTTTTGTTTAATTATTTTGATTTGCTTTGATCTTTTTGGATCATGGGACTGGGCATCCCGTTTACCGACCCTTTCTCGTGATTGAGGAGCAGAGTCCACTCCTCTTGAGAATAACCCACCTAGCATGGAAGATATAGGCATCCCTAGTTGTAACATGAGCTGCTCGAGCATACAAAACAGAATTTCATTTCAAGGTTTAGAGTTTGGCACATACAAATTTACTTGGAACGGTAGGTAAATACCGCATATAGGTAGGTATAGTGGACTCATATGGAACAACTTTGGGGTTTAAGGAGGTTGGATGCACAAGCAGTATTCCCGCTTAGTACGGGTGAAGACTAGCAAAAGACTGCAAAGCGACCAACTGAGAGAGCGACAACAGTCGTAAGCATGCATTAAAATTAATTCACACCGAGTACAAGCATGAGTAGGATATAATCCACCATGAACATAAATATCATGAAGGCTATGTTGATTTGATTCAACTACATGCGTGAACATCTGCCAAGTCGAGTCACTCAATTCATTTAAAGGAGGATACCATCCCATCATATCACATCATAATCATTCTAATAGCGTGTTGGCACGCAAGGTAAACCATTATAACTCACAGCTAATCAAGCATGTCACAAGCAACTATAATCTCTAAATGTCATTGCAAATATGTTTACTTCACAATAGCTGACTCAGGAACAATGAACTGATCATATTTACAAAAACAAGAGAGGTCGAGTTCATACCAGCTTTTCTCATCCCAATAAGTCCATTATTTACAAAAACGACCGAACGATGTGTATAATAATAAGAGTGCACGTGCATTGGACTAAGCTGGAATCTGCAAGAATTCAACTCAAGAGAGAAGACAAGTAATATGGGCTCTAAGTTAAATAATCAATCATTCATATAAGAGCCACTAAGCATTTTCAATATGGTCTTCTCGACCCCTAAAAGAAAGAAAAGGAAATAAAACTATTTACACGGGAAAGCTCCCAACATGCAAAAAGAAGAACTATAAATCTTTTTAGGTTTTCATTTTAATTTCTACTACAAGCATGGAAATTGAACTAACTAATTTTTTTGGTTTTTCTTAAGGTTTATCAAACACACAAGAAGAAAACTAGAAAAAGAAATTTAAACTAGCATGGATAATACAATGAAAGAGTATGAGCACCGACGACTAGTGTGTCAACATGAATGTAAAGTCAGTGAGAAATACGTACTCCCCCAAGCTTAGACTTTTGGCCTAAGTTGGTTTAATACCAATGACCGCCTGGCTGATATCCATAAGAGAAACTGGGGGTAGTACTGAGATGCAGAGGCAACCGCCTCCTGAGCAGCAGTGTGCTAGCGAGCTGCCTCCATTCCCCTCTCATATTAAGTTGCTTCTTCCCTGGTGACAACATATCTTCCTTTTCCCTGATAATCAAAAAGGTAGGGAGCAGGAAGAGTAACAGGGACGACATTGCGTCTGTCATAGATTAGTCGATAATGGAGGAATTGTTCATTCCTCTCAAGAAAATGATGATCAAACATAGCTTCTTTATCCAAATAAATAGGAGGTACAATCATATCCCCATCTCGTGGAGCTATATTAAGAAAATTAGCCACACAGGTTGCATAAATTCCCCCAAAGAAATCTCCCCTTCTACTATTATTCTGCAACCTACGTGCAACTATTGCCCCCAAGTTATAACCTCTAAAACCTGATACTGCGCTCTTGAGGACACTAAGATCAGGGGCACACATGTGACATACCTTGTCCTTACCGTTAATGCATCTACCAATAAAGAGAGCCAAGTAACGTATAGCAGGAAAATGAATGCTCCCTATGGTAGCTTGTGCTACGTCCCTAGATTCTCCCACAGTAATACTAGCAAGAAAATCTCTAAATTCAGATTTGGGAGGATCATTAATATTACCCCACTGCGGGAGTTTGCAAGCAGTTGTGAATTCCTCTAAATCCATGGTATAAGATGTATCATAAATATCAAACATGACACTAGGAGAATTATGCGCAGAAATATATTCGAACCTCCGCACAAAGGAATCAGTCAATTGATAATATTGAGGACACTTGTAAGAAGTCCTCCAGCTCGGCATTACGCACATACGCGTCAAATTCTTCCTTGAAGCCTACTTCGACCATAAAATCATCGGTTGGCCACTCACAAGCCTGTACATTTGCGTCCCTTGGCAAATTAACATCTTGTGCACGTATAGCAATCCTTGGCCCTTCCTTTGCCGAGGAACCACCTTGGTACATTCTTCTAAGCATATTTCTTTTTCTGAAAATTTCTGAAATTTTAGTAACTACAAAACAAAAGTGGATAAAACTAAACAAGATTGATAGCAACTACTCCTACAAGTGCCCAGAGCCTATATCATGCATTGGAATTGCTTGGGACCTCAAAAATTTAACATGCAAGCTCAAGAACATGGTCAGCTATGCAGCACAAATTTGCAATGAATAAAGCACTAGAACAAAAACTAATTTGACCAATGGAGGAGTCACATACCAAGCAACAATCTCCCAAAGCAGTTTTGTGAATGGAGCTTTGAGCTAAGGGATCGAAAATCGCAGCAAAGCGAGCTAGAACTCGTGCTTGAGCTTGATGGGGATTTTTTAGGTAGAAGATGAAGTGTGTGGGTGCTGGCATAAGTGGAGGGGAGCCACCAGGGGCCCACGAGACAGGGGGCGCGCCCTATAGGGGGGCGCCCTCCTCTCTCGTGGCCTGGTGCTTGCCCCTCCTGCAATGTTTTCAGTGCCTAAAATCCCCAAATATTCTAGAAAAAATAATAATAAATTTGCAGGGCATTTGGAGCACTTTTATTTTCGGACTATTTTTTAATGCACGGATAATTCAGAAAACCGATGGATAATACTATTTTTGCTTTATTTAATCTAAATAAAAGAAAGTAAAAAGAGGGTACAGAAGGTTGTGTCTTCTAGTTTCATCCATCTCGTGATCATCAAAATGAATCCACTAACAAGGTTGATCAAGCCTTGTTAACAAACTCATTCCGAATAACACGGAACCGGAGAAATTTCGAATAACACTAAGTTACCTCAATGGGGTTATGAAAATCCCCAACAATAAGCATATCATACTTTTTCTTGACAGTAGGGAGAGGAAATCCAAAACCTCCAAAAATGATAGTTGGAACTTTTTCAATAGAATTGATGCTATGAACTTGAGATTGTTTCCTCGGAAAGTGTACCGTATGCTCATTACCATTAACATGAAAAGTGACATTGCCTTTGTTGCAATCAATAACAGCCCCTACAGTATTAAGAAAAGGTCTACCAAGGATGATAGACATACTATCGTCCTCGGGAATGTCAAGAATAACAAAGTCCGTTAAGATAGTGACATTTGCAACCACAACACGCACATCCTCACAAATGCTGACAGGTATAGCAGTTGATTTATCAGCCATTTGCAAAGATATTTCAGTAGGTGTCAACTTATTCATTTCAAGTCTATGATATAAATAGAGAGGCATAACAGTAACACCGGCTCCAAGATCACATAAAACAGTTATAACATATTTTCTTTTAATAGAGCATGGTATAGTTGGTATGCCCGGATCTCCATGTTTCTTTGGTATTCCACCCTTAAAAGTGTAATTAGCAAGCATGGTGGAAATTTCAGTTTCCGGTATCTTTCTTTTATTTGTAATGATATCCTTCATATACTTAGCATAAGGATTTACTTTAAGCATATTAGTTAAGCTCATACGCAAGAAGATAGGTCTAATCATTACAGCAAAGCGCTCAAAATCCTGATCATCCTTTGACTTGGATGGTTTAGGAGGAAAGGGCATGGGTTTCTGAACCCATGGTTCTCTTTCTTTACTGTGCTTCCTAGCAACAAAATCTCTCTTATCATAACGTTGATTCTTTGATTGTGGGTTATCAAGATCAACAACAGGTTCAATCTCCACATCATTGTTGTTGATAGGTTGAGCATCAACATGAACATTATCATTAACATTGTCACTAGGTTCATGTTCATCACCTTATTGAGTTTCAGCATCAGAAATAGAAATATCATTGGGATTTTCAGGTGTGTCTACAGTAGGTTCACTAGAAGCATGCAAAGTTCTATCGTTTTTCTTTTTCTTCTTTTGAGAAGAACTAGGTGCCTCTAAATTATTTATCTAAGAATCTTGCTCGATTCTCTTAGGGTTGCCTTCAGGATACAAAGGTTCCTGAGTCATTCTACCAGTTCTAGTAGCCACTCTAACAACAAAGTCATTTTTCTTATTTAATTCATCAAGAAAATCATTCTGAGCTTTAAGTACTTGCTCAGCTTGGGTAGCAACCATAGAAGCATATTTGCTAACGCGGTGAAGTTCATCTTTAACTCTAGCTATATTATCGCCTACACGTCCTATCTCGAAAGCATTATTCTTTAACTCTCTACCAACATAAGCATTAAAACTTTCTTGTCTAGCCATAAAGTCATCAAATTCATCTAAGCATGGGCTATAAAATTTAGTAGAGGGGACTTCAACTTTATCATATCTATAGAGAGAATTTACCTTTATTACCTGTGTTAGGTTATCAAGACAATATGGTTCTTCAGGCGGTATATTCAGACCATGTATTTCTTCAATAGGAGGTAAATTCTTAACATCTTCAGCTTTAATACCTTTTTCTTTCATTGATTTCTTTGCCTCTTGCATATATTCAGGACTGAGAAATAAAACACCTCTCTTCTTCGGAGTGGGTTTAGGAATAGGCTCAGGAGTTGGCTCAATTGGTTCAGGAATTACTTCAGGAACTGGCTAAGGAAGAGTCCAATTATTTTCATTAGTCAACATATTATTCAATAGTATTTCAGCTTCGTCGACTGTTCTTTCCCTGAAAACACAACCAACACAACTATCCAAGTAGTCCTTGGAAGCATCGGTTAGTCCATTATAAAAGATATCAAGTATTTCATTTTTCTTAAGAGGATGATCGGGCAAAGCATTAAGTAACCGGAGAAGCCTCCCCCAAGCTTGTGGGAGACTCGCTTCTTTGATTTGCACAAAATTATATATTTCCTGCAGGGCTGCTTGTTTCTTGTGAGCAGGGAAATATTTAGCAGAGAAGTAATAAATCATATCCTGGGGACTACGCACACAACCAAGAGCAAGAGAATTATACCAAGTCTTAGCATCACCCTTTAATGAGAATGGAAATATCTTAAGGATATATAAATAGCGAGACTTCTCATCATTAGTAAACAGTGTGGCTATATCATTAAACTGGGTAAGATGTGCCACAATAGTTTCAGATTCAAGGCCGTAAAAAGGATCGGATTCAAGTAAAGTAATAATATCAGGATCAACAGAGAATTCATAATCCTTATCAGTAACACAGATAGGTGAAGTAGCAAAAGCAGGATCGGGTTTCATTCTAGCATTAAGAGACTGCTGCTTCCATTTAGCTAATAATTTCTCAAGATCATTTCTATCATTGCAAGCAAGGATTTCCATAGCAGCTGTTTCATTCATAACATAACCCTTAGGAACAACAAGTAATACATAATCATTGGGGGAACCTTCATCATCACTATCATCAATAATAGGTTCTTCAATATTTTCATTCCCCTAACTCTAGCAAGTTGTTCATCAAGAATTTCACCTAATGGCACAGTAGTATCACGCACAGAAGTAGTTTCATCATGCATAGCAGAAGTGGCATCATCAATAACTAGCGACATATTAGAATTCATAGCAGTAGTACGTTTAGGTGTAGCAAGCCTACTGATAATAGAAGGAGAATCTAGTGCAAGGCTAAATGGCAGTTCCTTACCTCCCCTCGTAGTTGAGGGTAAATAGTAGTTCGATTGTCTTTCAAGTTCTTCATAGTGATCAACAGATATAAATCCCAAGTGACTCAGAGAATAGAGCTGTGCTCCCCGGAAACGGCGCGAGAAATTAGTCTTGATAACCCATAAGTATAGGGGATCGCAACAGCTTTCGAGGGTAGAGTATTCAACCCAAATTTATTGATTCAACACAAGGGGAGCCAAAGAATATTCTTGAGTATTAGCATTTGAGTTGTCCATTCAACCACACCTGGATAACTTAGTATGTGCAGCAAAGTATTTAGTAGCAAAAGTGGTATGATAGTAATGGTAGCGGTAGCAAAAGTAAAGACAAATGTTTTTGGGTTTTTGTAGTAGTTGTAACAGTAGCAATGGAGAGTAAATAAGCGAAGAACAATATGTGAAAAGCTCGTAGGCAATGGATCAGTGATGGATAATTATGCCGGATGCGATTCCTCATGCAATACTTATAACATAGGGTGACACAGAACTAGCTCCAGTTCATCAATGTAAGGTAGGCATGTATTCCGTAAATAATCATACGTGCTTATGGAAAAGAACTTGGATGACATCTTTTGTCCTACCCTCCCGTGTTCAGCGGGGTCCTAGCGGAAACTAAGGGATATTAAGGCCTCCTTTTAATAGAGAACCGGAACAAAGCATTAGCACATAGTGAATACATGAACTCCTCAAACTACGGTCATCACCAAGAAGTCTCCCGATTATTGTCAATTCGGGGTTGTCAGATCATAACACATAATAGGTGACTATAGACTTGCAAGATAGGATCAAGAACACACATATATTCATGAAAACAAAATAGGTTCAAATCTGAAATCATGGCACTCGGGCCCTAGTGACAAGCATTAAGCATAGCAAAGTCATAGCAACATCAATCTGAGAACATAGTGGATACTAGGGATCAAACCCTAACAAAACTAACTTGATTACATGGTAAATGTCATCCAGCCCATCACCGTCTAGCAAGCCTACAATGGAATTACTCATGCACGACGATGAGCATCATGAAATTGGTGATGGAGGATGGTTGATGATGACGACGGCGACGAATCCCCCTCTCCGGAGCCCCGAACGGACTCCAGATCAGCCCTCCCGAGAGAGATTAGGGCTTGGTGGCGGCTCCGTGTCGTAAAACGCGATGAAACTTTCTCCCTGATTTTTTTCTCCCCAAACGTGAATAGATGGAGTTGGAGTTGACGTCGGTGGAGGTCCAGGGGGCCCACGAGATAGGAGGCCGCGCCCTAGGGGGGGCGCCCCCCTATCTCGTGGACAGGCTGTGGGCCCCCAGGCATTAATTCTTTCGCCAAAAATTCTTATTAATTCCAAAAAGTGCCTCCGTGGATTTGAAGGACATTCCGAGAACTTTTCTTTTCTACACATAAAACAACATCATGGTAGTTCTGCTGAAAACAGCATCAGTCCGGGTTAGTTTCATTCAAATCATACAAGTTAGAGTCCAAAACATGGGAAAAAATGCTTGGAAAAGTAGATACGTTGGAGACGTATCAGCGAGCAAGTACATGGGCGACTTCATGTTGGCTAATAAGGACATGGAAGCGATTCTCCTACCTTATCATCCGACATAAGTCATCCACACATATCCTTTCGTAAGTTTTAATCATTCCTTTGCAAGCATGGAGGCTAATTTGATGTGTACTTATTTTGCGCAGGGGGGGGGGTCCTCATCGTTTTGCACCCAGATTAATTGTGGGGACCCCGACTCGCAAGTCGTGATCACCGAATGCACGTGTACAGTGATCCCAGAGATCAATGCTCACTGAACACACAGAAGCTGAATAACAAGAGTCTTACATCCATACATACCGTCTTACACAAATAGTGACCAACATGGTCAAGTCTTACATCGATAAAGCCTTAAGGGCTGAACATCAAATGAAACATAGCAGCGGAAAACGTCGTCGATAAGTAGAACCCATGCCATCTGCCTTAACCCTACAGGCATTCTGACTGGGAAAACGCCCTAGTTCGCATGATCGCCTCCAAAGAACTCTTCTCCGAACTCCGGTTCTTCCATGCCTGGTTAATTAAATAACCAGTGGCAAGCCAATGAGTACTTTGAATGTACTCGCAAGCAACCCATGATTTGGTTCAAGGTACAGTAATGCATGACATAGGTAAAGTTTTGCATAAAGCTAGTTTTGAGTGCAATGACATGTTCAACATCCTATAAAGCATGCATCAAGAGAATTCAAGTATCCATAAGAACTGGTCACAGATATCAACATAAATAGAAAGGGGCACCAACCCATTTATCATAAACAGAGAGGGCACCAACCCATCTCAATCGTGTCAAGTCCTCTGACTTGATCCAAGACAACACCATCATCTCACACACACCGGGTTTGGAAACAAGTGGACGTAGCCCAAGAGCGGTTACCCAACTGTCCTTGACCGTGGACACGGCTATTCGAATAGTTTTACACTCTGCAGAGGTTGCACACTTTACCCACTAGATCCGGGGAACTTCCGTGTCATCCACGACCCGCGGTACCTCAAGTACCCGGGGTAAGCACCCGATCACTACCTTTCCCTAGACGACACTAACATGGAGTCCACTCGATTGGTAGTAACCCCCATGCCGAACATTTCACATCATAAAGTTGTGGAGCCTCGCTCCCATTTTCATCATATACCACAAGCACGGGGTACCAACGGTGTGTCCGGTGCCCTGTGAAAACAGTCATGGCCGCCCTACCTGGCACGACCCCGTCCCAAGAGAGAGCACCAACTCTCCCCCGTCACTAGTAATGCGGGCTCCAAGCTAGTATCGGTCTAGGTACTCAATAATGCCCTTTCCCATATAAGGGTAGAGTGGTCGCGCATGTAAGGTTGGAATAACGGTCGCAACTCCGACCAATCCGTTTTGAAAACAACACACACCTTCCTTGGCACACCACTTCGTCATCAAGTGGTCACCCATCTCATCATCTCCCTCGGGCATAGGTGGCACCCGACGGGGTTTTTGAAAAGACTTTTGAAATCACATTGCCTCCTTCACCATGCACAAACCCACCCCATTTGCGTAGCATCTACATTTGCATCCTATCTACTCCCACCGGCATAACCCTCATAAGAAGGTAGGGCCAGGCACACTGCAAGTATCAACGAGGAAGTAATCGTGGTAACCAACCCACGTGGTTCACCATCTCATCATGATTCCGATGCATCGATAATAAAGAGCTAAAAATGACATGCATATAAAAGGGGTATCATAGTCATGGTCAAAGGGCTGCTTGCCTTGGTTGGCTTGATCTTCAAAGTCTTCAGGCTCTGCTCCTCCTTCTTCCTCAGCTACCTCGTCAAACACGGGATCTAACGTCGCAAGAAAACAACGGGAAAAATAAGACAATAATAAAAACAGAAAAGTCAAAGTGCTCACAAAAATGTCAACTTATTTTTGTAAAATACTAAGAGGAAGGCTAGGAAGGGGACAACTTTTGGTTTTGGTTTTGGAGCAGCAAAATAGGAGTTATGGATTTTCAAAGGCCTATTTAAATGCTAAAAACCACATTTAAATATTTACAGAGAATAAAAGGTGGTTGGATTTGAATGAAAGTTGCACCATTAAATAGGTTGCAATATTCTAGGAATTTAGAAATTGGAATCAATGCATTTGGATTAATATTCTGTCCTGTGGAATTTTTGGAAATAATACAGAAAAGGAAAAAGAGAAACGGCGCTGTGCCACTGGGCCAGAGAGGCCACAGCAGCAGCAGGCCCAGGGGGGGGGGAAACCCAGCCCACGCGGCCGCCACATCGAAGGCGTAAAGGCTGAATACGCCTTCAGCCGACGGCGGATCGGTGCGCGCGCGCGCGCACGTTTTAAACCTGACGGGTGGATCCCACCCGTCAGGGCGTGTGGCTGACGGGCCGGCACCACGGCGGCCGTCGTCTACCTCCGGCCAGAGGCGACGGCGAGCTCGCCGGCGGCGGTACAGGGCACGGGAAGGGATGCGGAGACTACCGTCGGACTCAGGGGCGAGTCGCGGTTCTGGTGGTGGTGGAGACGGTCGCCGGAGTGGCCTGCTTCGCCGGCGACGAGGTCCCGCGGCGGAGGCGCTTCGGCGTCAGTGGCTCCGGCCGGTTCCGGCTGCAAAACAAGGGGAAACGAGGGGGGAAAGAATCAGTGGCGCCTCGCGGTTCCAGATCGAGAGAGAGCTGGGGCGGAGAAGGCCTGTACCGCGCGGACGCCGACGAGCCGAGGCGGCGGAGCTCGAGCTCGATCTCGAGCTCGGGTGGTTCTGGAGAGGAAGGAGTGGTGCGGGAGGCCGATTGGGTGTGTGGAGGGGAGACAGGGAGGAAGAGAGAGGCTCGGGGGCACCTTATATAGGCTGGCCGCGGTTCACCGTAGGCGTGGCCTACGGGCGCCCGCGGGATCGGCTCTGGAGACCGTGGGAGAGGAGTTGGAGCTGTCCACGGCGCTCGTGGGGATGGAGTAGGGCGCCAGTGAGAAGGAGAGAGAGCGGGGGAGGGTTCTGGCGCCCGCGCGTGTGAGGCCGGCCATTGGCCGAGCCGGGCGGCGTCGGGCACGCGCTGCAGGAGGGGAGAGAGAGGAAGAGACAATGGGGACGGCACGGCGGCGTGTCGCAGACGTCAAGACACATCAACTGGCGCGATGGGAAGGCACGAGGCGGTCGGGAGGCGCGGTGTCAACGGTCGGCGCTCTGGCAGGCGCTCCAGAGCGCGACTTTGGCCGGCATCCGCGGGTTTTCCGCGTCGCGCGCGCGCCCTTTTCTGTCTGGAGGCTACAGTGGAAGGGGGCAAAACCTGGAAAGAGCCTGGGATGCTCTGGGGTGCAGAGGGGAGAGAGAGAGGCTGGGAGAGAGAAGGGAAGCTGTTGTCCAGAGAGGACAAACGTGATTCCCTCCTTCCTCCACATTGCTTCCTCGGGTAGAAAAGTGTCTAAGTGACAGAGGGGAGTGAGGAGGGGTTGTGGCAAAAAGATGAACTCAAGGAGATTAGTGGAAGTGGCAAAAATAGGCCATTTAGTATTCTGCCAGAAGGTGTTTGATGGAGTTTTGGGTAAGCTAATGACTCCCACTGGCCAAGATACTCCAAGGGGTGAAATTTCACATATATTTAGGGCCTTCCACCCATTTTGAGCTTATTTGAACAAAGTTGCCAATGCAACTTTTGCAAACCCTAGAAATGGGCAGAAATGGATTTGTGTAGATCCAGTGGAGTAAATCATTTCTCCTTGATGTACCACTTGGTGTGGTGGCCTTATTTGGTCACATGGTCAGGCTCACCAAAGTTGGGGTCTTGGAGAAAAAGTTGGTAGTGCAAAGTAGTTCAAACTTGATTCTGGTCAGAGAGGGTTTTGAGGCACTTTGACCAAGACTTCCTAGTCTCCAACCTGTGCCATTTGGTCCAGATGCATCATTAGACCAATGAAGCATGTCCACCAAGTTTGAGCACATTTGGACATACTTGGCATTGTAAAGTTGATCAAACTTCAGAATGGACAGAGATAGTTTTGAGGGGTTTTGATGGTGTTATCTTGTTCTCCAAGTCATGAGACTTGGCAAGATCATCTAACATGTCATATGTGACATGATAGAATTTTCCTGGAATTTTTGGAGAATATTTCCTTTGTAAATATTTCAAAAGCTTGAAATATCCAGGAAGGGTTTTAGAGGGATTTGACCAATATTTTGAACATGACCAGGTGTTGAAACTCTTATATATGGACAATATATGTCCTATGAGTTTCCATAAATTTTGTCAAATATTTTTAAAACAATAAAATAATTTTTCCCTATTAAAGACCATTTCTGGCCTTAAGAAAAAGCCTTTAAATAAAATAGTAAAACAATTTTTAAAATTATAGGTTTGTGGTTCCTGGGCATCCTATATCTAATAGGAGTCAAATATATTTTTGGAATGATTTTTACTGCCCTTAATCAAGTACTTGCAGTGCAAACCTCAATTCAGGGGTTTTTGGAAAACTAATTTTAGAAAATACTTTCTGGCCAAATTATTTTTGTAAGAAAATTCTATATAGCACTATTCACCTGGCATGGTCATTGGTCAGGAGCTTGGGGTAAGGAGATGGAATTTAGAGGGTAGAGTAGTTGACTTCAAGAAGCACTTGAAAGAAACACAGAGAGGAAACCAACTCCAAATAAAAGCCAAATAATGCAAAAAAAAAAGTTTTTGTTGGTCCAAACTTTCATGCTTTAATAATGAAAATGAAATGTTACAAAATGCAGGGTGTGACAGACCTACCCCCCTTGCAAGAATCTCGTCCCCGAGATTCCTAAACTAGGCTTAAAAGAGATACGGAAATTCGGATCTAAGGTAGTCTTCACGCTCCCAAGTTGCTTCTGCTTCAGTGTGGTTGCTCCATTGGACCTTGAAGTACTTGATGGTGCGCCTTCGAGTGCGTCGCTCAGCCTCATCCAGAATGCAGATGGGCCGCTCACGATAAGTCAAATCAGGTTGAAGATCAACGGCTTGGTGATTGACGTCCTTGTAGAGGTCGGGCTTGTCTGGAACTTGGAGACACTTCCGGAGTTGTGACACGTGGAACACGTTGTGCACATCAGAAAGTTCAGGTGGAAGTTCCAACTGGTAAGCCACCTCCCCTCGTCGCTCAGTGATCTTGAAGGGCCCAATGTATCTCGGAGCGAGCTTTCCCCTGACATGAAAGCGCTGGGCTCCTTTGAGAGGGGTGACCCGGAGATAGACATGGTCTCCAACTCGGAAGTTTATGTCTCTGCGACGTGAGTCCGCATAGCTCTTCTGCCTTGACTTGGCAGACTTCAGACGCTCTCTGACAAGCTGGACTTGCTCTTCTGCTTCACGAAGGATATCAGGCCCAAAGACAAGTCCTTCTCCGGTCTCCGACCAGTTGAGAGGTGTACGACACTTCCGCCCGTATAACACTTCAAATGGTGCCATCTGAAGGCTGGCCTGATAACTGTTGTTGTAAGAGAACTCGGCGAAAGGGAGGCAATCTTCCCACTTAGCTCCATAAGCTAAGACACAGGCTCGGAGCATGTCTTCGAGTATTTGATTCACTCGCTCGGTCTGACCTCCGGTCTGTGGGTGGAAAGCAGTGCTGAAGGACAACTTGGTCCCCATAGCCTCCTGGAATTTCTTCCAAAACCTTGAGGTGAACTGGGTTCCTCGATCTGACACAATCTCCTTGGGAACACCATGAAGGCTCACGATTCGGTTGATGTAGAGACTGGCTAACTGGTTCCCCTTGTAGGTCGTCTTGACAGGAATGAAGTGGGCCACCTTGGTCAAATGGTCAACGATGACCCATATTGAGTCATGTCCCTTGCTTGACCTGGGTAAACCGGTGATGAAGTCCATCCCGACTCTGTCCCGCTTCCATTCAGGCACCTTAAGGGGTTGCAACAATCCAGCGGGTCGCTGATGCTCAGCTTAGACTCTCTGGCATACGTCGCATTTTGCAACATAGGTGGCAATCTCCCTTTTCATCCCGTGCCACCAAAATTTTTCCTTCAGGTCTTGATACATCTTGGTGCCTCCAGGGTGGATGGAATATGGGCTGTCATGAGCTTCTTGCAAGATCAGGTTCTTGAGCTCAACCTTGTTGGGCACGCAGATGCGATTCCCAAACCACACAATTCCTTCCTCATCTTCTGAGAATCCTGAGGCTTTGCCTGCCTTGATCTTCCTCTTGATGCCTTCAATACTCTCATGCCCCTTCTGAGCTTTCTTGATATCATCCATCAAGGTAGGCTTAACTTCGAGGCTGGCCAAGAATCCTGGTGCAACCAGTTCCAACCCGAAGCTTTCAAGTTCTTCATACAAGGCGGGTAGCTTGTGCTTTAGCATAGCATTCAAGGAGCAAGCCTTCCTGCTCAACGCGTCTGCTACCACATTAGCCTTTCCAGGGTGGTATTGAACACTGAGGTCATAATCCTTTATCAACTCTAGCCATCTTCTCTGCCTCATGTTCAATTCCCTCTGAGTGAAAATATACTTCAGACTTTTGTGATCCGTGTATATCTCACATCGCTTCCCCAAGAGGTAATGTCGCCAAGTCTTCAGGGCATGAACCACTGCTGCTAGCTCAAGGTCATGAGTAGCGTAGTTCTCTTCGTGAGGTCGTAGCTGCCTTGAAAGGTAGGCCACGACTCTGCCTTCTTGCATCAGAACACCTCCCAGTCCGATTCTTGACGCATCACAATATATCACAAACTCCTTGTGTATATCTGGTGTGGCCAGAACTGGAGCGGTGGTTAGCCTCTTCTTCAGCTCCTGGAAGCTTTCTTCGCACTTCGGCGTCCATTCGAACTTCTTGTCCTTCTTCAAGAGCTGAGTCATGGGTCGGGCAATGCTTGAGAATCCTTCAACGAACTTGCGGTAATATCCCGCGAGTCCGAGGAAGCTTCTGACTTCCTTCACATTGCTCGGGGATTGCCATTCAGTCACGGCTTCAATCTTAGCAGGGTCGACTGACAATCCTTCTTCAGTTAGAACATGACCCAGAAATCCAACTTCACGCAGCCAGAATTCACACTTGCTGAACTTGGCATACAGTTGGTGCTCTTGAAGCTTGTCTAGGACCATCCTCAAGTGTTGCTCGTGCTCTTCTTCCGACTTCGAGAAGACAAGAATGTCATCAATGAAGACGACGACGAACTTGTCCAAATATTCCATGAAGACCTTATTCATGAGATACATGAAGTAAGCTGGGGCATTGGTCAACCCAAAGGACATGACCGTGCATTCATACAGGCCATATCTGGTTACGAATGCCATCTTCGGAATATCTTGGGGTCTGATCTTCAGTTGGTAGTACCCAGATCTGAGGTCGATCTTGGAGAACACCTTGGCCCCATTGAGTTGATCAAATAGATCTTCAATCTTGGGAAGTGGGTACTTGTTCTTGATTGTAACCTCGTTGAGGGAGCGGTAGTCAATGCATAAGCGGATGGTACCGTCCTTCTTTGCCACAAACAGAACAGGTGATCCCCAAGGGGAGGCACTAGGGCGGATAAATCCCTTCCTCAACTGCTCTTCCAACTGCTAACTCCTCCGATCCCATCCTATAAGGCTTCTTATAGATGGGTCCTGCTCCGGGTATGAGCTCGATGATGAACTCAATGTCTCGGTCAGGAGGCATTCCTGGTAGCTCATCAGGAAAAACTTCGGGATACTCGCATACTACCGGCACTTGTTCCAATCCAACTTCAGTCAGACAGTTGGCTTGGTTGGCTTGAGCAGAAGAGGGGTTGGAGGCAAATTTGACCTCGACTCCTCGGCCATTGGTCATAGTGACCGTCCGGTTGGCGCAATCAATCAAGCCTTGGTGCTTGCTGAGCCAATCCATTCCCAAGATCACATCCAAGCCTTGTGATTTTAGGATGATAAGGTCTGCTAGGAAGTCTACCCCGTTAATGGTAATCCCGACTCCTTTACATCCTATCTTGGCTCTCATCTCTGCTCCGGGGGTTTGTACCACCATAGGGTTATTCAGGGGTGTAGGGGTCATGCCACTTTTTAATGCAAAATTTTGGGTGACAAAAGAATGCGTGGCTCCAGAATCAAACAAAACAGTTGCGGGTGCTGAATTGACAAGGAACGTACCCAGCACGACGTCCGGGTCTTCCTGGGCTTCTTCCGCGGTGACATGATTCACACGACCCCTGCCATTGTTGGGCAAGTTGCGGGGAGCTTGGTTCCTTGGTGGCATTCCACGGCCTTGTCCCGGGTTCTGCGCATTGGGGCGCGGGGCGTCAGGCTTCTTGTTAGGGCAATTCTTGGAGTAATGCCCTGGCTGTCCACATCCGAAACAAGTGACTTGATTGGGGACGACGCCCTTGCCAGCATTGTTATTGGGGTTGTTGTAAGCTGGCCTGGGGTTGGCATACTGCTGAGGTGGATAGTTGGTGCGAGGTGCAGGAGCTCTTGGCTGCTGATAGGCTGGCTTGACCGGGGCTGGCTGCCACGGGCGAGGCTTCTGGTTGCTGGAGCTACCCTTGCTGATCATCTTGCGCTTACGAGTGTCATCCAAGGCACGTCGCTTGTCCTCAAGCATGAGTGCCTTGTTCACCAGATCAGGAAAGGTTGGGCAGTCACACACAACAAGCGAGTACTGCAGAGTCTAGTTAAGGCCTTCCATGAAGCGCTCCCTTTTGGCAGCATCAGTGCTGACATCTTCAGGGGCATACCTTGAGAGAACACTGAACTTCTGCATGTACTCCTTGACAGTGCTACTACCTTGCTTCAGGGCTCGGAACTCACGCTTCTTGATGGCCATGATTCCAGAAGGGATGTGGGCCTTGTGGAATTCCGTCTTGAAGGTGTCCCAAGTGATGTCTTGCTCAACATGCATAGCCTTGAATCCATCCCACCAAGCTCTGGCAGTCCCCCCGAGACAGTGGGCAGCATACGCCACTTTATCACGGTCCTCAGTGCATCCGACTAGTGCCAGCAGATCCTCAATGGTGCGGACCCAGTCGTCTGCATCCAGGGGTTCAGCAGTCTCAATGAAAGTGGGTGGTGCATGCTTCTTGAACTCCAACAGTGTGGAACGTCCAGGGCCGTGCCCCGCCGGCTGGCGGTTGACAGCCTGAGCAATCATCTGGAGGGCTGCAGTGTTGGCTTGGCGCTCCTCTCGAAAGGCTTGGAGAAGCTGAGCCATATCCATGCTTGGAGGAGGTGGTGGTGGTGGAGTCTGTCCTTGGGCTTGGTCCTGGCTGGCTCCGGCCTCAGCAGAACCTCCGGCTTCTTGCGGCTGGGTAGAGGTACCAGTACGTGTTACAACAGGCATCCTGTTGGAGCGGTCAAGGTCTCATGATTGGGAACAACAATGAGGGGAAGCAGTAGAGATGGAATGCCTAGCAAGGGGGTGGTGTGACACAAATTAAGTAAAACAAAGGCCAGAAGGGCCAAACTCATGCATTAAAACCAAATGGGGAATGTAGTCGTTTACAAGCTCCCAAAGGGAAAGTACGACTTCATCAAAGCAAGTTGAAAGCAAACACAACCTAACATGGTTTCATAAGAACCATTACAAGGACTCGACTTCGCAAAAGGGGTACACGACCTATCCAACCATAGGCTACGAGCTAGCCTATCCTAGTCCTGAACGGAGTCTAAGTGGTGGAATGCTCGGTCGGGTATTCTGGCTCCTCTGGATCTTCCTCCTCATCTTCATCTGTCTTGGTCTCTTCATCGCTTGAGGAAGCGGGGGAGTGAAGGAGCTGAACACGGCGCTGCTCTCGTCATCACCTTCCTTACGATAAGGCAGGTAACGAGTGGCTGGCTCTCTCGCCATCTCTGGCAGGAGATCCCGGAGGCGAGTCAGCGCCTTGAGGGCAGCAGTCTCCACGGCGAGGAGCAGTGTCGCCATCTGGGGTCCCTCAAAGAACCAGCTCGTCGGGGCGTCATTCGCCCTCACGACTACCTCCACGTGATACTCCCTCTTGGTGCTGTCGACCCAGTGCTCGTGGTAGGAGAAGGTGGGGACTCGAGTGAACTGGCACTTCCTGAGGCTATCCTCAAGAAGCACAGGAAACCCAGTGGTCAGGAAGTCCTCGGGTACGGCGGCCATCTACAAAAAGTGGAAGGGGAAGGGTCAATAAAGGAATGTGACCTATGTTTGGGATACTAACATAAACATAGGTATATGGGTAACCTGGTGGATAGTCTCGCTCTAACTAACGTCCATGCTAACTAAGGCTTCCTACAGTCAGGATGGCTCTGATACCAGCTCTGTGGGGACCCCGACTCGCAAGTCGTGATCACCGAATGCACGTGTACAGTGATCCCAAAGATCAATGCTCACTGAACACACAGAAGCTGAATAACAAGAGTCTTACATCCATACATACCGTCTTACACAAATAGTGACCAACATGGTCAAGTCTTACATCGATAAAGCCTTAAGGGCTGAACATCAAATGAAACATAGCAGCGGAAAACGTCGTCGATAAGTAGAACCCATGCCATCTGCCTTAACCCTACAGGCATTCTGACTGGGAAAACGCCCTAGTTCGCATGATCGCCTCCAAAGAACTCTTCTCCGAACTCCGGTTCTTCCATGCCTGGTTAATTAAATAACCAGTGGCAAGCCAATGAGTACTTTGAATGTACTCGCAAGCAACCCATGATTTGGTTCAAGGTACAGTAATGCATGACATAGGTAAAGTTTTGCATAAAGCTAGTTTTGAGTGCAGGACATGTTCAACATCCTATAAAGCATGCATCAAGAGAATTCAAGTAACCATAAGATCTGGTCACAGATATCAACATAAATAGAAAGGGGCACCAACCCATTTATCATAAACAGAGAGGGCACCAACCCATCTCAATCGTGTCAAGTCCTCTGACTTGATCCAAGACAACACCATCATCTCACACACACCGGGTTTGGAAACAAGTGGACGTAGCCCAAGAGCGGTTACCCAACTGTCCTTGACCGTGGACACGGCTATTCGAATAGTTTTACACTCTGCAGAGGTTGCACACTTTACCCACTAGATCCGGGGAACTTCCGTGTCATCCACGACCCGCAGTACCTCAAGTACCCGGGGTAAGCACCCGATCACTACCTTTCCCTAGACGACACTAACATGGAGTCCACTCGATTGGTAGTAACCCCCGTGCCGAACATTTCACATCATAAAGTTGTGGAGCCTCGCTCCCATTTTCATCATATACCACAAGCACGGGGTACCAACGGTGTGTCCGGTGCCCTGTGAAAACAGTCATGGCCGCCCTACCTGGCACGACCCCGTCCCAAGAGAGAGCACCAACTCTCCCCCGTCACTAGTAATGCGGGCTCCAAGCTAGTATCGGTCTAGGTACTCAATAATGCCCTTTCCCATATAAGGGTAGAGTGGTCGCGCATGTAAGGTTGGAATAACGGTCGCAACTCCGACCAATCCGTTTTGAAAACAACACACACCTTCCTTGGCGCACCACTTCGTCATCAAGTGGTCACCCATCTCATCATCTCCCTCGGGCATAAGTGGCACCCGACGGGGTTTTCGAAAAGACTTTTGAAATCACATTGCCTCCTTCACCATGCACAAACCCACCCCATTTGCGTAGCATCTACATTTGCATCCTATCTACTCCCACCGGCATAACCCTCATAAGAAGGTAGGGCCATGCACACTGCAAGTATCAACGAGGAAGTAATCGTGGTAACCAACCCACGTGGTTCACCATCTCATCATGATTCCGATGCATTGATAATAAAGAGCTAAAAATGACATGCATATAAAGGGGTATCATAGTCATGGTCAAAGGGCTGCTTGCCTTGGTTGGCTTGATCTTCAAAGTCTTCAGGCCCTGCTCCTCCTTCTTCCTCAGCTACCTCGTCAAATACGGGATCTAACGTCGCAAGAAAACAACGGGAAAATAAGGCAATAATAAAAACAGAAAAGTCAAAGTGCTCACAAAAATGTCAACTTATTTTTGTAAAATACTAGGAGGAAGGCTAGGAAGGGGACAACTTTTGGTTTTGGTTTTGGAGCAGCAAAATAGGAGTTATGGATTTTCAAAGGCCTATTTAAATGCTAAAAACCACATTTAAATATTTACAGAGAAGAAAAGGTGGTTGGATTTGAGTGAAAGTTGCACCATTAAATAGGTTGCAATATTCTAGGAATTTAGAAATTGGAATCAATGCATTTGGATTAATATTCTGCCCTGTGGAATATTTGGAAATAATACAGAAAAGGAAAAAGAAAAACGGCGCTGTGCCACTGGGCCAGAGAGGCCACAGCAGCAGCAGGCCCAGGGGGGAAACCCAGCCCACGCGGCCGCCACGTCGAAGGCGTAAAGGCTGAATACGCCTTCGGCCGACGGCGGATAGGTGCGCGCGCGCGCGCACGTTTTAAACCTGACGGGTGGATCCCACCCGTCAGGGCGTGTGGCTGACGGGCCGGCCCCACGGCGGCCGTCGTCTACCTCCGGCCAGAGGCGACGGCGAGCTCGCCGGCGGCGGTACAGGGCACGGGAAGGGATGCGGAGACTACCGTCGGACTCAGGGGCGAGTCGCGGTTCTGGTGGTGGTGGAGACGGTCGCCGGAGTGGCCTGCTTCGCCGGCGACGAGGTCCCGCGGCGGAGGCGCTTCGGCGTCAGTGGCTCCGGCCGGTTCCGGCTGCAAAACAAGGGGAAACGAGGGGGGAAAGAATCAGTGGCGCCTCGCGGTTCCAGATCGAGAGAGAGCTGGGGCGGAGAAGGCCTGTACCGCACGGACGCCGACGAGCCGAGGCGGCGGAGCTCGAGCTCGATCTCGAGCTCGGGTGGTTCTGGAGAGGAAGGAGTGGTGCGGGAGGCCGATTGGGTGTGTGGAGGGGCGACAGGGAGGAAGAGAGAGGCTCGGGGGCACCTTATATAGGCTGGCCGCGGTTCACCGTAGGCGTGGCCTACGGGCGCCCGCGGGATCGGCTCTGGAGACCGTGGGAGAGGAGTTGGAGCTGTCCACGGCGCTCGTGGGGATGGAGTAGGGCGCCAGTGAGAAGGAGAGAGAGCGGGGGAGGGTTCTGGCGCCCGCGCGTGTGAGGCCGGCCATTGGCCGAGCCGGGCGGCGTCGGGCACGCGCTGCAGGAGGGGAGAGAGAGGGAGAGACAATGGGGACGGCACGGCGGCGTGTCGCAGACGTCAAGACACATCAACTGGCGCGATGGGAAGGCACGAGGCGGTCGGGAGGCGCGGTGTCAACGGTCGGCGCTCTGGCAGGCGCTCCAGAGCGCGACTTTGGCTGGCATCCGCGGGTTTTCCGCGTCGCGCGCGCGCCCTTTTCTGTCTGGAGGCTACAGTGGAAGGGGGCAAAACCTGGAAAGAGCCTGGGATGCTCTGGGGTGCAGAGGGGAGAGAGAGAGGCTGGGAGAGAGAAGGGAAGCTGTTGTCCAGAGAGGACAAACGTGATTCCCTCCTTCCTCCACATTGCTTCCTCGGGTAGAAAAGTGTCTAAGTGACAGAGGGGAGTGAGGAGGGGTTGTGGCAAAAAGATGAACTCAAGGAGATTAGTGGAAGTGGCAAAAATAGGCCTTTTAGTATTCTGCCAGAAGGTGTTTGATGGAGTTTTGGGTAAGCTAATGACTCCCACTGGCCAAGATACTCCAAGGGGTGAAATTTCACATATATTTAGGGCCTTCCACCCATTTTGAGCTTATTTGAACAAAGTTGCCAATGCAACTTTTGCAAACCCTAGAAATGGGCAGAAATGGATTTGTGTAGATCCAGTGGAGTAAATCATTTCTCCTTGATGTACCACTTGGTGTGGTGGCCTTATTTGGTCACATGGTCAGGCTCACCAAAGTTGGGGTCTTGGAGAAAAAGTTGGTAGTGCAAAGTAGTTCAAACTTGATTCTGGTCAGAGAGGGTTTTGAGGCACTTTGACCAAGACTTCCTAGTCTCCAACCTGTGCCATTTGGTCCAGATGCATCATTAGATCAATGAAGCATGTCCACCAAGTTTGAGCACATTTGGACATACTTGGCAATGTAAAGTTGATCAAACTTCAGAATGGACAGAGATAGTTTTGAGGGGTTTTGATGGTGTTATCTTGTTCTCCAAGTCATGAGACTTGGCAAGATCATCTAACATGTCATATGTGACATGATAGAATTTTCCTGGAATTTTTGGAGAATATTTCCTTTGTAAATATTTCAAAAGCTTGAAATATCCAGGAAGGGTTTTAGAGGGATTTGACCAATATTTTGAACATGACCAGGTGTTGAAACTCTTATATATGGACAATATATGTCCTATGAGTTTCCATAAATTTTGTCAAATATTTTTAAAACAATAAAATAATTTTTCCCTATTAAAGACCATTTCTGGCCTTAAGAAAAAGCCTTTAAATAAAATAGTAAAACAATTTTTAAAATTATAGGTTTGTGGTTCCTGGGCATCCTATATCTAATAGGAGTCAAATATATTTTTGGAATGATTTTTACTGCCCTTAATCAAGTACTTGCAGTGCAAACCTCAATTCAGGGGTTTTTGGAAAACTAATTTTAGAAAATACTTTCTGGCCAAATTATTTTTGTAAGAAAATTCTATATAGCACTATTCACCTGGCATGGTCATTGGTCAGGAGCTTGGGGTAAGGAGATGGAATTTAGAGGGTAGAGTAGTTGACTTCAAGAAGCACTTGAAAGAAACACAGAGAGGAAACCAACTCCAAATAAAAGCCAAATAATGCAAAAAAAAAGTTTTTGTTGGTCCAAACTTTCATGCTTTAATAATGAAAATGAAATGTTACAAAATGCAGGGTGTGACATTAATCCCATGCTATGTACTTGGACTCATCAAAGAACATCAAGAAAAACGATTACACGCATAAAAAGAGTGTTCTTGATAGTTCCCTGTTAGCCTTCAGCCTATCTGGTGGACATATGAAGGTGAAAAAGAACAGGAAGAACGGGCTGGCTTTCGGCCATAAGTCTGACTTCTGCTGCATCCAGCAATCGTACACCAGTAAGGCTGATGGATTATACCTCATGCACCACCTGCTCGAGTGCAGAAGGGATAATCAACGCCTTCACATGTCAGCTACTACCAACGATATCAAGATTGTAAACTGGGACACAAGCATAGGAAATACACCAGATCATCGAATCCGAGCTAAGTTTTATCAAGTACAGTGTGAGATTGACCAAGTGATCATGAAGCAGGCCCTCAAACCAACAGGGATGTTCTACCATATGCCAATCACGCGGGATGATGTTCGAACGTTGCTACTCGCTCAACGTCTGGACCTAAAGCCTTTCAAGAAGCTCAGGTGCTTCCTCCCTGACTATGAAGATTGGTCCGCCGACATGGACGACTAATTGTCGATGACAATCTGTCACTAGTGTCTTTCTATGGCAAAACTTTGAATTTATGCACGGCGAAACTCTGTGATGTAATTAAACCATCCTCCTGAACTAGCATAAATCGCTCTAGTTAATTAGTTTGGGTATGAGGAACTTCATTATTTATGTTTACTATTGGTTGCTTGTATTTTGCTAATTATGCCTCTTTGTTTTCTTAAGTACATTATGTTCCATATTATCGTTGAATTCATCAACTAACGATGCAGGTACATAGATCAGAGATGGCGAAGAACTGCTACACCGTGTTTTTTGGGAGAGTTCCAGGAGTATATGACCACTTGCCAGACGCTCAGGCCCAGGTGGACAAGTACGCAGGTGCTAGCCACAGAGGGTTTGATAGCAGAGTCGAAGCGGAAAGTAGTTAATTGAGGTGGACGCTTCGGCAAGAGCGGGAGCAAAACTGCCGGTGCCTCAAGATGTACTACATAGTCACGCTCTTGCTCATGCTAATCTCTCTTCTCTTCTTCATCGTGGTTTAAAATAGAGATGATGAAACTTGTGTGTGTGCCATGACCATGCAGTTGCACTTATTCGAGACATGACATGACTTGTGTATCGTTATTTTTGAGATGTGATGGTATTTGTGTTGAATGATGATGATGATGATGGTATGACAAGACTACTGTATGTGTATGATATGATGAGAATATTGTATGTTTATTATGATCCGATGAAACTACTGTATAGAGCATGCACAAATATATCACAAATACGTAGAGGGGGAACAAATCTGTGTAAGAAGGAATACTAGAAGTAGCGCTAGAAGACATCTAGCGGCAGTGCTGGATTAGCAGCAGTGCCCGCTTTGTTGCAGCGCTACAGATAGGTAGCAGTAGCGCTCGTGCTGCCAGTGCTACAGCTAACCATACTTACTAGTAGCGCTGGTCAGGACATTGCTACTACCACAACTTAATTGTAGCACGTTAGCAGCAGCGCTGGACCCAACGCTACTACTATAGGTATTTCAAGCGCTACTAGTAGGCTTTCTCCTAGTAGCGCACTTGCAAGCATCTGCAACTACGAGAAATATATTAAGATAAAATCTAACCATACCATTAAACATTTGGATCCAAATCGGTCCCTTACGAAGTAGCACATAAACTAGGGTTTAAGCTTCTGTCACTCTAGCAACCCATCATCTAATAAGTACTCCACAATGCATTCCCTTAGGCCCAAATATGGTTGAGTGCCATGTAGTCGACGTTCACATGACACCACTAAGGGAATCACAACATACCTATAATCAAAATATCGAACACATATCAAGTTCACATGATTACTTGCAACATGAATTCTTACGTGGCCTCAAGAAAAAAGTAACTACTCATAAATAATAATCATGCTCAAGATCAGTGGGTATTAAATAGAATAATGGATCTAAACATGTAGTCTTCCACCAAATAAACCATATAGTAATCAACTACTATATGTAATCAACACTACTAGTCACCCACAAGTACCAATCTAAGGTCCCGCTACAAAGATTGAACACAAAAGATGAACTAGGTTTTTAGAGGAGATGGTGTTGTTGAAGATGTTGATGGAGATGGCCCTCCCAAAGATGGGAGAGTTATTCGTGATGACAATGACGATGATTACCCCCTCCGGGAGGGAAGTTTTCCCGGCGGAATCGCTCCGCTGGAGGGAAAAACTGCTCCTTCCCAAGTTCTGCCTCGAGACATCGTCGCTTCGTCCCGAAAGTCCTAGTCTAATTTTTTCTAGGTCAAAATGACTTATATACCAGAAGATGGGCCCCGGAGGTGGGCCGAGGAGGGCAAAACCCACCAGGGCGCGCCTGGGCTCCCTGGCGCACGCAGGTGGGTTGTGCCCACCTGGTGGGCCCCTCTGGTAGTTATTTGCTCCAATATTTTTATATATTGCAAAACAATTCTCCATAAATTTTCAGCTCATTTGGAGATGTGCAGAATAGGTAACGCTGACGTAGCTTTCTCAGGGTCCAGAATTCCAACTGCCGGTATTCTCCCTCTTTGTGTAAACCTTGCATATTATGAGAGGAAAGGCATTAGAATTACTCCCAAAAGAATTATTATGCATAACAACATTATAAATAACAGTAGGAAAAACATGATGCAAAATGGACGTATCAACTCCCCCAAGCTTAGAGCTCGCTTGTCCTCAAGCGAAAAACCGAAATCGGAAAACATGTCCACATGCTTAGAGAGATAGAGAGAGAGGTGTCGATAAAAACAAAATAGGGGCATAGAAGCATCATGATTATTATTATAACAGCAAGGAACTTAATCATAAAGCTTTATCATACAAATTTTATCATAAAACTTCTTTTGACAGTAACAATTCATCACAACATTGAAGTATTAACCATAAACTTCATTGAATACCAACAAACTATGTTTTTAGTGAACTTTGTAACTACAATTCATCATATTTTCAGGAAGGGTCACGTGTCGGAGCATTTAAGAAAGTCCACATACTCAACCATCATATAGTCTTCTACGATTGCTAATACTCACAGCATACCCATGAATAAAAAGTTTCAACTAGACACATAGAAAGATAGGGGCTTATAGTTTCGCCTCCCAACGTATTCACCTCAAGGGTGATGTCAACAATAATAACTCATGCTCACTCATATCCAGCTAGATATATGTGCCTAGATCTTTCTTCACCACATGATGCTTGCAAAAAGAAAAAATAAAAAGGAATAGGGAGGAATACTTTGACTCTTGCATAGAAGTAAATACATAAAAGTAAAAGATATGCACTTCGCAGAGGGAAGCAGAGGTTGCCATGCGAAATTTTTTTGTATGCCAAATCCCTTGGTGCAAAAGAACGTCACGTTATATTGCCCCTTATGATGGCAACATTTATTATGCAGTCTGTCGCTTTTATTATTTTTCCATCACAAGTTCGTACAACTCTTAATTTTCTCTTACACTAAATGATCCAACACATTTAGAAGAAATTTTTACTGCCTTATTGCACAGATGAAAACGTACTAGAAGGATCTTACTCAATCCATAGGTAGGTACGGTGGACTCTCTAGGCATGAATTTTGGTTTAAGTTTTTTAGATGCACAAGTAGTATCTCTACTTAATGCGGAACTTTTGGCTAGCAAATATACTGAGAAAGCACCAGATGTTGAAGGATCTATGACAATATAACATCTATGTGAATATGAACAAACATAATTCATTACGTTGTCTTCCTTGTCCAACGTCAACAATTTTGACACATAATATTTATTGGGGGCTCACAATCATAAAAGATGTCCAAGATAGTGTATTTGCATGTGAATCTTCTCTTCCCTTATTAATTCTTTCATGAAAGGCATTATTGACCAATGCTATCTTTGTCAATATCCAACAAATTTTACCACTTATACTTTTCCTTATGTGATGTCATTACTTACTATAAGATTAGCATATGATCTTTTTCATTTATTTTCCTTTCTTTTCATTGAAACATAAAAAGGTAAGCAAACAAAACTCAAACTAAACTTTATTATATATCTCGCACACAATTGCATAGATAGGTAGATCACTAAGAATGCACTCGAAAAGAAAGGATCGAACTAAACTTTTATTGAACTAAACGAGAGGATAACTAAATATCAAACTAAAATAGATAAAGGCAAAGATAGTGGTGGTGATATGATATTGGGGCACCTCCCACAAGCTTTGCAAAAGCCAAGGGGAGTACCCATACCAAGAACTCAAGTTTCCTTTGGTGGTGAACATGATGATGGTGTCAGTGAAGTAGTAGCGGGTTTAGCATCCTCCATGGCGGTGGTTCACCATCATGTGAACAAGAATGAGTCTCACGAGTCCTGCAGCTGGCAGGTGAACTCATACCGTTAAATCTTGCCTCTTATTCAAAGACTTGATTTTGGAGATCATAGATTTGGATTTGCAGAAAATTGATTTGCTCGTTGAGGGTGAAGACGATGTCCGTCATGCACTGGTACAACAAGGTGTTATACAAACGGTTTTTAACCCCTTTCTGCGACGATGCTTTGAACCATCGCCAAGTGAGTGACTGCAATACGGGGGGTCCTTCCCACACGACCCAAAAACCATTAGGGATAGGGAGCCTTCATGCATACAGTTGTCCCTAGAAAACTATTTCTGATATCTCCAATATCCAAAACGCTTCATCCTTGCAACTCGTTTGTGCTTGCATTGTCATCGCAGTCGGTACTCTGTAGTGCTATGTTTATGATGCATGACCCATCACAAATAGTTCACGGCTATAGAACGTGTACGATAAGCAGATAATCACACATATTCAATTTTTTGAACTGTCGGCGTTCTGGGAACAGGGGTACCCAGACTTGCCTGCCTGCGGCCTACGGCGTGGCTCAAGGAGTGGCCCAGGATGGCCCATCTTGATCAACACATGCTCAAGACCCTCGCGAGGGGCCAAGCCTCGTGGGGCGGACGATAGGAGGCTTCCTCGAGCATAGCCTCGTCAGGCTGGCTCGCGAGGAGGCGGGGTACCTCACGAGGTGCCCATGACGTAAGCCATGACGACCGAGGCCAGGCGAGTACCAGGCGGGCGTGGCCTGCGCAGAGTCCTTGTTTCCTCTTTGGTGCAAAGGGGGCAAGCGCATGGATGAGTATCACGCAAAGGAAACCATTTCGGTACAACAAGACCAAGACCAGCGGGACGGCAGGATGGAGGTCAACGTGGAGCCCAAGTCGGCGTCATCGTCAGAGCCTTTGGCAGCCGAAGACCGACTTTAGTCAGGATAAGTGTACTAGATGTCCCCCTTCAAAATGGCCAATTGTTGGCGCCCTTCCCGCTCAATATTTGGGGAGAGGCCTAGGGCCTCCGCCTATAAATAGAACTAGCCACTCACAGGGTGAGGGGGGAGAGATTTTGGGCATCTGCATCTGGAGATAGAGAGAGAGAGAGGCGACTGAACTACCCCTAGCAGTTCATCGCTCCAGCCAAGAACAGACCCTCGCGAGGCTGTTCTTCCTTGTATTGTTCATCATCAGCCCCTAAGGCAATCCACACACCACAAACTGGAGTAGGGTATTACACCACAATTGCGGCCTGAACCAGTATAAACCTCATGTCCCTTGTGCTGGTGTAGTTTTAGATCCTTGCGAGGCGACGAGACATGGGTAGGTAGGCGGTGTGATCTCCGCGTGCACCCCAGAGTTTGAACCTTGAGGGTCTGCCGGAACACGAAACCCGAGATTTCACGCGCCAGGTAGGGGTGCGCCAGAATCCACCTTCCGTTGCCTCGTGTTTCGCCGCCCGTCGCATCATCATCATCATGTCCGGCGACCCAACGGGCAATCCCGATCCCTGGGCGGCCTAGCCCGCTCGCGCAGAGCCGCTTGCCCCGGGCGACCTGAACCCTGTGCGCCAGGCAGCCCGCGGTTCGCAGGGCGCTGCAGGCCATGGGCGAGGTGGCCAGGCGGTACCAGCTCTCACACCGCGGCAGGTGCGGTCGGCAGCAAGGGCCTCAAGCCATGCCGCGGCCACGGCGCCGTACACCCGGCGGGAGCAGGCAAACTCAAGGGTCGCGCTCACGTTGGCCCGAGAGCTACTGCGATGCAGGCTGCTAGAGGGTGGCCGTGACGTGCTACTGGAGCGGGTGGCGGAGCTCCTGGGCTCAGCCGCCTCGGGAGCTCACCCCTTTGGCGCCCAGCCGCCGCCTCAGGCCCAAGGTGGACTGCACGGAGGCCCCACGCACGCCCGCATAGCTCCGAGCAGATTTCAGGGCCACTCCAATGCCAACCTGGCCGTCGGTGCCTGGCTGCCGATAGTGCCGCCTCCGCCTCCAACCAGCGAAGCAGGATCCACTACAGTCCACGGTCCCGGTGGGCCGTCGCGCTACCACTCCCAGGTGGGCACCTCGAGCGGGACTGCATGGCACACGGGGCACTACAGCGAGGCATTCGGGGCGGCGGCCCCGGAAGCGTATGTGCCCCACATGGTGGATCAAGGACACGCGCAGGAGGAAGACCATGGCTCGTTCCTTTGCCCAAGCTGGGGGAAAGAGACACACGAAGCTGAACTCTTTCAGGAGCCCAGGGAAGGCCTCGTCGACCGCGCCGGAGGCAGCGACTATCGGGTACCACTAATCCCTCAGGAACAGGCATACACTAACCATGGATCGCAGGAGGTACAGGTCGTCGCGCCGGATGGCCGCCCCAATACAGCAGGTTCCTACCCCTCAGGAGGAGGGCACCGGGGGCTGCAGGACGGGGGCCGAGATCCGGCCTCGCCCCCGCGGCGCTCGGAGCAAGGCATCCTCAGGAGGTAGGCCCTCTGCTGGGGAGGTGCCTCAGGCCCTACCCCGGGCAGAGGACCCGTGGTCGTCGGGGGAACCGCTGGCGACCGCTCTATCCCATCGGTGGCGTCCTCGGTCTCCGGCCGTCATCGATGGCAATAGAGTGCGGTGCAAGGCGGGGCCCTTGTCTGGCGATATGAAGCAAGGCTGGTACCTGTGAAGAAGGCCCAGTGCACGCCCCGGAGTCTCCGAAGAGACGCCCTTGGGCCTCGGGGGCTCCCGCCCATGCCCAGTGGCAGCACTTAGCTCCGCGCTGGTGAGAAGACGTCGAAGACTAGACTAGGTGCCGGACGCGGCCTTTCTGCTTTTTTTGCCTTTCCTTTGGTTGTCGTTTTTCCCCTGTTCGGATTTAAGTTGGATTTGAGCTTGAGACTTGCGTGTGTTTGGGGAAGGGGTGTTTAGTCTCGTTCGAGCAATCTCTCGCGTTCTAGTTACCGCTTTACGTCCATCCAGCTTCAGCTGCCACCCCTCATGAGCCCCTCGCGAGCCGGGCCAGGCCCAGCATGCACGCAGTCCAGACTGCCGTCACGCCCTCTTAGGAGGTTCTCATTACAGGTTCAATGGGCTCGATCAGGAGGCATTCAGGGCGCCACGGCCCTCCGCAGGCTTGCTCAGGGCCCACGCGGGTCGAAGGTAAACAAGCCAGTCGACTCGTCACGAGACCAGCCGCTCGGCGCAAGCATACGGGTGATATCACGTGTGAAATATGCTAAATGCAAGTTTTTACATGAGGGGCTCCCCCTCCCAAAATGCTCTTACAACCTTCTAGGCCAAGCCCGAACTCTATCTGCGTAGGGTAAAAAGCAGGAACAACACGCGGTCAATCGGATAAATCCCCCAATGCATCCTCAGAAGCACCTCCAGAGTCGTCACTGGCATCGCTGGCCTCTCCATCACCTTCTACGTCGCTGTCATTAGCACCTGGGTCATTCAACACGCCGCCCTCATCAGCAACCACGACCACACCGTCGACATCAGCGGTGAAGGCCCTAACAAGGGCGTCCACGTTGTCTTCCACCCAATGCGCCAGGTTGCCCCGGATGGCCAGGGGCACCGGTGCGAAGGCGGCATCGAAGTCAAAGTGGGGGTCCATGTTCTGAAGATGACTGAAGACGCGAGAAAAAGCACGCCCAAGCAGGGCACGGCTCCTCTCCTCCACCAACCTGTCGGCTCTGCCCGACCGAGTCTCTAGCGGCGTTACCAGCATAGTTAACCTCATGAGGCTCCCCAACGGCTGCCTCGCAAATGTTACCCAAGGCTGTGTTAGCTCTTTCCCGGAGCATAGGGCCATGCATGTGCTCCAGGGTCTTCTGCTGGCGTATCTCGTCCTCGCTTCGCCGCGCGAAGGCCTCAGTCGCGTCCACCCTTTGATGGAGAAGAAGTAACTCGGCGCGGGAGGAAGCCAGTTCTGCATGTGCCGCGCCAAGGGCGGACCCGGCAGCGTCCGCACGCCGTGTCACTTCATCCAGCTTGGCCTTCAGGGCGGTGGTCCTGCCCTCTGATTCGACCTTGATCAACTCCAGCCTCTCCTTGAACTCGTGCTCGAGGTTCGAAAGGGCCGCCGCCACCCGACGCTCAACCTCTTCTTGGCTCGGGCTTCCCTCGCGGAAACGTCATCCTCCGCCTGCGCCACTAGGAACTCCCTCGTCTCCAATCGCTCGAGGTCCAGGGTGTGCTCGGTGGCCTCCAGCGTCAGTGCCTCCTCACGTTCCTGAAGCTCCGCCCGGTCGACCGAGCCCCCCTTCATCGATGCAAGGGCCGCCTCATGCAACTCCACCTGTTGCTCCAGGGAGCTACTCCAGGCCCGGAGCTCCCACACCCGCTCTTCTGCGGCCCTATGCCACTGGTTAGCTTCCTGAGCCTCCTCGATGGCCCGGGAGTAGGCCTCCCGAGAAGCCGCCAGCGACACCTCGGCTTTCTCATTATCGAGGTCACGCTGGTGGCGCGCAAGGGCAACGGCCACTTTCAGCTTGCGCCTCTTCTCAGCTCGGCGCAGGACCTCGGCCTCAAGGCGCGCGTCCTCGTCAGCAACCTCTACACCAAGCTGGCTCACTGCGTCAGCCGCCCTCCGGTGGAACCCTTGGCGGAGGGCGCGGCGCTCCTGAGCGCGCTCGAGCACGCCTTCTGCGTCATCCTCTGCCCCAGGCGCGCACGGAGGGCCACGGACCAGCGCTCCCCCTCTGGGCAGGGGGCTGGGGGCTGGCGCCCTCGCGATGGCCGGACGCGCCTCGCCAGAAGCCTGGCCTAGAGCTGGTTCATCCTCCAAGGAAGAATGCAAGACCGACCTCAGCCAGTCGCCGTCCACGACCAATCGAAGAGCCCAGGGCAGGCTGGCTATGCCCCGGCAGGGCTCGCGAAGGATGGTCGCGAGGTGCGCAGAATCATGACGCATCACAGGATGGCCCACCTCTCTAACCGGCCTTACCACAAGGGCAGTGCTTGTGCTCTGGGCGCTTGGGGACGGTGGAGAGGGCGAGGCCTGGAGGGATGGCTCCTAAGCCATCTCCGTGAACTCGGCAAGAAGGGCCCTCCAGGGCAATGATCAGCTGAAGCAGCAGGAAAGTAAGGGACTGAGAAAGGGGAAGGCTTACTCATCAGTGGCGAAGTACTTCCTGCGCTTCAATAGGCAGCAAGGGTAATCATCACCCAAGGCCTCCCTTCTCTTTCGGAGAGCCTCGAAGTCCACGCGGAAGCGGCCCAGGAGCTCGGCGCAAGGGTCAGCCTGCGATGAGGAAGAAGCGCCAATGTGACCGGCATCAGGGACATCGCCCTGGCGCACGCCGCCAGACGCCGCACCAAGAAGGGTGGCCGGGGCCTCAGGGGCCTCTGCCACGGGAGCCGCGGGCCGCGGCTCAACACCTTCAGCCGCCATAGGGCAGGCCTCAGGAGCTACCGCCTCAGGAGTTTCGCATGGCGTCATCATTCCGACGGTGGCCCCCTCAGCCCCAGGCGGCCCTTGCCTCCCAGCTCTACCACTCGAGGAAGGACCGTCGCGGGCAACCGGAAGGGCAACCACAAAAACTGGGTTCTCACGAGGTCCCATGAGGCCTGCGGGGCGCAGCCCCCATTCATCGAAGCTGGGCATCTGCTTCACAAAATCAGCCCTGTTTTAGCAAAGATACAACAGGGCACCCCCTTGCCGAATGCTGCCAGGGGAAGGGTCCCCAGTCAGGATCATGAGAACCTTCCTCAGCACTTCAGGCGTCAGATCTTCCTCATGGAGCCTCATGCAGTCTTCACGCCCCCCGAGGGCACACATCCGGCGAGAATGGCGCTGGAGAGGGGCAATGCAGCATAGGAGGAACTCCTTCACCACCTTGGGTGCCGTAACACCGAGCGCGCTCAAGTTCGCAAAGCGACGCCAAACGAAGACGAGCCGGGGGCTTGTGAGCGTCTCCTGGCCCCAGCCCGAATTAGGGATAGCGGGCAAGGTTGGCTCCGAAAGCAGGGGGCTGGGCACTCCGACATCCATGTACAGCCACCACTCACGGAACCCAGTTGCAAGCAGGGGAAGGCTGAAATCAATCCCTGAGGCCGCCGTTTCTGGTGCAGCGAGGAAGCTCACGCACCCAGAGCATTGGGTGGGGTCACTAAGGCGCAAAGAGAAGAAGTGGTGCAGCAAGGCAACTGAAGGAGGAATGCCCATCATCGCCTCGCACACAAAAGCAAAAACGGCAAGAAGAGTAATGGATATGGGACCCAAATGCATCATGTGGAACTGGTAATGGGAAAGCACAGCGTTGAAGAAATCAGAAAAGGAGGGAACCAGTCCCGCCCACAGGGCATCGTCGAAGTACCGGACCTTGGTGACTATTCTGTCAATGGAGAAGTGAGACGCGGGCCAGACCGTCGTCCTCCCGCACTTGTTGAAGATGGTGGCAAGGGCATAACTGACCTTGTCCAAGCCTTCCAGGTTGAGTATGATCGACCGATCGACAGCAGGAGCCGTCGATGGCAACGGGCGGGGTAAGGGCACAGGCTTTTGCCGTTTCCCCTTCTTTGTCGGAGCCATGGGGACAGGAAGGGGGAGGATGCAAGATTGGATTGGAAGCGGAGGCTAGACCTCGAGAGAAGGAAGAGCAGGAGGCGCGCGCGCGGCGAGAAGAGGGGTGACTGTGTGCAACCGCCGGTCCTCCTAGCTGGGCGCAAAATAAGGAGGCATGGGGAAACAGGGACGCCCACGTCCAATCAACCGCCACGCGGTGCCCAAGGCCGCAGGCTATTGGGGCCGGCGGCGCTTCGCATGTGCCCCTTCGCTTCTTTGCTAAGCTAAGTCCGGGCGCACCTTGGGCCCGGGGGCTACTGTCGGCGTTCTGGGAATGGGGGTACCCAGACTTGCCTGCCTGCAGCCTGCGGCGTGGCTCAAGGAGTGGCCCAGTAGGTCCCATCTTCATCAACACATGCTCAAGACCCTCGCGAGGGGCCATGCCTCGCGGGGCGGATGACAGGAGGCTTCCTCGGGCACAGCCTCGTCAGGCTGGCTCGCAAGGAGGCGGAGATATCAAGGCGGGGTACCTCACAAGGTGCCCATGACGACCGAGGCCAGGCGAGCGCCAGGCGGGCGCCGGCCTGCGCAGATTCCTTGTTTCCTCTTTGGTGCAAAGCGGGCAAGCGCATGCAAGAGTATCACACAAAGGCAACCATTTCGGTGCAACAAGACCAAGACCAGCGGGACGGCAGGATGGAGGTCATCGTGGAGCCCAAGCCGGCGTCATCGTCAGAGCCTTTGGCAGCCGAAGACCGACTTTAGTCAGGATAAGTGTACTAGATGTCCCCCTTCAAAATGGCCAATTGTTGGCGCCCTTCCCACTCAATATTTGGGGAGAGGCCCAGGCCTCTGCCTATAAATAGGACTAGCCACCCACAGGGTGAGGGGGGGGGGAGATTTTGGGCATCTGCATCTGGAGATAGAGAGAGAGAGGCGACTGAACTCCCCCTAGCAGTTCATCGCTCCAGCCAAAATAGACCCTCACAAGGCTGTTCTTCCTTGTATTATTCATCATCAGCCTCTGAGGCAATCCACAGACCACAAACCGGAGTAGGGTATTACACCACAATGGTGGCCTGAACCAGTATAAACCGCGTGTCCCTTGTGCTGTTCTTCGTGTAGTTTTAGATCCTTGTGACGCGACGAGACATGGGTAGGCAGGAGGTGTGATCTCCGCGTGCACCCCAGGGTTCGAACCTTGAGGGTCTGCCGGAACTCGAAACCCGACATGAACCGTATGGGATTCGACGCTAGAGCGCATATAGTTCTCCCTATAAAACTATAGGCGCAGCTTAAATACATCCCAGACGATTCATCCGTCATACCAGCGTCGGATGAATACCTATCACACATGTTCTTCTATGACCAAACGTTTGCGATGGGCACAACATCATAAACAGTCCATAATTGCCAAGCGTGTGTGATAGGGAGACTTTCACAAACATTTAATAAGAAGGAACTGTGTGACACTACTAGAAAAACCCCTACTAATGGCGCACCTAATATGGCCATTAATGGCGCATCTGTGGTGCGCCATTAATAGCACGCCATTAATAATTTTTACTAATAGCGCACCACCTGGTGCGCCATTAGTATCTGGTATACTAATGGCGCACCGCGGGTGCGCCATTAGTATAGGCCAGGGTGCGCCATTAGTATGCCTCCTAGGGGCCATGTATACCCAGGTGCTTTGGCATACTAATGGCGCACCACCACTAGATGCGCCGTTAGTAACCGCGACATACTAATGGTGCACTGCCCAGTGATGCGCCATTAGTATGCACTGTCATACTAATGGCGCACTGTCATGTGATGCGCCATTAGTATGAATATTAGGTTTTTTTTATTTTTTATTTTCTGTTTTTTGCACAGGTTACAAAATGTATAATTTGACAAAATATAGACAGCACACATCAACAACAGATTCATCGAATACAATAGAAGATTAGTCTTTGAATACAATTCATCATATTAGTCTCCGAATACAATTCATCATATTAGTCTCCGAATTGAAAAGACCGAACAAAGATAGAACATTATATTGCAAGTCTCGAGACCACGAGTAGCGAGTTTGTCTTCACATTACAAGTCGATATCGATCATCTAAACTACCATCACATAGAAGAGAGCTGCGGTCATCACGATGAGCATCATCATGATGAAACTCGTCTTCATCTGGTTCCTCCAACGCTCCCTCCCCTCTCCCGCTAGATAGCGGGCGTATCTAGATTCGGCCTCGGCCCTAGTGGTGTACCCTTTGTAACTGTTACCGCTGAATCGGTGAACCTGTCTCTGACACTCCTCCCAGTCATCATAGACTCCGGGAACCTTACCCTTGTACACGACATACGTCGGCATCGCTATGCACTAGCCAAACAAAACGTTAGTACCAATTCACAGACAATACATAAGCAATATATAAGTATGCAACAGAACGATCAGAAGAGAAAAGCAAGACATTAATAGCATCGATTACATCTAAGTTGAACGACTCTCGAAACCAAAGAGACATACTACAAGTTCATTAAAGTTTAATTACAACATGAGCCAAACGATGTTTCAGAACTAGACACAGCATCACTGCTTTCGACTCGACTCAAGGGACCGGAGCGTGGATGAAGCCGCCGTCTATCGTGGGAGTCATGAAATAACGGTCGTTGTCAGCCTGCATTTGTAGCATTGTGTCGATGTCACTGTTGGACGGTTGATTGTTGAGGTAGAACTGCCCCGAGGTACGAAGGACATCTTGATGGATGATTTCCGCAAACTCCGATTGGATGCGAAAGAATTCTTGTCGGAGGTCCGCGTCCTGGATTGCCGACACGCTCTTTGCCCAATCTTTGAGTTTACTCGGTAGCAGAAGTTGATGATGGTCCTGTACGATCGCCCGCATGTGATGGATGGCGTAGTAGGCACCCTTCTGACCGCCAGGCGGCTGCTTGACGCAGTAGAACGTCGTATTGTGGGAGAACACGTGCTTGCCGTACTTACGAATAGGCCTGGTGAAGGTGCCTCCAGATTTGGCGTAGCCGAGGAGAACATCATCAAGAACCTTCTTGACATTTGTGTAGTCTACATTCGACTAATGGTCCGGGTCGAAATACGTGGCCATGGAATATTTGGGGCTTAGGAGGATAAGCGTGCATTGTGTGTCACTGCAGAAAACACGGAATGTTAAAAGAAAAACGATCGAAATGTAAGAATTCATATGTTACGGGGCGGTTGAGGGGAGGACTTACTCGGGAAAGTAAGGCACGAGGAAGTTATCCTTATCTTGGTTTGCCAGAATGACGCCTTCGAGGTAAGAACTCGCGACTTGCTGGTCCCCAGCGCTGCCCAAGATCTTGGCACGCATGTAGAAGGGGTCGACTATCACGATGTCCGGGATCTTGTCGCGAATGATCCGCATCTCCATACTCAGCGAAAATAGCCGAACGAAGGTGTAGTGCAGCGGATGAAGGTTCAACATAGCGTGGATGTCATCAAAACGCAGGACGATCGTATGCCCGATGGAGTTATCCACAAAGCCCTTGCCCTCTGGCACCTTGGCCGCGAAAACCGGGTATGCCACATCCTTCTCTCTGAGACGCCGCTTCTCCAAAGCAAGAACACTGTCATGCAGACTCCGCATAGCACCGGTTGCAGCATTGAGCATATTTGTCGGTAGCATCGCCCTACCCACCACATGCACCCTCCTCGAGATATCCTGCGGTGAAGGTGGCCCGTCCTGAGCACGGATCGTACTCGGTGCCGGCTGGCTCGCACCCTTCTTACTCTTTCTTTTGCGTGCCTTCTTCATCTCCTGTAATGGGACCGAGTTCTGCTCACAGACCGCCTTCTTGAGTGTGTTGGGGCTGATAATATTTCGCACCTCGCCTATCTGAGGCTCGGTGAAGTCGGCAGCTGGAGGCGTCTCCTGAGAGCTGAACACCAGACGGCGCCTGTTGTAACTTGGCTTCTCCGCGGTACCAGCTAGATCGCACACGTCTTTTGTTGGGCTTGGTTCTTGAGATGGAGGCCCCATGAAGTCGCCATCGTACCCATGATTGGCAAAGTACTGATCAACGTTGGCAAATGTATCGTCATCGTCGTCGTTGTCGTTCTGATCCTGTGCCATATGCATGTTTGGATCCAGTGGAATAGGGATGTCCGGCACCGTTACGGCGGTCTTGCCATGGGGCCGACTTGGCGCCGGCACGACTGGCGGTGTTGTCTTTGGGGTGGTGTCCCCCGCCCCCAAACGAATCTGGCTCTTCGGCCAAACCAGGGGCCAGCTCAGGCAGGCGCTGAGGGTCATCACGTCATCATCGTCGGCCCCGACGGGTCGAATCAGAGGTAACAAGTCGTCGCAGCCTGGCAGCACCCGAACCAGTTGAACCCTAAACAAGTTGGGTGGCATCTGGGTACCATGGAACAAGGGGTTGCCCGGTTGAACGATTTTGCCCTTGGCGACATCGACCAACTCGTTGTTCACGAAGTGGAGGAGAGTGCACGGAACGTCGGCGGCGCCCTGCGAAAACATGTAGGGCGTCAGGGATGCCCAGTCAAAGGCAAGGAGATGAAGTCCTCGGCCGAGAGAGGCTTAATTAGTTACTGTGATGATGGCGTCGAGCTCGGCTAACGGAGGTGCCGCTTGCTGCAGAGGTGCCGGCCGGCGTACACCCGGGTGCATTAAGCTCCCGTGCCGGTGTCGGAGACACCAATGCCGCCTCCGCCGGAGGCACCAATGGCCCCGCCATCGCATTATGCGAGTTGCTGGCCGTGAAGCTAGGAATCGGGGGCGGCCCCTGTTGGCCGCCCGCAATCCACGCACTCAACCCCGAGATCAAGGTAGGCACAATGGCGGTGATCGTCGCTCCGAGTCGTTGTTCCACTTGCTCTTGGACAATCTCCGGAATCCGCGCCACCTGTGCCTTGAGTTCTTGAACCTCTCGCGCCTGGCTTTCCAAGCTGGTCTTTTTCTCCTTCCGCACACCAGCGGTATAGTATGACCCCCATTTTGTCGACAAGCCTTTGTCGGCCACACGACCAGCTGACGTCGGCTTACTGAGCTTATCCTTGTTTTTCATTACATTCAACGCCCTATTTAGAGTGGTGTCCCAAGGGTTGCTCTTAGTCGACCCTACGCTACTGCTTTCAGTCGCCTGTGGAAGGAATGTGAACCATTTAGAAATTTGGCTTCATTAATTAGAATGCAACCATATGGAGCTAATTACGCAGGGGTGTATTCCTTACCAGAACAAGCTCAAGCTGCCTGGTCTTCGGATCCGTGGTAAGCTCCTTTGTTTTCGGGTCCTTCTTGTACCGGGCCCTGACAAAGTTCCTGGTCTGCTTGTTACCGCTGTATTTCTCGAAGAGGGGCGGTAGGCCTTGCTCGGCACGGTCCGCCTCCTCCTTGTCCCATATAGGCTCCGCCACTCTGTAACCGCCGGGACCGAGTGTGTGTTCCCCTATGTTCAGCTCCCGCATTTGTTTCCCCCACTCACTTGATTGGGAGCTTGCGGTGCTCGAGCAATTGATCTTGAAGTCGTTGTAGTCATCTTCGGTGATCGAAGGATTTTTCTCCTTGATCTTCTGATAACTCTCACCTTTCTCGATCATTTTCTTCACATTGCTTTTCCAAGTAGATAGGGCCTTGCTCATCTTCGTGAGGGCAGCATTGTTCACTTTATTCCCTTTGAGGCTTGTGTTTGCAAATTCAGCGGGGAACTTGTATCGTTCGTGCAGCTTCGTGAAGTGGAGGTGGCGCAAATTCCCTCGGCCAGGATGCCTCAGGTTCTCGGTGTTGATCGAGACGGTGCTCCGGACAATGCCCCCGAGCTGAAGCGAGTACCCCTTGACTATTCGTTCGGGCGCCGTTGGATACCCGTTGGAGTCCACTTCAGTAACTTCCTCCTTGAGGGTGAGGAGCACGATCGGGCGCCGGTCCTTCTGTTGCCTCTTCGGTTGGCTGCCATCTGTGCGGGTGCTGCCATCATCAGTGGTGGCATCCTCGGCGGCACCATCAGTGGTGGCATCAGTGTGGTCATCCTCGGCGGCACCATCAGTGGTCTCAGGATCGGTGGGGAAGGCGGCGGCCTCATACAAGTGAGGTTGTTCCTCCATCTCCTGGGACAGCTCCCAGAATGCCTTGCCGCCCGAACCCTCGGCCTCATCGTTGTGGGCCATGTTTCTCTCTAAATAGAAACAAAGTTTGGTCAAAAAGTTGGTTATTGTCAAGGAACAAGATCTCTAAGTTGACCAAATAACCTAATTCTCGAGGAATGTCGCCAAAAAGTTGGTTATTGTCAAGGAACAATTGAGAGATGTTTGTGATATTGCCTACGTGTTTTGGGATAGAACCTGTTAGTGTGTTGTTGCTAAGGTCCAAGTCCATGTTCTCAGGGTAACCTAGTTCTTGAGGGGTGTGTCTAGAAAGTTCACTCTTCTTTTTAGAAGACAAGCGTCTGAAATGGTATTGCCTTTCCTTAATTTGTACTATTTTTTCATTGTGTTGAATACTTATGTGGGTGAGTGTATCTGTAATTACTTTTTACTACACCGCAGGGTGTTCAAACACGCGGAGAGGATAAACGCTAGCAGGCTGATCATTGCATATCATTCATAACCATGAATGAAGGCTCAATGGACCAAGGAAAGAAAACCTACACAAACACAAGGATGACTATTGGAGACACTCAGGCCTGCTGCTTTGTGTTGATTGTTCAGAAGCTAGGGAATGTCCATTATATATAGATGCAGAGAAGCTTCGGCCGTGGTGAAGGTCAACCCCTATATTTTAATTGGAGGGCCAAGAGATAAGCTAAGCTGCAAATTATGAATCTGCGTCGAAAATTGCACCACATTCAGCATAGGGCAGGAGACGCCTACCCTAATGAATATGTTATTCTCACAGCTCATCACTTACTGAACTTGTAAATCATTTCCGTGAAAACAATCAAACGGTTTTCAGCGACAAGTGATACAAGGAACTAAACTGGGTTTCAGCTCTACATGGGCCTGAGTGGACTTGAGCAAATGTGTGTATGTGATGTGCCCCAACAGGGTAAACTTATTAAGATATACTCCAATCTTCATCAAGTTGCAGTTTTGAAACGTTGGCAGTTTTTCTAGCTGATGAAAGGAAACGATTTCCTTCCTGGACTATCGAGTCATGCACACGTTGGGTTAATGCGCAGTCGAACTCTGATGAAGAAAAATAGAAAGTATATGGCATAAAGGGGTCTAGACTTGTGCAATTTTGACATTTAGGGTTACCCAAATGCATGTTTTATGACTTCTGAAGCCAGACAGAAACTCCGATTATTTTTGGTTCTGTACATGATGCAAAATGGATGGATGGATGAATATAATGAAGCAAGTAATTGTCCTGCCTTGGAAATTAAGCTGGTGCCTACAGGTATATGTATGTATTGTTCTGTTGGTCCTGAAAAACAAAAGCTATCTAGCTAGTATTTTCAGGTTCAGTTGTGAATAAAATACTAAACTAATCCAACCACTAAAGCAAATTAATTTTTATTTCGGTTGAGAATCGGGCACCTTCTAGGTCAAGAAAATTGGGCATGACCTTTGCTAATTTTCTTGACCTAGGAGTGCCCCATTTCTCAACCGAAACGGAAATTAATCAACGTTTCAGGAGAAAGGGGTTATTTTAGAAGATCACAAGTAGCAGCAGCATCATTTGACAAAATCACAACTAGCAGCAACAACTCGTAGATAGCAGCAAATAGGTACACTAATGCATGGCTGAGATTGAACGCACAACCCCAAACTTAAAAGCACTGGACCAATATGAAGCACTTCAATCTGGTCTAATAATTAATTCATCTGGCAGCTAACAAGTGTAACTCTGTCAAGCCAAGATGGTATGAGCTGTTCATGGAAGCCTTTGATCATGTATCTAAAGGCATAGACAAAATCTACAAGCAGTTAACAAAAAGGTCATAGGCTATCAACAAAATGTACTTTGAAACCACCATAATCAACAAAATGGGATTGGGTCATTCTTTACCACGATTTTATGCCATCCTATAAACAGATGTGTTTCAGTGAAATGTACTTTGAAACCACCATAATCAAGAGATGCCAGGCCTCTCCCTGTCATCGCCCCCTTTATGTACGATAACAAGAACATCTATTGGAACTTCTTTTAACAGGATTTCCCTTACAGTACACATACACTGAATGATATGTGATATATGCAACAATTGCAACACGGGGAGAAACACCACTTTCCGAAGTGACCTACCCTCCTCTACTTGCGTTCTAGTAGTGCATAAGTAAAGATGTATCGACATTTAGGAATGTATGTTGTTAATCCAGTTTCCTTTCTTTGCCCTCGACTTAACCACTGGAATGTGCATAGAACAGAGCATAAATCTCATCATGAAACAATATCACCAATAATGACCAATGGAAAACTTTGGTGTGGCAAGGCAATGACTGCTGGATTTACCTGAATCTGAATTTCTTGGTGTTCCCGACGCGTCCCAAGCCCACGTATCTTGAAAAACCTGAGATTCTGCACAAAAACAAAATGATTTGAGTCGAGAACTACTCTCAACACGGAACCTGTTGAAACAAATTAGGTTTGGGAACAAGCCAGATCGATGCGCCGTCGATGGGGATTTCTTTTGCCGGTCAACAAAGAGACATTGGGGATTTTTTTGCAGAGGAGGCGGCGCGCGGCCGGGGAGAGGAAGGCCTCCCGAGGAGGGGGAGGCGGCGCACCTGGATTCGGCGAGGGCGGTCGGCGGAAGCGCCGTGCGGCGAGAGGGGCGGGGTCGAGGCGGCGTCGGGGCGGCGTCGGGGCGGCGGGGCAGCGTCGAGGCGGCGTAGGGGCGGCGGGGCAGAGGGCGAGGGCGGCGGCATCATCGAGAGAGGAGAGGGGAAGGGGATCGAGGGCGAGGGCGAGGGAGAGAGAGGGGATGGGGAGGGAATATGGGTGGGGCCGGGCACAATACTAATGGCGCACCACCCCTCGGTGCGCCATAAGTACATCCATACTAATGGCGCACTCCACCGTGGTGCGCCATTAGTATTTTTTTTATTTCTGCTCGGGCCAACAGGTTATCTACCACCAGAACTGATCCAGATCAAGTCCCCTCTACTAGCTCGACTAGTCAGCAGTCATTTCTCACACCAGGAGGTCTTGGGTTCGACTCCCAGGCTCCACAAATTTTTTTAAGCATTTAAAAAGTTGTTTGATACTTATTTGTGTTTAAATATGTTCAAACTTGTTTAAATCATAACAGTAATATTTTTTATAAGACAGTAATAATTTTTTAAAAAATATCATCAAACAGTAATGCCGGTGGAGCGGGGGAGGGTGCGCGGGATGCGGGGGGTCGGCGGCGGCGGTTGAGTAGGGGAATCAAGGGTGCGGGGGGTCGGCGGCGCCGGCCGGTGGACTGGGGGGTGCTCGGCGGCGAGGCGGACCGGATCTGGTGAGGTGGGCTAGCGATCCAGATGGAGGGGGATCGAGATCGAGTGTCCATGAAATTTAAAAATATTCATGATAGTTCAAAAAGTACCCATGAAATACAATCGAGAAATGAAGGCTACGATTTAAATACAATCGAGCTTAGCTAGCTATCTGTTCACAATCTTCTTGCCCTTCTTTTTCGCAAATGGCGTTCTTCTGTGGAACGGACGTCCTTTAGGTAGGGTGGTCCTGCTTCTTCTTGTGGTGTATGCTGCTACTTCATCATCGTCGTCATGTTCGATCCTCGGGTCGTCGTACTTGTCGAAGTCTTGCTCATTGGCTACTCCATCCATTCCGATGATCTTCCTTTTGCCTCTCCTCACGACAACACGATTGGGCTTTGGCGGGTTGGTAATGAAGAAGCATTGGTCCACTTGGGAAGCCAGTACCCATGGCTCATTTTTCGCGGTGATTTTTGCGCCCGCGGTCTTGGATTTGGCTTCGGGTATAACCATGGTGGTGAAATACCGGTCTTCTTTTATGACGTTCTTGGCCCATCTGACACGGAACATCGGGACCTTCTCTCCAGCGTAGCTCAGCTCCCAGATCTCCTCGATCCTTCCGTAGTATCTGTCCTTGTCGTTACCGGTGTAGGATTCCATCGTTACCCCGGAGTTCTGATAACCATCGCTCTTCATGTCCTTGGCCTCGGTGTAGAATGTGTAGCCGTTGATATCGTACGCCTCATAGGTCATCAGGTCGTGCTCGGCGCCCTGTGACAAGGCGAATATGAGTTGTTCTTCCACGGAAGAATCCTCATGTAAAGGGTATGACAGAAGCTTCTGCTTGAACCAACGCGTGAAACATGAGTTGTGCTCTTTGAGTATATCTCCGTCCGTCCTCTGTTGGCCTCGGTCATTGTACGTCTTCTTAATAAAGGTTTTGTGCTCTACCACCCAAGGATCGACCACGTCTATGTGTTGTAGCGCGACTAGGTTTGCTCTTTCAAAGTCGGCGAGTCGATCCTCGAAGTCGACATGCATTTTGCGGCGACCCTCACGGTGACCCCATCCAGCGAGCCTGCCGAGGTGCCTGTTGACGGGCAGACCAACGGGGTTCTCGATGCCTAGATAATTCGTGCAGTAGGAGATGCACTCTTCGGTCAGAAAGCCCTTGGCTATGCTTCCTTCTGGACGTGACATGTTGCGAACGTATCCTTTGATGACACCATTCATCCTTTCAAACGACATCATGCTGTGCAGGAACGTCGGCCCGAGTTATATGATATCCTCCAATATATGGACCAGCAGATGCACCATAACGTCGAAGAATGCGGGCGGGAAGTACATCTCAAGCTCGCATAGTATCACCACGATCTCTTCCTGTAGCCTTCTGAGTTGCCTCACGCCAATCGACTTCCGAGAGATGACGTCGAAGAAGTTGCATAGGCCAAATAGCGTTTCACGGACGTGCGCGTCCATGATCCCACGGATTGCAACTGGAAGTATCTGCGTCATCAGCACGTGACAGTCGTGAGACTTCATCCCGCTGAACTTCTGCTTCGCTGGGTCTAGGTATCTGCTTATCTTCCCCGCGTAACCGTAAGGAAGTTTTACTCCTAGGAGGCAGGTGAAAAACTGCTCGATCTCCTCCTGACTTAGAGTGAAGCACGCGGGAGGGTAGTCATTTCCGGTCTTCTTGGCCTTTTTGCCTTTGCGACGACTTTCTGTGTCCTGCTTCGCCTCATCATCATCATCATCATCATCATCATCATCAGCATCATCATCATATATAGCGTGAAGCTCCTGCTTGATGCCCATTGATTTCAAGTCTGCCCTTGCTTTCGGCCCATCTTTGGTCCTCTCTGGCATGTTGAGCAGGGTACCAAGCAGACTCTCGCACACGTTCTTCGTGATATGCATGACATCAAGGCTGTGAGGCACACGGTGGATCTTCCAGTACGGCAAGTCCCAGAAAACAGACCTCGTTTTCCATACCTTCAGAAGCGGCTCTGGCGCCTTTCACTTCTTTCCCGGCTCTGGCGCCTTTTGCTTCTTTCCCGGCAGTGGGCAGTCTTTCCAATTTTTCAACAGCTTGTCTATTTCCTCGCCGCTCCTCGTACACGGGCGTTTTCGGGGTTCGGTTTCACCATCGAACAGATCCTTGCGTTTCCTCCACGGGTCATCGTCGTGAAGCCACCTTCGATGTCCCATGAACACGGTTTTCGAAGACCCGGGATCTCTATCTAGCTGGCGATACGTTGTGTCATCCATGCACCTTACGCATCCAGAAAATCCGTGGACTACCTGCCCCGCAAGATATCCGTAACCGAGATAGCCGTGCACCGTCGTGAGCAGTGCGGCTCTCATAGGGAAATATTATTTCTCTGCGGCGTCCCACGTATTGGCTGGCGTTTTCCATAGTGTGTCAAGCTCCTCTTTCAGCAGCCCCAGATACAGATTGATGTCGTTCCCTGGTTGTTTCGGCCCTTCAATTAGAATACTCATGTGAATGTACTTCCTCTTCATGCACAACCAGGGGGGAAGGTTGTACATCCACACAAACACAGGCCAGGTGCTATATGTGCTTCTCTGGCTGCCAAACGGATTGACTCCATCGGTGCTCGCGCCCAGCACGATGTTCCTTGGATCGTTCCCAAATTCTGGGTATTCGAAGTTCAACGCTTGCCACTGGCTCGCATCCTTAGGGTGACTCAGCATCTTGTTTTTTTATCTATCTCCGGATCATTTGCATCATCTTCTCGCTTCTTCTCCTCCCTATCCGCGTGCCAACGCAGGAGCTTTGCTACCTTAGGGTCCGCGAAATACCGCTGCAGACGAGGAGTGATCGGAAAGTACCACACCACTTTTCGAGGAGCTTTCTTCCTCTTCTAGTATCGAGTGACACCGCACACCGGACATATGGTAGACTCCGCGTGCTCATCCCGATAAATGATGCAATTGTTCATGCACACATGGTATTTCACGTGCGGTAAATCCAGAGGACACACGATTTTCTTCGCCTCCTCCGAACTGGTCAGGCACTTGTTCCCCTTGGGAAGACGTTCGTGCCAGAATGACATGTTCTCGTCGAAGCATGCGTCAGTCATTTTGTGTTTTACCTTCATCTCCAGAGCCATGAACGTTACTTTCAGGCGGGTATCCTCGGGCCTGCATCCTTCATACAATGGAGTAACCTCATCTAACTCAAGTTGATCCATCTTGGCTTTCTCTCGGGCGGCAGCTCTTGCGTTATCCGTCTGCTTGAGAAGAAGCTCTTGAATATGAGGGACCTGCACCCAGCCCATCGATGGTCCAGCGTCGTCTGCTCCGCCGGCATCATCATCATGTCCTGCATCTTCTACATGATGACTGTGTACAGCATCACCATCGTGATCATCTCCTGGGGATTCTTCATCTTCTCGCCCGCCCGAGCCGCGGTGGTTGTCTTGCTGCCCTTCCTCATTTCTTGCCCGGCCCCCATGGACGACTTCGTAGTCATCTTCATCACCTTGCCACCGATAGCCATCCATGAAACCACGCAAGAGCAGGTGGTCCCACACCTGCCCGGAATTCTGGTCCGCAATAAGGCTATTCAGCTTGCATCTTCGACACGGACATCTTATCTCCGTCTCGTTCTTTTGAAGCATCTCGGCCTTCGCGGACCTCAAAAACCTATTCACGATGCCTTCGGTCATCGTGCGGACCATGGTCGCCTGCGGGGTAGAGCAAAGCGATATTTTAGAACCAAGAAAAAATTTGGCATGACTTTCCCTAAAAATAGGACCAAAAAGAATGCTTAATGCCAAAATTCTCGCCGAAACGGAAATGAATCAACATTCCGGCAAAATATTGGCAACTATCGCATTTCAAATACCGGTACACCTCCAAACACAAACACATATGCAACACCACAAACATATGCAACACCACAAACATACATAGATCTAGCTAGGCCATAAAAAGTTTATGTGCACATTGTTGTAGGGAGAACAACATAAATATAGCTTCCCCCCTTACTTACCTAGCAAAATAAGGTAACTTAACCACTTAATTTGAATGAATCTATGGTGGAAATGAGGTGAAAAAGAGGAGGCACCCGAGACAAGGAGGAGGGGGTGGAGAGAATGAAGTGGGGAGAAAGTGAGTGTGGGAGGAGAGGCTGTCCAAAATATCTTGTTACTGCCCACTTACTAATGGCGCACCATCAACAGATGCGCCATTAGTAATCCAGGTTACTAATGGCGCACCCCCTGGTGGTGCGCCTTTTTGCAAAAAAAACATACTAATGGCGCACCCTGCCACGGTGCGCCATTAGTAGTAATGGCGCACCGCGTGCGAGTGAGCCATTAGTACTTTTGCAAAAAAGGAAAAAAATAAAAAAATAATAACATTAGTGGCGCACTTTCTGGCTGGTGCGCCATTACTAGTTACAACTAGTAATGGCGCACTAATTGCGGATGCGCCATTAGTATGTTTGGACAGGCGCACTAGTTCAAAAAAAATGGTACTAATGGCGCACCGTGGGCCTAGTAGTTTCAACACTAATGGCGCATCAGAAGGTGGTGCGCCATTAGTATATACTAATGGCGCACCGCTTGTATGGTGCGCCATTAGTGTCAATACCATCTATAGCCCTTTTTCTAGTAGTGTGAGATGATGTTGTTAATCGCACATGTTATTTCTTGGCTGGTCGTGTGTGAAGTAGAGATTGATCGCACACGTAGAGGATCCGAGAAACATGTCTGATCTCCATGTCTATCACAGACATTTCACTTTCGCAAACCGTGCGCAGTGTAATCCCTAATTTATCCGTAATCAATCCCTAATTTAATCCCTGCATTTCAAAATGATAGATTTTGAATTTCAAAGTAGGCAATCACATATTTCATATCGAACCATGTTTATTACAAATATAGGTTCAACCACAAATGCATAATTCGATGCACATGTACATATATTGAGGAACTACAGAAGCACCAAGTAAAGAATGATGCACTAGAGTTGTACAAAAGACTGTAAAAAGAGAGAGGCGAAAGACATTCTGGTTGCTGGAGAAGGTGAAGCGGAATGCCCATATTGTTCCCTCCTCCATGCGTAATGCACGCACGACACTAGGCCAACCCTAGTGATGGATGCTCGTCCATCCTTTACTGTCTTCATTAGGACTTCTCAATGGTCATTGTAGTCTGGATGAAATACTTTAACCCTCATTGAGTGTCCACCAATCATGTAGTTTGTGAGGTAATCTTGAGTAAACTACTTCGGGAACCACTGCGAACGAAAAAGATTCAGATATTGTTGTCTAATAACACGTTATGGGCAGCAAAAAGAGAAGGCTGCAGAGTTTGTAGTTACCATCCTACAACTCACTGTTGTGTTGGATAGAGCGTAAACAAATAATTTGCTTGCCATCGTTCGTATCTTTTTGCTAGTAATCCTTACCAGTTTCCTCACTTGATGCTTGTTTATGAATATCTCATTGCCCCATACGCTAAGAGGATGGATGTGTGGATCCTTGCCAAGGTCATATGTACCTACAAGCAACAAGTCAATATTAGAAGCTAACAAGTGTCCAGGCCTGGATCTATTTGCACTACATTATGGAATGATGGGGGGAGTACAAGCCGAGGGATGAAACTAACCTCGGCGGAAAATGGTGGCCACTCCCATTGTAGTCTTGCATAAGTAGTGGAAAGGCATGATAAGTACAACAACCTTAACATCAAACAAATATAGGAAAGGTAAACAACATCATCTCCAAATGATAGCTTGAATGTGTTGTTTTCAGCATGCTATTAAAGAAGATATAAAATAGAAGGGAATGTTACCTACAACAGTCTTAACATGCATCAAATATTGCAATTCAAACTAGTATTGTTGAAAATGAATAGCAGTAGGTCTGCTTAAACATCACACTGGATAAAAGTGTAAAACTAAAACAGAGGGCATGTGTTAACTACACCAAGCATAACTGGAACCAAATATAGCTATTCAAACTGGTATTGATGCAATTGAGCGGCACAATTCCAACTTGCACATAATGAACATCACATTGTGACTGACAGAAATAAACAAGGCATAAATGATCAGTATAACAACCAAATATAGCAATTGAAAACTGGACAGAGTCTCACTGCAACAAACCTAACAAGCAAATACAGATAAACAAGGCATATATTTGAAAAATGGACAAATGCTCACTGCAACCAACCTAAGAAGCAAATACAAATAAACATGCTTGACAACTGGACAAATGCTCACTCCAACCAATCTAACAACCAAATACAGATTAACAAGGCATCTGCTTGATAACTGGACAAATGCTCACTGCAACCAACCTAACAACCAAATACAGATAAACAAGGGATCTGCTCGATAACTAGACAAATGCTCACTTCAACCAACCTAACAATGAAATACAGATAAACAAGGCATCTACTCACTATAAACAACCAAATATAGCCATTCATGAAATGGAAATGGAAAATTCATACTTAAACATCACATAGCCCTATTGAACATTACAATTTTGCATAATTGAAATAACTAAACACGACACAGTTAAAACACCGCATGGCAAAAGCTACTACAACAAAGGGTACGGGTTGGCAAGCTAGAAAAGGTAAAAGTTGCTGATAGGATGTTGCCTCACATGTCATGGACGGGATCCTTCCAGTTGGAAGAGCACATACCCATGGTGTGCTCTCTGATGTCACAGATGGGTTGTTTCACCTTGGAAGAACCTTTTTGGGTGCCCTCCTCGTGGTCGTGGTCGATGAGATCTGACTTGGCAATTGATGATCCCAAGCCGCCGTCATAGAACGTGTCCTTCAGAAATGACAAAATTGTTGGGGAATGTAGTAATTTCAAAAATATTTCCTACAATCACGCAAGATCTATCTAGGTGATGCATAGCAACAAGAGGGGAGAGTGTGTCCACGTACCCTCGTAGACCGATACCGGAAGCATTTCAATAACATGGTTGATATAGTCGAACGTCTTTGCGATCCAACCGATCCAAGTAATGAATGTATGGCACCTCCATGTTCAACAAACATTCAGCTCGATGACGTCCCTCATGCTCTTGATCCAGTTGAGGACGAGGGTGAGTTCCGTCAACACGACGGTGTAGCAACGGTGAAGATGATGCTACCGGCGCAGGCCTTCGCCTAAGCACTATGATGGTATCATCGAGGTGTGTAACTGTGGAGGGGGGCACCGCACACGGTTAAGAGAAACTTGTGTGTCTTTGGGGTGCCCCCTGCCCCTGTATATAAAGGAGGGAGGGAGAGAGGCCGGCCCTCTAGGGGTGAGCCAAGTGTATGGAGTCCTACTAGGACTTCCAAGTCCTAGTAGGAATCCTTTCCCTTTTAGGAGTAGGAGAGAAGGAAAGAGAGAGGGAGTAGGAAAGGGCAAGGGGGGCGCCGCCCCCTTCCCCTAGTCCAATTTGGACCCACGGGGGGGGGGGGCACCTCCCCTTGGCCTGCCTCCTCTATTTCCCGTATGGCCCAATAAGGCTCCCTGTGAATCCTGTATTTCCTACAACCACGCAAGATCTATCTAGGTGATGCATAGCAACAAGAGGGGAGAGTGAGTCCACGTACCCTCGTAGACCGATACCGGAAGCATTTCAATAACATGGTTGATATAGTCGAACGTCTTCGCGATCCAACCGATCCAAGTAACGAATGTATGGCACCTCCATGTTCAACAAACATTCAGCTCGATGACGTCCCTCATGCTCTTGATCCAATTGAGGACGAGGGTGAGTTCCGTCAGCACGATGGCGTAGCAACGGTGAAGATGATGCTACCGGCGCAGGCCTTCGCCTAAGCACTATGATGGTATCATCGAGGTGTGTAACTGTGGAGGGGGGCACTGCACACGGTTAAGAGAAACTTGTGTGTCTTTGGGGTGCCCCCTGCCCCTGTATATAAAGGAGGGAGGGAGAGAGGCCGGCCCTCTAGGGGTGCGCCAAGTGTATGGAGTCCTACTAGGACTTCCAAGTCCTAGTAGGAATTCAGAGAGTCCTGGATTAAGGGGTCCTCGGACTACCGGACTGTATACTTTGGCCGGACTGTTGGACTATGAAGATACAAAGATTGAAGACTTCGTCCCGTGTCCGGATGGGACTCTCCTTTGCGTGGAAGGCAAGCTTGGCAATTCGGATATGTAGATCTCCTTCTCTGTAACCGACTCTCTATAACCCTAGCCCCCTCCGGCGTCTATATAAACCGAAGGGTTTAGTCCGTAGGACAACACAATCATAATCATAGGCTAGCTTCTAGGGTTTAGCCTCTATGATCTCGTGGTAGATCAACTCTTCTAATACTCATATCATCAAGATCAATCAAGCAGGAAGTAGGGTATTACCTCCATCGACAGGGCCCAAACCTGGGTAAACATCGTGTCCCCCCTCTTGTTACTGTTAGCCTAAGACGCACAGATCGGGATCCCCTACCTGAGATCTGCCGGTTTTGACACCGACATTGGTGCTTTCATTGAGAGTTCCACTGTGTCGTCACGGTAAGGCTTGATGGCTCCTTCAAACGTCTTCAACGACGCGGTCCAGGGTGAGATTTTCCTCCGCGAACAGATCTTCGTATTCGGCGGCTTCGTACTGCGGGCCAACTCGCTCGGCCATCTGGAGCAGACCGATAGCTACGCCCCTAGCCATCAGGTCATGTTTGGAAGCTTGAACTATACTGCCGCATCCGCGCAGACTTGATCTTCGACGGATTCGAGACCACGTCAGGTGCGCCGAACAGCCACAACGAGCATGACTTAGATCTGCCATCGGACAGTGTTCGGGAGATCGCGCCTGCGGCGGCCCAGTAATCAATCCGGAGCAGATCGTGTCATCCGAGGACGGGTGGATGGACCCCGCCAAGGAGGCCGCACACTCATCAGCGCTGGAGCCGAACATAGATTTCATCTCTAAATATATTTGTGTCATCGGACCCTCGGACTCGTCTCCGGCCATAGGACCCGAACCACGTACATCTGTGCCTATCGAATCTAATTGGGCACCGGCCATGGAGTTTACCTCCGCGGATAACTTTCAGCACTCGCCCTTGGGTGACGTGCTAAATTCATTAAGGTCTCTCTCTCTGTCAGGGGACTCGTGGCCGAAATATGTATGGCTGGAGTGGGAAGCAGACGACGAAATTTGTTCCCCACCCACCACCCATGTAATATCCACTTTCGATGACTTAACCGACGTGCTTGACTTTGACTCTGAAGACATCGACGGTATGGGCGACAATGTAGGAGAAGAATAGCAACCACCGCCCATAGGGCGCTGGACAGCCACCTCATTATATGATATATATATATATATATGTTGGGCACCCCCAAAGAAAGCAACGGTGATGAGGAAACAGAGGATAATCCCTTAGAGAAGCAATCTAGGCACCGGCATCATAGGCGCCGCTCTAAGCCCTGCCACAGCAAAAAATAATGATACCGGCAAAAGAGATGATAGCAAACCAGATGGTGCCGAAGTCGAAAACAATCCTGCCCAGCCACAGCCAGGCTTCGAGAAGGCCGAGCAAGAATATGGGCAAGCTAGCCCTAAGGAACAGGCAACAGATGGAGAATCAAAGGATGATAATTACATACCTCTCTCCGAAGGCGAAGTGAGCCTTGGCGACGAAGAATTCATCATGACTGAGGATCGCGTCGAGCAGGAGCGGTTCAAGCGCCGGCTTATAGCCACTGCAAAAAGCCTGAAGAAGAGGTAGCAGCAGTGTCAAGCTGATCAAGATCTGCTACCTAATAGATGGACTGAGGTCCGGGCAGCCGAGGAATACGGACCCGAGCGCCCAACCAAAAGTTACCCAAAGCGCAAGTGGGTACCTCAACTCGAGGAGGAGGCATTAAAACCCACACTACCAGCGCACGATGCTGCTGACCAGCCACCTCGTGGCCGGGACAAAGCAGCGTATCAGCCCGAACTTCAGCCCGCACCCCGTCGCCAATCAAACAATAGCACTAAGGCCCGGGGTTAGACGAAGGACCTGCGAGACATATTGGAAAACAAAGAAGGACACTCAAGATCGATCTACGGATCATGGGGGCTCGCCACAATGCGTGATGATGACCGTCACGCCAGATACACTAAACACAAGTCCGGTCGGGCCAAATACAACAAACCAGACTCATTTGAACTGCGTCGTGATGTAGCCCGGCATAGATGCGCCGCACATTCCCTATGCTTCACTGATGAAGTAATGGATCATGAATTCCCAGAAGGGTTTAAACCCGTGAACATTGAATCATATGATGGCACAACAGACCCCACGGTATGGATTGAAGATTTTCTTCTCCACATTCACATGGCTCGTGGCGATGATCTACATGCCATCACGTACCTCCCACTTAAGCTCAAAGGACCGGCTCGGCAATGGCTGAATAGCCTGCCAGCAAACTCCATTGGTAGTTCGGAGAACCTGGAAGACGCATTCCTGGACAACTTCCAGGGCACTTGTGTGCGACCACCGGATGCTGATGACTTAAGTCACATAACCCAACAGCCCGAAGAATCAGCCAGGAAATTCTGGACTCGGTTCCTAACTAAAAAGAACCAAATTGTCGAGTGTCCGGATGCCGAAGCCTTAGCAGCCTTTAAGAATAACATCCGCGATGAATGGATCGCCCGACACCTCGGCCAAGAGAAGCCAAAGTCCATGGCTGCCCTCACGACACACATGACCCGCTTTTGCGCCGGTGAGGACAGCTGGCTGGCTCGTAGCAACATCACACCAAGAAACTCTGACAATTTAGATGCCATAGATAGCAACGGCAAGCCACAAAGCACTATACACAAGCGTCCCAACAATGGCGACAACGCCGAAGACACGGCAGTCAATGCCGGATTCAGTGGCTATAAGTCCGGTCAGCGGAAAAAGCCATTCAAAAGAAACAATCCGGGCACGTCCAGTTTGGACCGCATACTCGATCGCTCGTGTCAAATCCAGGGCACCCCCGATAAATCAGCCAACCACACCAACAGAGAATGTTGGGTGTTCAAACAGGCCGGCAAGTTGAATTCCGAAAACAAGGAAAAGGAGCTGCATAGCGACGACGACAAAGAGCCCCGACCGCTGGACACAGGAGGACAGAAGTTCCCTCCCCAAGTGAAAACGGTGAACATGATATACGTAACCCATATCCCCATGCGGGAACGGAAGCGTGCACTAAGGGACGTCCATGCGATGGAGCCAGTCGCCCCAAAGTTCGATCCATGGTCTTCTTGTCCGATCATTTTCGATCGAAGGGACCATCCTACTAGTATCCGTCATGGCGGTTCTGCCGCATTGGTCCTTGACCCCATCATTGACGGATTCCACCTCACAAGGGTCCTTATGGACGGTGGCAGCTGCCTGAACCTGCTCTATCAGGACAAAGTGCAGAAAATGGGCATCGACCCCTCAAGGATCAAATCTACAAAAAACACCTTTAAAGGTGTCATGCCAGGTGTAGAGGCCTGTTGCACGGCCTCAATCACACTGGAAGTAGTCTTCGGAACCCCGGACACCTTCCGAAGTGAGGAGCTAATCTTTGACATCATCCCCTTCCGCAGTGGCTATCACGCACTGCTCAGACGAACCGCACTTGCCAGATTCAATGAGGTACTACATTACGCATACTTAAAGCTCAAAGTGCCAGGACCTCGTGGGGTTATAATAGTAAATGGAAACACAAAGCGCTCGCTCCATACGGAGGAGCACACTGCGGCCCTCGCAGCAGAAGTACAAAGCAGCCTTCTTAGACAGGCCGCCAATTCGGTGATAAAACCCCTGGACACTGTCAAGCGAGTCCGGAGTACACTGCAACAGGATCTTCTGGCATGTCCAGAGCTCACCTAGCAATTCGGCCTCCGTCCTAGTCCCAGTCAAGCGGCGAAATTTGTGCCGCGCGTACATAATTACGCACTCAAAATACCATGGGCATAGGCGGAGGCACGACTATGACACGGTCCACAACGCGGTTCGATTGCCCCAGGATCCATGCATCTTTACACCTTTTTTCCATTTAGGTCCCTATCTTTGGGAGGCTCTTCCGATAGCCGACTATCGGACCATAGCGAGACAGACACACCAAGGAGACAAGAAGCTTTGGCGTACAAGGAAATCCTCATATGGTCTCTGATAACGATCGTTATACCTGTTTTATATACCCGCACGTAGCTCGCTCTTGGTAAGGATGTGTCAAACAGTCCTATTCCGCTTATCGCACTACTTGTACGCATACGCCTTGGCGTATTATTCAAATAACATTGGAAAATAATGTATAGTGTTAGCTTACTGTTACATTTCTCTACGCTTTTCCTTTATCGTTTATTTATTACAAATTGCACCCGTACATTTTGGTACGTTCAGTTCGCCAGGGGCTTTAGCGTACCCCATAACACGGCAGGAAAAGTCCGAACTCTTTTGGCAGTGCGGCACCCCGAACTTATAGCATTATATGCATTAGCTCCGAATCATGTCTTGGGTCAATAGTTGGGTTTGCCCGGCTCCCATGTTTCGGTACCTTACGTTCCGCTATATCGTCTAAGGTAACACAGGGAGAACAAGTGCGATTGGTTCTCGGTTCTTCCGGACGAGCACCTTAGTAGAGAAAGCCGAAACTGACTGTCATGATGTGGCGAGAGCTGGTCGCTGTTCGAGAGGTCTCAAATCCTTAAAGATTTTTTCCTCTTCAAGCGAGGAATCGGCCTTGTCCGATTTCTGCATGCATAGCGCCCCAAGTTCGGCCTTCCGAATACTAGGGGCTTCGCCAAAATTTAAAATTGTAGACTTCTATGGCTAAGTGAGAGTGATAAAGTTGTATAGTCCGATTGCCTTGTTTGTCGCTAAACGCCTCCTCAAAGAACCAAAATTTGGATAAAGAGTGTTTATATCTATCCCAAACACCCCAGTACTTGTTACATGGGGGCAGAAGCAGACGACTGGCAAACTCTCGAATTTTATAAACGGCCGCACAGAAGGTAATATTTTAAATCAATAAGCATTATATAGCGCACATGAACTCGTTTTCATATTACAGGATCACATGAGTACATTTATTCAAACATTACATCCTTAGCACATTCATCCGCCACAAGGCGGGCACCCTTCAGGACACCGTCATAATACTTTTCGGGGTGGTGATGCTCCTTGCCGTCCGGTGGCCCCTCTGTCACCAGCTTCTCTGCATCCATCTTCGCCCAGTGCACTTTCGCACGGGCGAAGGCTCTGCGCGCACCTTCAATGCAGACTGGCCGCTTAATGGCTTCAAGCCGTGGATAGGCATTCACAAGCTGCTTTACTGGGCCGAAGTAGCTTCTGGACAGGAGCTCGCCGGCCACATCCGGACTATGAGATCCTTCATGGCCAGTTCTGCCGTCTTGTGAAGTTCTGCCAGTTGCTTCAGCTGGTCGCTCAAAGGGATCGGATGTTCGGCCCCAATATACTGGGACCAGAACAACTTCACCGTTGACCTCCCTTCCTTAGCTCGGTAGAACTCTACGGCATCAGAGACGCTGCACGGCAGATCTGCGAATGCTCCTGGAGAGCTCCGAATTCGGGTAAGTAAAAGGAAAGTCTCCTTCACATGCTTGATTTGCATAATGAATGCCTTACTCGCCGCTATCTTCTTGGCCACCTGAATTTCCTAAAGAGCCTTCGGGCTTCAGCCTTGGCGTCTTGCACGCTCTCGAGGGCCTTCGCAATCTCGGACTCTTGCGTCTTGGAGTCATGCTCCAAGGACTCGAATTTTTTGACGAAGTTCTGGAGCTCTTGCTGGACCTCATTAACCCAAGCCTCCTGTTTCTCGTGCTCGGTGCGCTCCTTGGCCGCCTTGTCTTCGGCCTCGGACAGCGCCTTCTTAAGGGCCGCCACTTCGGTCATGGCCCCTATTAAAATTCATGATGCTTCTATTAGCATCAACGATTTTTCCTTTATATAACACATGGACGGGGTATCGCTTACCTTTGTTCTCCTCAAGCTGCCTCTTAACGAGGCCAAGCTCTTCCTCGGCCCGCCCCAGGTTCTACTTCAGTCCAGAGACCTCCGCAGTGAGGGCGGCGGCGGCCAGCAGCGACGCTTGCTTATTCACATAGAGATACTATGATTAGACTCCTGGGGATAATATTTGATCCTCTATTCGGTCTTTCTTTCCGAACACCAAACAGAGCATCAGGGGCTACTGTCTATACTGTGATATTTTCTCATAATATAATTACTTACCTCAAAGCCTGTCAGGAGACTGGCGCAGGCTTGGTCAATCCGCTTTTGGCGGACCGAACCTTTGCAATCACCGTACTCATAAGAGTATGGTGTTCTTCATCAAGGGAAGCGCCCTAAAGCGCTTCCAGCAAGTTGTCTGATGCCTCTGGATGGACAGAGGTCATCGGCACAAGTGGCTCGCCCCCCTTAGCAAGGGCTACCTGCCTGAATCCGGAACCACTTGAGGTTTCAGCACAGTATCCTGCTTGAATCAGAATTCATGGGGGTCTTCCCCCCATGTGCCCGGCGTTGGGGATTTCGCCTTGGGGCACCTCCAATACTATCCCCCCTGGACCAGTGTCCTCTGAGACAGCAACTCAGTGTCGTCCGCGGGCCGGGGGGTGGTAGCTGTCGGGAGCGAGTCGCTAGTCATCGTCGAGGCACCCAACCCATCCGAGGAGGATAAGTCAATGCGGGCTTTGGACGGACTACACGATCATATTCAGCATGATAACAAGCAATAAAGCAAAACATGCCGGAAGTGTAATGGTATCCGGATACTTATGACTTCGCTAGGGGCTTCTCCCTGGGCAGCCACTCCTCGTCGTTGTAGGCGGCTGTTGTGGAATGGCCCGGAGGGAGGGTCCTTCCCTTCTTGGACCCTTCGGCCTCCCCATGCGGGGCGGCTTTCCTTTTCTTCTCCCCCTCGGTTTGGGGGGGAGGGTTTTCCTCTTCCTCCTCCTCGTTTTTGTTGGAGGAGTGCGCCTCGGTGTCTTCGGACGATGAGTCCGACACCACCTTGCGCCGGAGAACTTTTCTGGTCCCCGTGGCCTTCTTTTCGGCCTTCTTCTCCGGCACCTCGTAGGGTGCTGAAAACAGCATCTCTGTTAAGAGAGCTGTTGTTGGATCTTCAGGTAACGGAGCCGGACAATCGATCCGCTTCGCTGTCGCCACCCAGTCCTGTTAAATTGTTGTGAAGGCTTAGATTCCTTTCACGAATATACTGGGGAAAGGAGCATCTTGTAAAACATAGAGAACTTACCGGATTGGCGGGGCGCTTTGCGCTGAGCCCGCGATCTTCGGTAACAGGAGGAGGTACCTCGGCGGCCTTGAACTACACCTTCCAGACGTCCTTGTCCCTCATGCCGAAGAGCTCTGGGCTCATCATTGCTTCCTCGTACTTCGCAGGTTCATCATGGTCTAGTAACATGTCTTCCAGAATAGGATTACCATACCATTCTGGTGCGGACCATACTCTGGAAGACCTACGAGGTTCTGTAGTAACTTGATCTGAAGTTTCATGATCATCATCATTAGCTTCCTCACTAATTAGTGTAGGAATCACTGGAACTGATTTTTGTGATGAACTACTTTCCAATTCGGGAGAAGGTACAATTACCTCATCAAGTTCTACTTTCCTCCCACTCACTTCTTTCGAGAGAAACTCCTTATCTAGAAAGGATCCATTCTTAGCAACGATCATGCCTTCGGATCTGTGATAGAAGGCATACCCAACAGTTTCCTTTGGGTATCCTATGAAGACACATTTCTCCGATTTGGGTTCGAGCTTATCAGGTTGAAGCTTTTTCACATAAGCATCGCAGCCCCAAACTTTAAGAAACGACAACTTTGGTTTCTTGCCAAACCATAGTTCATAAGGCGTCGTCTCAACGGATTTTGATGGTGCCCTATTTAAAGTGAATATAGTTGTCTCTAATGCATAACCCCAAAACGATAGTGGTAACCCTGTAAGAGACATCATAGATTGCACCATATCCCATAAAGTGCGGTTACGACATTCGGACACACCATTAGGCTGTGGTGTTCCATGTGGCGTGAGGTGTGAAACTATTCCACATTGTTTTAAATGAAGGCCAAACTCGTAACTCGAATATTCTCCTCTACGATCAGATCGTAGAAACTTTATTTTCTTGTTATGATGATTCTCCACTTCACTCTGAAATTCTTTGAACTTTTCAAATGTTTCAAACTTGTGTTTCATTAAGTTGATATACCCATATCTTCCCAAATCATCTGTGAAGGTTAGAAAATAATGATACCCGCCACGAGCATCAATACTCATTGGACCGCATACATCGATATGTATTATTTACAATAAGTCACTAGCTCGTTCCATTGTTCCGGAGAATGGAGTTTTAGTCATCTTGCCCATAAGGCACGGTTCGCAAGAATCAAATGATTCATAATCAAGTGATTCCAAAAGTCCATCTTTATGGAGTTTCTTCATGTGCTTTACACTGATATGACGCAAAAGGCAGTGCCACAAATATGTTGCACTATCATTATCAACTTTGCATCTTTTGGAATCAATATTATGAATATGTGTATCACTACGATCAAGATTCAAAAAACCATCAAAATTGGGTGTATGATCATAGAAGGTTTTATTCATGTAAACAGAATAACAATTTATTCTCTGTGTTAGATGAATAATCGTATCGCAATAAACCTGATCTAATCATATTTATGCTCAACGCAAACACGAAATAACATTTATTTAGGTTCAACACTAATCTCGAAAGTATAGGGAGTGTGCGATGATGATCATATCAATCTTAGAACCACTTCCAACACACATCATCACTTCACTCTCAACTAGTCTCTGTTTATTCTATAACTCCTCTTTTGAGTTACTAATCTTATTAACCGAACAAGTATCAAATACACAGGGGCTACTATAAACACTAGTAAGGTACACATCAATAACCTATATATCAAATCACCCTTGTTCACTTTGCCATCCTTCTTATCCACCAAATATTCAGGGCATTTCTGCTTCCAGTGACCATTTCCTCTACAGTAGAAGCACTCATTTTCAGGCTTTGGTCCAGCTTTGGGATTCTTCATGGGAGTGACAACCATTCTACTTGAAGTTCCCTTTCTTTCCCCTAGCCTTTTTCTTGAAACTAGTGGTCTTTTCAATCATCAACACTTGATGCTCTTTCTTGATTTCTACCTTTGTTGATTTTAACATCGCGAAGAGCTTGGGAATCGTTTCCATCATCCCTTGCACACTATAGTTCATCACGAAGTTCCAGTAGCTTGGTGATGGTGACTGGAGAACTCTGTCAATCACTATCTTATCTAGAAGATTACCTCCCACTTGATTCAAGCGATTATAGTACCCAGACAATCTGAGCACATGCTCACTGCTTGAGCTATTCTCCTCCATCTTTTAGCTATAGAACTTGTTGGAGACTTCATATCTCTGAACTCGGGTATTTGCTTGAAATATTAACTTTAACTCCTAGAACATCCCGTATGGTCCATGACATTTGAAACGTCTTTGAAGTCCCGTATGGTGCACTAAACTATCAAGTAGTCATCATATTAAGCTAGCCAAACATTCATAACGTCTGCATCTGCTCCTGCAATAGTTTTGTCACCTAGCGGAGCATCAGTGACATAATTCTTCTGTGCAGCAATGAGGATGAACCTCAGATAACGGACTCAGTCTGCACCATAGCTACTATCATCTTTCAACTTAGTTTTCTCTACGAACATATAAAAACATAGAGAAGATACAACGCGAGCTATTGATCTACAACATAATTTGCAAAATACTGTCAGGACTAAGTTCATGATAAATTGAATTTCAATTAATCATATTACTTAAGAACTCCCACTTAGATAGACATCCTTCTAGTCATCTAAATGATCACGTGATTGAAATCAACTAAACCATGTCCGATCATCACGTGAGATGGAGTAGTTTTCAATGGTGAACATCACTATGTTGATCATATCTACTATATGATTCACGCTCGACCTTTCGGTCTCTAGTGTTCTGAGGCCATATCTGCTTATGCTAGGCTCGTCAAATTTAACCCATGTTTTCTGCGTGTGCAAAACTGGCTTGCACCCGTTGTATGTGAACGTAGATCCTATCACACGTGATCATCACATGGTGTCTCAACGGTGCATACTAAAGGAGAACACTAATACCTTGAAATTTAGTAACAGATCATCTTATAATGCTACCGTCGTACTAAGCAAAATAAGATGCATACAAGATAAACATCACATGCAATCAAAATATGTGACATGATATGGCCATCATCATATCGAGCTCATGATCTGCATCACCGAAGCATCGTCATGATCTCCATCGTCACAGGCGTGTCACCTTGATATCTATCGTAGCATCGTTGTCGTCTCGCCAACTATTGTTACTACGACTATCACTACCGCTTAGTGATAAAGTAAAACAATTACATGCCGATTGCATTGCATACAATAAAGCGACAACCATCTGGCTCCTGCCAATTGCCGATAACTTTGTTACAAAACATGATCATCTCATACAACAATTTATATCACATCATGCCTTGACCATATCACATCCCAGCAAGCCCTACAAAAACAAGTTAGACGGCCTCTACTTTGTTGTTGCAAGTTTTATGTGGCTACTACGGGATTCTAGCAAGAACCGTCCTTACCTACACATCAAAACCACACCGATTTTTCGTTGGGTGTGCTGTTTTAACCTTCAACAAGGACCGGGCATAGCTACACTCGATTAAACGAAAGTTGGAGAAACAGACACCCGCCAACCACCTATATGCATAAGCACGTCGGTAGAACCGGTCTCATGAACGCAGTCAAGTAATGTCGGTCTGGGCCCCTTCATCCAACAATACCGTCGAATCAAAGTATGACTTGTTGGTAAGCATAAAGACTATTATCGCCCACAACTCTTTGTGTTCTACTCATGCATACCACGCATAGACATGGCTCGGATGCCACTGTTGGGGAACGTAGTAATTTCAAAAAAAAAATCCTAAGATCACCCAAGATCTATCTAGGTGATGCATAGCAACGAGAGGGGAGAGTGTGTCCACGTACCCTCGTAGACCGATAGCGGAAAAGTTTCAATAACGCGGTTGATGTAGTCGAACATCTTCGCGATCCAACCGATCCAAGTACCGAACGTACGGCACCTCCGCGTTCAGCACACGTTCAGCTCGATGACGTCCCTCGTGCTCTTGATCCAGTTGAGGACGAGGGTCCATCAGCACGATGGCATGGCAAAACGGTGATGATGATGCTACCGGCGCAGAGCTGCGCCTAAGCATTACGGTGGTATGATCGAGGTGTGTAACTGTGGAGGTGCCCCCTGCCCCTGTATATAAAGTAGGGACGGAGAGAGGCCGGCCCTCTAGGGGTGAGCCAAGTGTATGGAGTCCTACTAGGACTTCCAAGTCCTAGTAGGAATCCTTTCCCTTTTAGGAGTAGGAGAGAAGGAAAGAGAGAGGGAGTAGGAAAGGGCAAGGGGGGCGCCGCCCCCTTCCCCTAGTCCAATTTGGACCCACGGGGGGGGGGGGGCACCTCCCCTTGGCCTGCCTCCTCTATTTCCCGTATGGCCCAATAAGGCTCCCTGTGAATCCTCTATTTCCTACAACCACGCAAGATCTATCTAGGTGATGCATAGCAACAAGAGGGGAGAGTGTGTCCACGTACCCTCGTAGACCGATACCGGAAGCATTTCAATAACATGGTTGATATAGTCGAACGTCTTTGCGATCCAACCGATCCAAGTAACGAATGTATGGCACCTCCATGTTCAACAAACATTCAGCTCGATGACGTCCCTCATGCTCTTGATCCAGTTGAGGACGAGGGTGAGTTCCGTCAGCACGATGGCGTAGCAACGGTGAAGATGATGCTACCGGCGCAGGCCTTCGCCTAAGCACTATGATGGTATCATCGAGGTGTGTAACTGTGGAGGGGGGCACCGCACACGGTTAAGAGAAACTTGTGTGTCTTTGGGGTGCCCCCTGCCCCTGTATATAAAGGAGGGAGGGAGAGAGGCCGGCCCTCTAGGGGTGCGCCAAGTGTATGGAGTCCTACTAGGACTTCCAAGTCCTAGTAGGAATTCAGAGAGTCCTGGATTAAGGGGTCCTCGGACTACCGGACTATATACTTTGGGCGGACTGTTGGACTATGAAGATACAAAGATTGAAGACTTCGTCCCGTGTCCGGATGGGACTCTCCTTTGCGTGGAAGGCAAGCTTGGCAATTCGGATATGTAGATCTCCTTCTCTGTAACCGACTCTCTGTAACCCTAGCCCCCTCCGGTGTCTATATAAACCGAAGGGTTTAGTCCGTAGGACAACAACAATCATAATCATAGGCTAGCTTCTAGGGTTTAGCCTCTATGATCTCGTGGTAGATCAACTCTTCTAATAGTCATATCATCAAGATCAATCAAGCAGGAAGTAGGGTATTACCTCCATCGACAGGGCCCAAACCTGGGTAAACATCGTGTCCCCCCTCTTGTTACTGTTAGCCTAAGACGCACATATCGGGATCCCCTACCTGAGATCTGCCGGTTTTGACACCGACATTCGTGCTTTCATTGAGAGTTCCACTGTGTCGTCACGGTAAGGCTTGATGGCTCCTTCAAACGTCTTCAACAACGCGGTCCACGGTGAGATTTTCCTCCGCGAACAGATCTTCGTACTTGGCGGCTTCGTACTGCGGGCCAACTCGCTCGGCCATCTGGAGCAGACCGATAGCTACGCCCCTAGCCATCAGGTCAGGTTTGGAAGCTTGAACTATACTGCCGCATCCGCGGAGACTTGATCTTCGACGGATTCGAGACCACGTCAGGTGCGCCGAACAGCCACAACGAGCATGACTTAGATCTGCCATCAGACAGTGTTCGGGAGATCGCGCCTGCGGCGGCCCAGTAATCAATCCAGAGCAGATCGTGTCATCCGAGGACGGGTGGATGGACCCCGCCAAGGAGGCCGCACACTCATCAGCGCTGGAGCCGAACACAGATTTCATCTCTAAAGATATTTGTGTCATCGGACCCTCGGACTCGTCTCCGGCCATAGGACCCGAACCACGTACATCTGTGCCTATCAAATCTGATTGGGCACCGGCCATGGAGTTTACCTCCGCGGATAACTTTCAGCACTCGCCCTTGGGTGACGTGCTAAATTCATTAACGTCTCTCTCTCTGTCAGGGGACTCGTGGCCGAAATATGTATGGCTGGAGTGGGAAGCAGACGACGAAATTTGTTCCCCACCCACCACCCATGTAATAGCCACTTTCGATGACTTAACCGACGTGCTTGACTTCGACTCTGAAGACATCGACGGTATGGACGACATTGTAGGAGAAGAACAGCAACCACCGCCCATAGGGCGCTGGACAGCCACCTCATTATATGATATATATATATATGGTGGACACCCCCAAAGAAAGCAACGGTGATGAGGAAACAGAGGATAATCCCTTAGAGAAGCAATCTAGGCACCGGCATCATAGGCGCCGCTCTAAGCCCTGCCACAGCAAAAAATAATGATATCGGCAAAAGAGATGATAGCAACCCAGATGGTGCCGAAGTCGAAAACAATCCTGCCCAGCCACAGCCAGGCTTCGAGCAGGCCGAGCAAGAATATGGGCAAGCTAGCCCTAAGGAACAGGCAACAGATGGAGAATCAAAGGATGATAATTACATGCCTCTCTTCGAAGGCGAAGTGAGCCTTGGCGACGAAGAATTCATCATGACTGAGGATCGCGTCGAGCAGGAGCGCTTCAAGCGCCGGCTTATAGCCACTGCAAAAAGCCTGAAGAAGAGGCAGCAGCAGCGTCAAGCTGATCAAGATCTGCTACCTAATAGATGGACTGAGGTCCGGGCAGCCGAGGAATACGGACTCGAGCGCCCAACCAAAAGTTACCCAAAGCGCAAGTGGGTACCTCAACTCGAGGAGGAGGCATTAAAACCCACACTACCAGCGCACGATGCTGCTGACCAGCCACCTCGTGGCCGGGACAAAGCAGCGTATCAGCCCGAACTTCAGCCCGCACCCCGTCGCCAATCAAACAATAACACTAAGGCCCGGGGTTAGACGAAGGACCTGCAAGACATATTGGAAAACAAAGAAGGACAGTCAAGATCGATCTACGGATCACGGGGGCTCGCAACAATGCGTGATGATGACCGTCACGCCAGATACACTAAACACAAGTCCGGTCGGGCCAAATACAACAAACCAGACTCATTTGAACTGCGTCGTGATGTAGCCCGGCATAGATGCGCCGCATATTCCCTATGCTTCACTGATGAAGTAATGGATCATGAATTCCCAGAAGGGTTTAAACCCGTGAACATTGAATCATATGATGGCACAACAGACCCCATGGTATGGATTGAAGATTTTCTTCTCCACATTCACATGGCTCGTGGCGATGATCTACATGCCATCAAGTACCTCCCACTTAAGCTCAAAGGACCGGCTCGGCAATGGCTGAATAGCCTGCCAGCAAACTCCATTGGTAGTTCGGAGAACCTGGAAGACGCATTCCTGGACAACTTCCAGGGCACTTGCGTGCGACCACCGGATGCTGATGACTTAAGTCACATAACCCAACAGCCCGAAGAATCAGCCAGGAAATTCTGGACTCGGTTCCTAACTAAAAAGAACCAAATTGTCGACTGTCCGGATGCCGAAGCCTTAGCAGCCTTTAAGAATAACATCCGCGATGAATGGATCGCCCGACACCTCGGCCAAGAGAAGCCAAAGTCCATGGCTACCCTCACGACACTCATGACCCGCTTTTGCGCTGGCGAGGACAGCTGGCTGGCTCGTAGCAACATCACACCAAGAAACTCTGACAATTTAGATGCCATAGATAGCAACGGCAAGCCACGAATCACTATACACAAGCGTCCCAACAATGGCGACAACGCCGAAGACACGGCAGTCAATGCCGGATTCAGTGGCTATAAGTCCGGTCAGCGGAAAAAGCCATTCAAAAGAAACAATCCGGGCACGTCCAGTTTGGACCGCATACTCGATCGCTCGTGTCAAATCCACGGCACCCCCGATAAATCAGCCAACCACACCAACAGAGAATGTTGGGTGTTCAAATAGGCCGGCAAGTTGAATTCCAAAAACAAGGAAAAGGAGCTGCATAGCGACAACGACAAAGAGCCCCGACCGCTGGACACAGGAGGACAGAAGTTCCCTCCCCAAGTGAAAACGGTGAACATGATATACGCAACCCATATCCCCATGCGGGAACGGAAGCGTGCACTAAGGGACGTCTATGCGATGGAGCGAGTCGCCCCAAAGTTCGATCCATGGTCTTCTTGTCCGATCATTTTCGATCGAAGGGACCATCCTACCAGTATCCGTCATGGCGGTTCTGCCGCATTGGTCCTTGACCCCATCATTGACGGATTCCACCTCACAAGGGTCCTTATGGACGGTGGCAGCTGCCTGAACCTGCTCTATCAGGACAAAGTGTGGAAAATGGGCATCGACCCCTCAAGGATCAAACCTACAAAAACCACCTTTAAAGGTGTCATGCCAGGTGTAGAGGCCTGTTGCACGGGCTCAATCACACTGGAAGTAGTCTTCGGAACCCCGGACACCTTGAGCTAATCTTTGACATCATCCCCTTCCGCAGTGGCTATCACGCACTGCTCAGACGAACCGCACTTGCCAGATTCAATGAGGTACTACATTACGCATACTTAAAGCTCAAAGTGCCAGGACCTCGTGCGGTTATAACAGTAAATGGAAACACAAAGCGCTCGCTCCATACGGAGGAGCACACTGCGGCCCTCGCAGCAGAAGTACAAAGCAGCCTTCTTAGACAGGCCGCCAATTCGGTGATAAAACCCCTGGACACTGTCAAGCGAGTCTGGAGTACCCTGCAACAGGATCTTCTGGCATGTCCACAGCTCACCTAGCAATTCGGCCTCCGTCCTAGTCCCAGTCAAGCGGTGAAATTTGTGCCGCGCGTACATCATTACGCACTCAAAATACCATGGGCATAGGCGGAGGCACGACTATGACACGGTCCACAACGCGGTTCGATTGCCCCAGGATCCATGCATCTTTACACCTTTTTTCCATTTAGGTCCCTATCTTCGGGAGGCTCTTCCGATAGCCGACTATCGGACCATAGCGAGACAGACACACCAAGGAGACAAGAAGCTTTGGCGTACAAGGAAATCCTCATATGGTCTCTGATAACGATCGTTATACCTGTTTTATATACCCGCACGTAGCTCGCTCTTGGTAAGGATGTGTCAAACAGTCCTATTCCGCTTATCGCACTACTTGTACGCATACGCCTTGGCGTATTATTCAAATAACATTGGAAAATAATGTATAGTGTTAGCTTACTTTTACATTTCTCTACGCTTTTCCTTTATCGTTTATTTATTACAAATTGCACCCATACATTTTGGTACGTTCAGTTCGCCAGGGGCTTTAGCGTACCCCATAACACGGCAGGAAAAGTCCGAACTCTTTCGGCAGTGCGGCACCCCGAACTTATAGCATTATATGCATCAGCTCCGAATCATGTCTTGGGTCAATAGTTGGGTTTGCCCGGCTCCCATGTTTTGGTACCTTACGTTCCGCTATATCGTCTAAGGTAACACAGGGAGAACAAGTGCGATTGGTTCCCGGTTCTTCCGGACGAGCACCTCAGTAGAGAAAGCCGAAACTGACTGTCATGATGTGGCGAGAGCTGGTCGTTGTTCGAGAGGTGTCAAATCCTTAAAGATTTTTTCCTCTTCAAGCGAGGAATCGGCCTTGTCCGATTTCTGCATGCATAGCGCCCCAAGTTCGGCCTTCCGAATACTAGGGGCTTCGCCAAAATTTAAAATTGTGGACTTCTATGGCTAAGTGAGAGTGATAAAGCTGTATAGTCCGATTGCCTTGTTTGTCGCTAAACGCCTCCTCAAAGAACCAAAATTTGGATAAAGAGTGTTTATATCTATCCCAAACACCCCAGTACTTGTTACATGGGGGCAGAAGCAGACGACTGGCAAACTCTCAAATTTTATAAATGGCCGCACAGAAGGTAATATTTTAAATCAACAAGCGTTATATAGCGCACATGAACTCGTTTTCATATTACAGGATCACATGAGTACATTTATTCAAACATTACATCCTTAGCACATTCATCCGCCACAAGGCGGGCACCCTTCAGGACACCGTCATAATACTTTTTAGGGTGGCGATGCTCCTTGCCCTCCGGTGGCCCCTCTGTCACCAGCTTCTCTGCATCCATCTTCGCCCAGTGCACTTTCGCACGGGCGAAGGCTCTGCGCGCACCTTCAATGCAGACTGGCCGCTTAATGGCTTCAAGCCGCGGACAGGCATTCACAAGCTGCTTTACTGGGCCGAAGTAGCTTCTGGACAGGAGCTCGCCAGGCCACATCCGGACTATGAGATCCTTCATGGCCAGTTCTGCCGTCTTGTGAAGTTCGGCCAGTTGCTTCAGCTGGTCGCTCAAAGGGATCGGATGTTCGGCCCCAATATACTGGGACCAGAACAACTTCACCGTTGAGCTCCCTTCCTTAGCTCGGTAGAACTCTACGGCATCAGAGACGCTGCACGGCAGATCTGCGAATGCTCCTGGAGAGCTCCGAATTCGGGTAAGTAAAAGGAAAGTCTCCTTCAGATGCTTGATTTGCATAATGAATGCCTTACTCGCCGCTATCTTCTTGGCCACCTGAATTTCCTAAAGAGCCTTCGGGCTTCAGCCTTGGCATCTTGCACGCTCTCGAGGGCCTTCGCAATCTCGGACTCTTGCGTCTTGGAGTCATGCTCCAAGGACTCGAATTTTTTGACGAAGTCCTGGAGCTCTTGCTGGACCTCATTAACCCAAGCCTCATGTTTCTCGTGCTCGGTGCGCTCCTTGGCCGTCTTGTCTTCGGCCTCGGACAGCGCCTTCTTAAGGGCCGCCACTTCGGTCATGGCCCCTATTAAAATTCATGATGCTTCTATTAGCATCAACGATTTTTCCTTTATATAACACATGGACCGGGTATTGCTTACCTTTGTTCTCCTCAAGCTGCCTCTTAACGAGGCCAAGCTCTTCCTCGGCCCGCCCCAGGTTCTACTTCAGTCCAGAGACCTCCGCAGTGAGGGCGGCGGCGGCCATCAGCGACGCTTGCTTATTCACATAGAGATAATATGATTAGACTCCTGGGGATAATATTTGATCCTCTGTTCGGCCTTTCTTTCCGAACACCAAACAGAGCATCAGGGGCTACTGTCTATACTGTGATATTTTCTCATAATATAATTACTTACCTCAAAGCCTGTCAGGAGACTGGCGCAGGCTTGGTCAATCCGCTTTTGGCGGACCGAACCTTTGCAATCACCGTACTCATAAGAGTATGGTGTTCTTCATCAAGGGAAGCGCCCTAAAGCGCTTCCAGCAAGTTGTCTGATGCCTCTGGATGGACAGAGGTCATCGGCACAAGTGGCTCGCCCCCCTTAGCAAGGGCTACCTGCCTGAATCCGGAACCACTAGAGGTTTCAGCACAATATCCTGCTTGAATCAGAATTCATGGGGGTCTTCCCCCATGTGCCCGGCGTTGGGGATTTCGCCTTGGGGCACCTCCAATACTATCCCCCCTGGACCAGTGTCCTCTGAGACAGCAACTTAGTGTCGTCCGCGGGCCGAGGGGTGGTAGCTGTCGGGAGCGAGTCGTTGTTCATCGCCGACGCACCCAACCCATCCGAGGAGGATAAGTCAATGCGGGCTTTGGACGGACTACACGATCATATTCAGCATGATAACAAGCAATAAAGCAAAACATGCCGGAAGTGTAATGGTATCCGGATACTTATGACTTCGCCAGGGGCTTCTCCCTGGGCAGCCACTCCTCGTCGTTGTAGGCGGCTGTTGTGGAATGGCCCGGAGGGAGGGTCCTTCCCTTCTTGGACCCTTCGGCCTCCCCATGCGGGGCGGCTTTCCTTTTCTTCTCCCCCTCGGTTTGGGGGGGGAGGGTTTTCCTCTTCCTCCTCCTCGTTTTTGTTGGAGGAGTGCGCCTCGGTGTCTTCGGACGATGAGTCCGACACCACCTTGCGCCAAAGAACTTTTCTGGTCCCCGTGGCCTTCTTTTCGGCCTTCTTCTCCGGCACCTCGTAGGGTGCCGAAAACAGCATCTCTGTTAAGAGAGCTGTTGTTGGATCTTCAGGTAACGGAGCCGGACAATCGATCCGCTTCGCTGTCGCCACCCAGTCCTGTTAAATTGTTGTGAAGGCTTAGATTCCTTTCACGAATATACTGGGGAAAGGAGCATCTTGTAAAACATAGAGAACTTACCGGATTGGCGGGGCGCTTTGCGCTGAGCCCGCGATCTTCGGTAACAGGAGGAGGTACCTCGGCGGCCTTGAACTGCACCTTCCAGACGTCCTTGTCCGTCGTGCCGAAGAGCTCTGGGCTCATCATTGCTTCCTCGTACTTCGCAGGTTCATCATGGTCTAGTAACATGTCTTCCAGAATAGGATTACCATACCATTCTGGTGCGGACCATACTCTGGAAGACCTACGAGGTTCTGTAGTAACTTGATCTGAAGTTTCATGATCATCATCATTAGCTTCCTCACTAATTGGTGTAGGAATCACCGGAACTGATTTTTGTGATGAACTACTTTCCAATTCGGGAGAAGGTACAATTACCTCATCAAGTTCTACTTTCCTCCCACTCACTTCTTTCGAGAGAAACTCCTTATCTAGAAAGGATCCATTCTTAGCAACGATCATGCCTACGGATCTGTGATAGAAGGCATACCCAACAGTTTCCTTTGGGTATCCTATGAAGACGCATTTCTTCGATTTGGGTTCGAGCTTATCAGGTTGAAGCTTTTTCACATAAGCATCGCAGCCCCAAACTTTAAGAAACGACAACTTTGGTTTCTTGCCAAACCATAGTTCATAAGGCGTCGTCTCAACGGATTTTGATGGTGCCCTATTTAAAGTGAATATAGTTGTCTCTAATGCATAACCCCAAAACGATAGTGGTAACCCTGTAAGAGACATCATAGATTCACCATATCCCATAAAGTGCGGTTACGACATTCGGACACACCATTAGGTTGTGGTGTTCCATGTGGCGTGAGGTGTGAAACTATTCCACATTGTTTTAAATGAAGGCCAAACTTGTAACTCGAATATTCTCCTCTACGATCAGATCGTAGAAACTTTATTTTCTTGTTATGATGATTCTCCACTTCACTCTGAAATTCTTTGAACTTTTCAAATGTTTCAGACTTGTGTTTCATTAAGTTGATATACCCATATCTTCCCAAATCATCTGTGAAGGTCAGAAAATAATGATACCCGCCACGAGCATCAATACTCATTGGACCGCATACATCGATATGTATTATTTACAATAAGTCACTAGCTCGTTCCATTGTTCCGGAGAATGGAGTTTTAGTCATCTTGCCCATAAGGCACGGTTCGCAAGAATCAAATGATTCATAATCAAGTGATTCCAAAAGTCCATCTTTATGGAGTTTCTTCATGTGCTTTACACTGATATGACGCAAAAGGCAGTGCCACAAATATGTTGCACTATCATTATCAACTTTGCATCTTTTGGAATCAATATTATGAATATGTGTATCACTACGATCAAGATTCAAAAAACCATCAACATTGGGTGTATGATCATAGAAGGTTTTATTCATGTAAACAGAATAACAATTTATTCTCTATCTTAGATGAATAATCGTATCGCAATAAACCTGATCTAATCATATTTATGCTCAACGCAAACACGAAATAACATTTATTTAGGTTCAACACTAATCTCGAAAGTATAGGGAGTGTGCGATGATGATCATATCAATCTTAGAACCACTTCCAACACACATTGTCACTTCACTCTCAACTAGTCTCTGTTTATTCTGTAACTCCTCTTTTGAGTTACTAATCAAATACACAGGGGCTACTATAAACACTAGTAAGGTACACATCAATAACCTGTATATCAAATCACCCTTGTTCACTTTGCCATCCTTCTTATCCACCAAATATTCAGGGCATTTCTGCTTCCAGTGACCATTTCCTCTACAGTAGAAGCACTCATTTTCAGGCTTTGGTCCAGCTTTGGGATTCTTCATGGGAGTGACAACCATTCTACTTGAAGTTCCCTTTCTTTCCCCTTGCCTTTTTCTTGAAACTAGTGGTCTTTTCAATCATCAACACTTGATGCTCTTTCTTGATTTCTACCTTTGTTGATTTTAGCATCGCGAAGAGCTCGGGAATCGTTTCCATCATCCCTTGCATACTATAGTTCATCACGAAGTTCCAGTAGCTTGGTGATGGTGACTGGAGAACTCTGTCAATCACTATCTTATCTAGAAGATTACCTCCCACTTGATTCAAGCGATTATAGTACCCAGACAATCTGAGCACATGCTCACTGCTTGAGCTATTCTCCTCCATCTTTTAGCTATAGAACTTGTTGGAGACTTCATATCTCTGAACTCGGGTATTTGCTTGAAATATTAACTTTAACTCCTAGAACATCTCGTATGGTCCATGACATTCGAAATGTCTTTGAAGTCCCGATTCTAAGCCGTAAAGCATGGTGCACTAAACTATCAAGTAGTCATCATATTAAGCTAGCCAAATATTCATAACGTCTGCATCTGCTCCTGCAATAGTTTTGTCACCTAGCGGAGCATCAGTGACATAATTCTTCTGTGCAGCAATGAGGATGAACCTCAGATCACGGACTCAGTCCGCACCATAGCTACTATCATCTTTCAACTTAGTTTTCTCTACGAACATATAAAAACATAGAGAAGATACAACGCGAGCTATTGATCTACAACATAATTTGCAAAATACTGTCAGGACTAAGTTCATGATAAATTGAATTTCAATTAATCATATTACTTAAGAACTCCCACTTAGATAGACATCCTTCTAGTCATCTAAATGATCACGTGATTGAAATCAACTAAACCATGTCCGATCATCACGTGAGATGGAGTAGTTTTCAATGGTGAACATCACTATGTTGATCATATCTACTATATGATTCACGCTCGACCTATCGATCTCTAGTGTTCTGAGGCCATATCTGCTTATGCTAGGCTCGTCAAATTTAACCCATGTTTTCTGCGTGTGCAAAACTGGCTTGCACCCATTGTATGTGAACGTAGAGCCTATCACACGCGATCATCACATGGTGTCTCAATGGTGCATACTAAAGGAGAACACTAATACCTTGAAATTTAGTAACAGATCATCTTATAATGCTACCGTCGTACTAAGCAAAATAAGATGCATACAAGATAAACATCACATGCAATCAAAATATGTGACATGATATGGCCATCATCATATTGAGCTCATGATCTGCATCACCGAAGCATCGTCATGATCTCCATCGTCACAGGCGTGTAACCATGATATCTATCGTAGCATCATTGTCGTCTCGCCAACTATTGTTACTACGACTATCACTACCGGTTAGTGATAAAGTAAAACAATTACATGCCGATTGCATTGCATACAATAAAGCGAGAACCATCTGGCTCCTGCCAATTGCCGATAACTTTGTTACAAAACATGATCATCTCATACAACAATTTATATCACATCATGCCTTGACCATATCACATCCCAGCAAGCCTTACAAAAACAAGTTAGACGGCCTCTACTTTGTTGTTGCAAGTTTTATGTGGCTACTACGGGATTCTAGCAAGAACCATCCTTACCTACGCATCAAAACCACACCGATTTTTCGTTAGGTGTGCTGTTTTAACCTTCAACAAGGACCGGGCATAGCTACACTCGATTAAACGAAAGTTGGAGAAACAGACACCCGCCAACCACCTATATGCATAAGCACGTCGGTAGAACCGGTCTCATGAACGCAGTCAAGTAATATCGGTCTGGGCCCCTTCATCCAACAATACCGTCGAATCAAAGTATGACTTGTTGGTAAGCATAAAGACTATTATCGCCCACAACTCTTTGTGTTCTACTCATGCATACCACGCATAGACCTGGCTCGGATGCCACTGTTGGGGAACGTAGTAATTTCAAAAAAAAATCCTAAGATCACCCAAGATCTATCTAGGTGATGCATAGCAACGAGAGGGGAGAGTGTGTCCACGTACCCTCGTAGACCGATAGCGGAAAAGTTTCAATAATGCGGTTGATGTAGTCGAACATCTTCACGATCCAACCGATCCAAGTACCGAACGTACGGCACCTCCGTGTTCAGCACACGTTCAGCTCGATGACGTCCCTCGTGCTCTTGATCCAGTTGAGGACGAGGGTCCATCAGCATGATGGCATGGCAAAACGGTGATGATGATGCTACCGACGCAGGGCTGCGCCTAAGCATTATGGTGGTATGATCGAGGTGTGTAACTATGGAGGGGGCACCGCACACGGTTAAGAGAAACGTGTGTGTCTTTGGGGTGCCCCCTGCCCTCGTATATAAAGTAGGGACAGAGAGAGGCCGGCCCTCTAGGGGTGAGCCAAGTGTATGGAGTCCTACTAGGACTTCCAAGTCCTAGTAGGAATCCTTTCCCTTTTAGGAGTAGGAGAGAAGGAAAGAGAGAGGGAGTAGGAAAGGGCAAGGGGGGCGCCGCCCCCTTCCCCTAGTCCAATTTGGACCCATGGGGGGGGGGGCACCTCCCCTTGGCCTGCCTCCTCTATTTCCCGTATGGCCCAATAAGGCTCCCTGTGAATTCTCGTAACTCCCCGGTACTCCGAAAAATACCTGAATCACTTGGAACATTTTCAAAGTCCGAATATAGCCTTCCAATATATCGATCTTTACGTCTCGACCATTTTGAGACTCCTCGTCATGTCCGTGATCTCATCCGGGACTCGGAACAAACTTCGGTCATCAAAACACATAATTCATAATACATATCATCATCAAACGTTAAGCGTGCGGACCCTACGGGTTCGAAAACTATGTAGACATGATCGAGACACATCTCTGATCAATAACCAATAGCGGAACCTAGATGCTCATATTAGCTCCTACATATTCGACGAAGATCTTTATCGGTCAAACCACATAACAACATACGTTGTTCCCTTTGTCATCGGTATGTTACTTGCCCGGGATTTGCTCATCGGTATCATCATACCTAGTTCAACCTCGTTACCGGCGAGTCACATTGCTTGCAAGGCTTATAGTGATGAGAGTTACAGAGAGGGCCTAGAGATACCTCTCCGAAACACGGAGTGAGAAATCCAAATCTTCATTTATGCCAACCCAACAAAATCCTTCAGAGACACCTGTAGAGCAACTTTATAATCAGCCTTTTACGTTGTGACGTTTGGTAGCACACAAATTGTTCCTTCGGTATTCAGGAATTGCATAGTCTCATAGTCTGAGGAACATGTATAAGTCATGAAGAAAGCAGTATCAATGAAACTATAACGATCATGATGCTAAGCTAACGGATGGGTCGTGTCCATTAGATCATTCTCCTAATGATGTGATCCCGTTCATCAATGACAACACATGTGTATGGTTAGGAAACATAACCATCTTTGATTAACAAGCTAGTCAAGTAGAGGCCTACTAGGGACACTATGTTTTGTCTATGTATTCACACATGTACTAAGTTTCTGGTTAATACAATTCTAGCGTGAATAATAAACATTTAAACTGAAATAAGGAAATAAATAATAACTTTATTATTGCCTCTAGGGCATATTTCCTTCGAAAATGGGCTCGATGGCGTACAAGGATCATAGATCCTTGACCATGTGGAAGAGGAGATCAGTGGCAGGGCCGTCGAAGAGATCAATAATGGTTGAACCAGAGGGGTTGGGGGTGGACCACTTAACCTGTGACATGGCCCGCGTGAAGCCATCGCTGTCAACGAGCTTTATGTTGTAGCCAGCTTTCCCGAGATACAATATACGCTAGACCACTAACGTGAAGCCTTCGGGATGGTAACGTAGTCAACATCTTCGCCGGCTTCCACGGCGAGGTGTTGCTCCGGGATTGACAAGTCGGGGCGAACGGCGGCCACCTCGCCAACGTCATCTCGAGAGGCCATGATAAACCTCATCTTGGCTGAACACTCGTCGGGCTCCCCGAGATACACGGTCGGGCTTAGGCTGCAACATTCTAGAGCAGGGGATGTGGATCTGGCGGGGAGGGACATCGCATGCCTCATCAGAAAACTCAGGGGAGTGGGGCGACGTATGGGGATCGCTGGGTAACCTGAACTTTGTTATCTAAATTAAGAGGAACGGGCAGACCGGCAGGGGTTGGTGGTGGCGGCGGTGAGCTAGGGTTGAAGGGGGTGGGCGGGCCGGGTGGGGGACTGTGGAGGTGGGGAGGGGGTTGGGGATATGCCACGACTACTGAAAATTTTACTAATTGTGGGTGGATATGGTGGTGGACGCGGGAGGGCGACGGTTCATATGCCTCGGCTACTGCAATTGTACTATAAGGTCGGTGTTAGGGGAGTGGTGGCGACGGTTGAAGTATGGCAGCTACTAAAATTTGGGTAAAGGAATTGATGCGGGGCGGGAGTACCCGAGATCGCACACAGTCAAATAAGAATATGCATGTATGATAATAAGGAAAGGCGACAGAACCGCCGATTTTTGCAACACTCAAGGCGGGTAGTTTGTTTTTAGATTTCTAGCTAGCTGGTCTATCACACACGGTTCATCCTAATCTCCACACGCAAACGTGGAATTCAATCTAAATAAACTATCCGCCATTAGCTTTGAGATGTGGAGATTTTACAGCGCACTAGCATCGCACACGGTGAAGCCAGTACCTCCACCTTTGCTCGCACTTGCGCAATCATGGTGATTGACAGTGTGCTTGCATCACACACGCTTAATCCAGTACACCCGTGTCCATTGAACGCCATCTGAGTCTTTGTAGCAAAAAAATGTTAGAGAGAGTCAGAAGACAGCCACACCAGCATGTGGCCCAAATATATATGAGTGAAAAGGGTGGTCTGTGATGTTCAAAATTTGAATCCACAATTTTGACCGCGCGGGCCCACGGTCGTGTCGTTGAAGATTGATGAGAGGGGCCAGAAGTCAAGGACCACCTGGAAGTGGCCAAATATATGTAGGAATATAGGGTGTGATGTTTAAAACTTTAAATACACAATGGACAACTTTGGTGGCACCTGCCTCGCAAACCCAAAAGCAGCCTTGGTTATATCTAAAATGACATAATGTCGTAGCTACCTAGCTAGGGTGCTTGACTCACCTCCCATTTTGTCTCAGCTGGGCAGATGCACGTAATGATTCTTTGGTCATATATGCATGTCGCCATGACCTACCATAAGACGGACCAGTGAATCTATCGCTTGGTCAAAGGACAAATGTTGTTGTCGCTAAAAAAATGGATAGAATATATATATATATATACATATATATTAGCATAATAACTATTCTGATAATACTTCTGCACTGGACGCTCAACGCAAGTGCACGTCATTCTTTGAACCAAGTGTGATGCAGTACTCACACGAGTGAACTTCTAGTCGGAAAAAACTACGCGCGATGTTTTTCGGTACTGTTTTCCCTCTAGTTTTTAACCGTTTATCGGAATGAGGCGTGTAATATAGCGTTGAAAAGCTATGGATTAGGCGCAACTTCGACATGTTGAACACTTTTCGAGATTCCACACGGTTTAAGAGCAGTTTTGAAAATGGTGCGTCCCATGACGAGTGTCAGCAAGCGTTTTTTCATGATTTCTTATAAACCGCTCGTCGGAACGAAGCAAATGATACACCTTTGGAAAGATAGCGTCGAGGCGCATCTTTTTCATATCCATTACTTTTTCTAATTCCTTACGGTTTAAGAGCAGTTTTAAAAATACTAAATCGCAGAATTACGTTTTTTCGAAATTTTTGCAATTCTCGGTACTATTTTCGCTCTAGTTTTTGAATTGTTTGTCGAAACGAGGCGTGTAATACGTCATTGGAATGCTATAGACAAGGTGCAACTTTCATATGTAGAAATGGTTTTAAGACTCCCTACGGTTTTAAGTTAATTTTGAAAATTGTGCGGCGGACGACGAGTCGCAGTAGCGGTTTTTCGTGAAATTTTTATGAACCGCTGGTCGGAATGATTCAAACGATACACCATTGGAAAGTTATCGACGAGGCGCAACTTTTTTATGTAGAGCACAATCTCTAATTCTTTACGGTTTAAGAGGAATTTCGAATTTACCGAAATGCGGACACTCTGTTTTTCGCGACACCCAAATCGACGTGGGTACTTCATCCGACTGAAAACCGCATTGCATCAGACGAAAAACCGCGCTGCATCAGACAGGTAAGAGAACTGCATGGTTTCTTTTATTCAAACGTAATTTTTTCAAGGACGAGAAAGTAGAGTGCGCTTCACATCGGGTGTAAATGAACCACAATACTATCAAGAAGTGAACCACATTACTTTTTTTAGCTTCCGTAACAATTTTTTTGCACTTACGGGACAAACAACATCACAGGCCGACCGCACTGCTTCTGAATGAAAACCGCACTGCATCAGATGGGCAAGCGAGCTGCATAATTTCTTTCGTCGGACGTTATTTTTCTCAAATGAGCTTTTGTTGTTTTTTTTACTTTTTTATGAACGAGTGGACCGCAGAGACGAGGGCAAGTGTACGGCAACATGTTTTTATCGAATGATGAATCACAATACTCTTTTTCCAGTTTTTCAAACATTTTGTTTTGAGCCGCAAAGGTCTCCCGGCCGAACTGCATCAGGCAATGCCCTGTTTTTCCTCCGGCGATTTTCACAATTTTCTCAACAATTGAAACACACTTCATACATAAAACAGAATTTAGTCACACATAAATAAACAAACTGCATTATAGCGAGGGGTGACCCTCCTTATCTTCATAGGGAACTGCAACCCATACGGCCATGCCCAGCCAAACTGTATGCTGCCACCAACTGCCATGCCCGCTACTGTTGCTGCAGCGCCCGGAAGTGTACTACAGTGATACCACACACATCCAAAATCTGAAAAACGCAAAGAAGAACTGAGCTGCAGCAACCTGTCCAAGTATTCATCACATAAAAGGATTCATCACCATAGCAGAAAGAACTCAACAAAAATCCAGTCGGTTTGCAGTAGACTGCATACTAATGTACTGATGTACATGCACACTCGCTCGGCACTGTGACGCCACATGCCTTGTATGGGCGTGCCCGTGGCGAACTACACTCAAGCATGGCGTGGGGGAGGAGTAGCTCGTTGGTGGCTGAGCTAAAGAGGAAAAATGAGGCCTTGACACTCCTCCTCGGGCCTTCCACGAATCGATTGTCGGCGAGGGATGTGGTGTATGGAGGAGCAGGAGGGCGAGATGGTGTTCATAGGAGAATTGGGTGTCCGGGAGGAGGAGGTGGGGCTATGGGGAGGGGAGATGGAAAGGAGCTCCGGCCGGATGGTCGATCTACACTGCACCATGTATCCCCGGCGAGCTGCACTGGCACGACAACCAAGTACAACAACCGGAGGCTAACGCTACAGGTGTGGCGAGGCGGTCAGAGAAAGAGCAGAATAGGCGAGATGGCCATGGGAGGAGGAGGTGAGGCCGGAGGCCGGATCTCCTCGCCCGTCGTCTGCAAGCTCGTGGGAGGAGCCAGCCGGAGCACAGCGCCACCAGCCATCAGGGAGGGGGATCCGGTCATCTTCGTACTCCACGGCCATTAGGGAGGTCGGATTGGCGAGTTCGCCGGTGGAAGTGTGGGATCCCCGTAGCTGATCCGAGGATTGGGGAGATGGGTCGCGCGCCGGCGCTTGGGGCGCCGGCCACTAGAGAGGAGGGGGCGGTAGTGGGAGGGAGGTCCGCGCACGCTGCTGGTGGAGTCGTCAGGGTCTGGGCGGTGTGGATCGGGGCAAGTAGATGGTAGGCCAAGGGAGGATGGAGCAGGAAGGGAGGTGGTCGAGAAGGCCGCGGGATGGGCACGCCGACGGCAAAGAAGTCTGGGAGATGGGGCACGCCGGCAGCGAAGAAGGGCGCGAGATGGGGCGTGCCGACGGTGAAGAAGGCGGCAGGATAGGGCGCGCCGATGGTGAAGAAGGCGGCGGGATAGGACGCGTCGGCGGCGAAGAAAGTGTCTAGATGGGGGCGCCGGCAGTGAAGAAGGCCGCGAGATGCGGCGCGCTGGCGGCGCGTATGCGCGTGCGAGCTTGCCCTGTTGGGGGGGGGGTGAGAGAAAGTGCGATGGGTGGAGAAAGTTGGATCTGGCATTTTTTTTTCGTGGTTGCTGCAGTTCATATTGGAGGTGGGTACGTTGTCGGTTCGCTGGTTTGGCAGTGCAAAAGTGTTATTAGAATAAGCTGGTGTTAGCAGAATAAGGTCTTAATGGGTGTTATCATAATAGACTCACCCTATATATATATATATATATATATATATATATATATATATATATATGTATATATATAAACCTCTTGGGCCAATAGATTGAACCATCATAAAAATCGCACGAGAGGGACCACAAAACCATGACCTCCTGCATGCGGCCCAAAATAATGTACGTTGTAAGGGGTCATGTGTTTTTTCAATATCGAATAATGTACAATTTAGATGTAGCGCCTGCCTCTCGATATATACAACAACCATGAAAGCCAGGTAGTTAAGGACGAGATAGCAGGGTACGGTGTCAGTCGAACCTAGCAATCCAAGCGTGTGGGAGGGTATCCTGACAACACATGAGCTCGAGCTTTTGTTGAATGACATGTGACTGGCCATAACACCAACTAGGAGGAATCCATTGTGGCCAACACATATCTCTTGTTATCGATCAAAGGGATGATATATATACACTCGGGGAGCCCACAAATATGTGTGTCATCACAAAAAACCGCACAAGGGAGACGTTGTCGATCTGAAGACCCCCTATACACTGCATGCAGCCCAAAAATATGTATGGGTATGGTGGTGTGTGATGTGTTCAAATCCCGAATGCACAACTTCGATGGGGCACCAACTACATTACAAGCTGAACACCGTACCTGAACCCAAGCCAGGTTCAATATGTACGATGTCAATTCCCCAACTTCAAGGCGGGGGGGGGGGGTATCGTCCAACGCAGGTGCTCAACTTTATCTGGTCTAACATGGCACACATAGCAATAGGAAACCATCATGGTCAAACCCTTCTCGTATGTTGGATCAAACGGATATATTATGGGGGGGGGCTCGTTATCGATCAAGGATGAGAACAAAAATAACCAATAAGAACACAGTCTACAAATTAGTAAAACAAAAAATAACCAATAAAAAACATAGTCTACAAATTAGCAAAACAAGGATCTCAAGGTTTACATAATCGTCATGACAGGTCACTATAGAGACATTTAGATGATAAATGTCTATAATGATCATATCATAGCGTTTAAATGAAGCTTGAGATATGCAAATTCCCACTGGGTCACCCATCCTTAGAATACTCTAGCCCAAGCACGCTTAAGTTATGCGTTCTATTTGGCTAAGTAGCAGATGGGAAGCCGCCCTTGCTGATAGGAATTGCCTACTTGCTAGAAGGGATAGAGAGGGATTGTTGCGGAATATGATGGATATATTATTGAGCCTCGAGGGAAGTATATATTGAGTACAAGACTTGGAGGGCAAGAAGACTCCCAAAGATAAGGTAGGAAACGGATTACAAATCCTAGACTACCAAATACATGTAACCCAAATATATCTCTAACATCCTCCCGCAGTCGTAGCGGTAACACCGCAGACAATAGGAGCGTCGCAGATGGTCAGAATGGAGAGAATAGCAGCCAACGGGCTGACATCCCCACGCAGTCGTAGCGGTAGCGTCGCAGACAACAGGAGCATCGTCGACAGTGTCAGGACCCCGACTCAATGCCACATTGATCTAGCATGTAACACCTTATATCATTTTGTGGCCTCATGCACGGTATCCCCACGGGTGTCGCCTTACCTTGCCCGGGACCGTTTGCGCCTTTTGGCACAGATATATGATGGTGTCGCTAGCAACCATATGACAAGGAGCCCGGGCTGACATGGCTAGTCGTGAACCCAAAGTGGCACTACCTTATAGGGACAGGCATACATGACACAGCAAAGAACGTGTCGATCATCAGCGAGTGAATCCGGGCTATAGCACTGGGCTAGAAGGACTCCGGTAAACCGGGCTGCAGCTGGATAACAGGACTCCGGTATTCATCGCGTGACATTTCCCCAAGGGACAGACACAGGAACGAAGAAGGACACATGCCAGCCAGCCTAAGTGCTCCGGAGCAGTAGCAAGCTACCATGGCTCAGTGGAAGCACTAGGAGACATTTCCCGGTAAGAGAGGCTACCAAGGATAAACAACTAGATAGTCAGGTCCCACACATACCAAGCATTTCAATCGTACACACAATATGCTCGATATGTGCAAATACAACATGGCATCACAACGTGACTCTATAACTCAAGTACTTTATTTAAAGGCTCAGAGAGCCATACATATCGTACACAAAAGTACGGGGTCACATGACCCAGCATTCAAGTCATACAAACATACAAGCCAACAACGGAAGTAACTTGCTTGAGTACAGACAACTAAGAAATAAAAGAGGCTTGAGAAAGCCTGACTATACTACACGGTTCATCGTGAGCTCAGGATCACCACCTGGGCTTCAGCCTACTCGTCGACATCGACGTCTATGAAGAACCCATCAGAAGGGGTTGTAGCGTCTTCTGTAAAACGTAAATTAAGCAACATGAGTACAAAGGTAGTCAGCAAGACTTACATCAGATCCTACATACATGCACATTATCAAGAAGGGATGGTGGGGTTATTGTAGCAAGCCAGCTTTGACTCTTGGCTAAGCTCTCTTACGAGACTCCAACTTGAAATGGTTTTGCGCACTCGAGTCCACTACTCACCACTTCAATACACTACCAAGGATCCACCTCCGTAATCCTACGGAAGAGCCATCCTCGGCACTCACGCTTATCTTGAGGCTTTTAGTAGTATCCATTTACTTGTCTATGAACTTTATAGGCAACCAAGTAGTCCTTTACCGCGAACGCGGCTATTTGAATAGATGACGTTAACCCTGCAGGGGTGTACTTCTTCATACAGGCATGTTTCCACCACTTAGCGTCTGCACACGACATGTGCTCGGCAGACATCAAGCAAAATCCGACGTGGGTGTAGAGCACGACCTACCTAAACACCTAAGTCTCTAGTCCAGGTTTATCGCCTATTCAGGTTCCATCCGCAGGGAGTCCGGCCGAGGTTTCCACATACGTCCCGGAACCATGTGTACAGGGTTCCGAGACACCTAACGGGTGCCCGGCATACCCGGCCACGTACCTACCGCATCACAGCCCACCCCACGGGTCAGCGCTGTCCACGGCCTCCAGTAAGCTACAAACACCAGAAACTGCTTGCAACTCCTGGACAGAGGACTAGGGTGGATAAGAAGTCGAGCGAGTCAATTAAGGATCCCAATGTATGGTAGTAGCTCATTCTTAAATCACATATACAGATCTCGGGGCTTAAGGACGGTTCCAATGAAACAACCCACCATGTACTCCTACATGGCCTCTCATTGATACCTTTACCAAATCGTGTTCAACACATCACTCTCATTATCGACATGACCATTTCACTCTATCCCATCACCCAGATGAACCAGACCTGACACGACTCTAAGCATAGCAGGCATAGCAAGGTAGGAAACACATACAAGTGGCTCAATCAACTCCTACACATGCTAGTGGGTTTCATCTAGTTATTGTGGAAATGACAGGTCATGCAGAGGAAATGGGTTCAACTACCGTAGCACACAGCAGTTTGAAATGCGTTGTCTTAATGCAATAAAAGAGAGGAGAGGCGAGAACATGGGATTGTATCGATATGATCAAATGGTTGGTTGCTTGTCTTGCGGGTCCGTGGACTGGTAATGCTCCTCGATTGGGTACTCAAGATACTCCTTAGGGGCAGAACCTGCCGCAGAGAGCACCGATATACAATCATCACCAAACAATGTGCAACAATATGATGCATGCATGAGACATGGCAAAATGAGTGTATTGGGCTAATGCAACTAAGACCAGATGGGTTTGGACCATTTTGAATCAAAGATTCAAGTTCCAAGCTCATAAATTGCCCTTAATAGTGCTTTATCTTGTTCTGCACTAAACAGCAGGCTATCTTTCTTAAACATGCATGAAACCAGTACAGATGGATAGATTGGATTTTTCTGATCATTTTTCATATATAACACTTTGCATTTGGAGCTACGGATTAATTTCTATGATTTTTTGAAGTTTGTGGTATTTTCTGGAATTTCCTGTATAAGAATAATTCCAGTAATTGAATTATTGCATCAGCTTTGTGTCAGGGTGACGTCAGCGGTCAATGGGGACGGTCCAGGTCAAACCTGACCAGTGGGTCCCGGGTGTCAGTGTCATTAGTCTAACTAATTTTTAGTTAGTACTAATCCTAGTTAATTAGCAGGGCTCGGCCCCACCTGTCATTGACCTAGGGGGGTTAAACTGGGCCCACCCAAGGTCAAACTGTGTCAGCAGGGTCAAACTCGCCGGCGTTTAGCCACCGGCGAGGCCAAACGCGGTGGGGCACCTCGGGTTTCACCTACAGGGCACCGTTTGAGGCGTCATTGGGCTCTACGGGTAGCTGGGAGCGAGCCGCGGCGGGTGGTGCTAGTGGTTGGGCTCTGGGTCGCCAGAAACAACGCCAGCGACGAGTTTGGCGGCGGCCAGAGCTCGCGTGAGCTCGGGCTCGTTGCTAGGAGGCACGGTGAGGCGCGTGAAGTAGTGCGGTGAGCTCCTGGGGTGCGGTAGGGCTAACGGACAAGGTGGCACGGGTGTTGCATGGCCAGAGTCACGTCGGTGACGAGCTTGGCGGCGGCGCGTGCGGTGTTACTTGGTGTGGTCGCTATGGTGCACGAGAAGGCAAACAGAGAGGAGGAGGAAGTAGCAGGGCTCACGGCGCATCGGACGAGCGGGTCGGAGGAGTCGGGGACGAGCCGGAGCAAGCGGGGCGGTGAAGTGGATCTCCGGTAGTGGTCGACGAAGACGGTGTCGGTGGAGGCGGTGCAGAGCGTGCGAGTGCTCGGGGCTCGCCTAGCTCGGCGTAGCGGACGAAGCCGGAGCTTGTGGACAAGGTGGAGCGGCTCGTGGACGATGGTGGGCACGGCTACGGCGGCGGGACGGCGGCGGCTGCTTCGGCCATGGAGAGAGAGAGCGAGAGAGAGGGTAGAGGGGGAGAGTGAGGTGTCCATGGGGTCGGGGCGGCGCCGAGGAGATGTTTCGAGGCGTCGCGCTAGCGCGGGCGAGGGCAGGCAGGCAGGGAGGTGGCGTGGCGAGCTCAGCGGCGTCGCATTGTCCCTCCTTTGCCTACTGGCAGAGGTAGGTGGTGACTGGCGCGGGCCAGATGGGCCGGGCCAGCCAGGTAAGTGGCCTCCTGGCCTTTCTCTCTCTCTCTCTCCTGTTTCATTTAATTTTCTTTTCTAATTTCCTGTAAATGTTGGGCTTTATTTAAAATACTAAAGCGTTTCCAAACATCCTGCAAATAATTGTGGGCTCTGTTGGGAATATTCCTAACAGCCCTCACTTAAATCCAGAATTATTTAGGCATTTGAATTATTTTATAGCATTTAAATGCCCAAATGCAAATAGGTAATGAATTAATCCAGTGACCTTAGGTGTCCTAGGAAAATGTGAACCACTTTTGGCAGTGGTTCTGGACCAAGACAAAAATGATGGACATTTTAGAAGGGCATTTCAGTTTCATTGAAATTATTTTTAGTAAACCCTAGTTGGTTTCAGAGGGGGCTGGGGGTTTTGTCATCCCCATTTCAAGTTTTTTATGATCGATAAACATGATGCAACACTCTAATGCATGAAATAGCTAGGGTGTGACAACTCACCCCGACTTACAAAAATCTCGTCCAGAGATTTACGATCCTCCGAAAAGAAGGCGGGATACTCGAGTCGAAGATGATCCTCCCTTTCCCAAGTTGCTTCTTTCTCGGAATGGTCCGACCACTGAACCTTGAAAAACTTGATATTATGGCGTTGAGTGGTACGCTCGGCTTGATCGAGGATACGAACGGGATATTCTCGATATGTGAGATTGTCTTGAAGATCAAGCGTTTCATGGTCCACTCCACGGATAGGATTTGGGAAGAAATGCCGGAGTTGAGAAATGTGGAAGACATCGTGGACTCTAGAGAGGTGTAGAGGTAGTTCCAATTGGTAGGCAACTTCTCCTCGTTTGGCAAGAATGCGAAAGGGTCCAATGTAGCAAGGAGCCAACTTTCCTTTGATACCGAAATTATGGGTTCCCTTCAGAGGAGTAACCCGAAGGTAAGCCTTCTCGTCAACCTCAAAAGTCATAGCCTTATGTTTTCGATCATATTGGCTCTTTTGACGAGATTGGGCTGTTTTCAACTTTTCACGAACGATGTGAACTTGCTCTTCTGCTTCCTGGATCATATCCGGGCCAAAGAATTGTCTTTCCCTGGTTTCTGACCAATTAAGAGGTGTTCGACACCTTTGTCCATAGAGAACTTCAAAAGGGGCTTTACCCAAGCTGGATTGATAGCTGTTGTTATAAGCAAATTCGGCAAATGGAAGGCATTTCTCCCAATCCATTCCGAATAAGATAACAGAAGCTCGAAGCATGTCTTCTAGGATCTGGTTTCCGCGTTCTACTTGACCACTTGATTGAGGGTGAAAGGAGGTGCTAAAGGAAAGGCGGGTTCCCATAGCATTTTGGAAACTTTCCCAAAATCGAGTGGTGAAGAGACTTCCTTGATCTGAGTTAATTTCCAAAGGAACACCATGGAGGGAAACTATTCGGGAGATATACAAGTCTGCTAGCTGGCTAGCGGTTATACTCTCGCGAACAGGCAAGAAATGGGCCACTTCGGAAAGACGATCGATAACAATGAAGAAATTGTTATTCCCTCTCTTGGTACTGGCAAAACCAGTGATCAAATCCATACCAATTTTGTCCCATTTCCACTCAGGAATAGCTAAAGGTTGAAGGGTGCCAGCAGGCCGTTGATGCTCTGCTTTTACACGACGACATACATCGCAATTAGCAACAAACTGAGCAATGCCTCTCTTCATCCTAGTCCACCAGAACCGCTGGCTTAGGTCCTGATACATTTTGGTGCTACCCGGATGAATGGTGAGAGGAGATTCATGAACTTCCTTAAGGATCAACTGTCATAGTTGCTGCTTCTTGGGAACCACCAAGGGGTTTCCGAAGTACACAACACCTTGATCATTCATGGAGAAACATGTAGCAACTCCGCTAGCCATGTTCTCCTTGATCCGAGATATCCCCTTGTCATACCGCTAAGCGGTTATGATATGATCCGTAAGGGTAAGTTTCGTCACCAAGGTGGAAAGGAATGCTTGAGGAACAATGTGAAGGTTAAGCTTCCGAAATTCCTCATGGAGAAGTGGTTAACTTTGTTGTAACATCAGATTGTTACAATATGATTTACGACTTAGTGCATCAGCCATGACATTGGCTTTTCCTGGGGTCTAAGTTATCCCTAAGTCGAAATCTATGATCAACTCGACCCAATGTCTTTGCCTGAGATTCAAATCCGGTTGGGTGAATATATACTTCAGACTTTGGTGATCGGTGAAGATTTCGCAACGATTACCGAGGAGGTAATGTCGCCAGGTTTTGAGTGCATGGACTACAGCTACAAGCTCTAGATCATGAGTAGGATAATTTTCCTCATGTGGGTGCAATTGTCGTGAAGCATAAGCAATTACGTGTCAAACTTGCATGAGAATGCAACCTAGTCCTTGTCGCGAGGCGTCGCAATAGATAACAAAGTCCTTAGAGAAGTCTGGTGGTACCAGTACGGGAGCAGATGTCAGGCGTCTTTTCAGTTCCTGAAAACTGTGCTCGCATTGTGGGGTCCACTCGAATTTTTTATCTTTCTTGAGGAGTTCAGTTAGAGGTTTAGCAACTTTGGAGAAGTTCTCGACAAAGCGACGACAATAGCTCGCTAAGACAAGGAAACTCCGAACTTGCTTGACCGATTCAGGTGGAGTCCAGTTAAGAACGGCTTGAACTCGCTCGGGATTGACAACAATACCCTTACTAGAGATTACATGGCCTAGATAGGTTACTTCTGGCAACCAAAATTCGCATTTAGAAAATTTGGCATAAAGGCGATGCTCTCAGAGTTTCATCAACACTAGCCTTAGATGCTCGGCATGTTCTTCCTCACTCTTGGAGTAGATGAGTATATCATCGAGGTAAACCACGACGAATGTATCCAAATACTCCATGAAGATTGAGTTCATTAACCGAGAGAAGGTGGATGGGGCGTTGGTTAAACCGAAGGACATGACGGTGTACTCATATTGGCCGTAACGAGTAACAAATGCCGTTTTGGGAATGTCCCCGTTCTCGATTTTGATTTGATGGTAGCCCAACCTCAAATCCATCTTAGAGAAGACTGAGGATCTAGCGAGCTGATCATACAGGTCGTTGATCCTGGGGAGCGGATACTTGTTCTTTATTGTGACCAAGTTAACGGGTTGATAATCTACAACCATCCGATCCGTACAATCCTTCTTCTTGATGAAGAGGATGAGACAAGCCCATGGAGATGAACTAGGATGGATGAAACCCTCTTTCGAGGACTTGACATCTCGGTTAGGTGGATCACCTGGCAATTCTTCTTTCGAGAACTAGGAGGACGAGTTGTTTCTTAAGCTCGAATAGTTCTAGTGGTGCCATCTTATATGGTCTTCTGGAGATTGGGACAGTTCCTAGAATAAGATCTATCACGAACTTGACATCTCGGTTAGGTGGATCACCTGGCAATTCTTCTGGAAAGACATCCAGAAAGTCACGGACTACCAGAACATCTTCGAGATCTGGCAAAGGACTGCGTTAAGAGAATATAGTTGTCGCTTAGCTACTCGGGTCAAGACATTGACTATCTCGCCCAATGGATGTGTAAGTTGAACGGTCCTAGAGAAGCAATCAATCTTGGCATGACGGGCTGACATCCAGTCCATACCGAAGATGATATTAATGTCCGAGGACTTGAGGGCTATCAAGGATGCAAGGAAAACAAGTCTGTCAACCTGAATTTCATTCCCGTGGCTTACTCTAGAGGTTTGCCATCTAGAACCAGGAGTTGCAATTTCCATGATGGAAGGCATGTCACAGAATGCGGTGTTATGCAAACGAGCACAGTTTTCGGATATGAATGAATGAGATGCTTCAGTATCAAAAAGAACAGATGCCATATGGCAATTAACAAGGAGTGTACCGAGAACGACGTTAGGATCCTCCCGAGCCTCTTCAGCTGAGACACAATTCACATGGCCACGTGCAGCGGTGGCCATCTTGGCGTGGTACACCTTCCCTGTTGGCTTGCCACGGCCAACAGCCTTTCCAGACTGGTTTGGGTTGGTCTGGGGACACTCTCGCATGTAGTGGCCCGGTTCTCCACACTTGAAACACGTCACGGATCTGGTGCGTGGAGGAGCATTGTTGGTTGGTCCACCATAGGGCTTAGCTGGTGCATACTGCTAAGCTGGACGAGGCACCTGATAGGATGGCCTCAGTGTGAACCTGGGTGGTAGGGCAGTGTTAGGCGCCCACACCCGGTGCTTCTGAGGGCCAGAACCGGATGAGGAACCAGTGTCACGGCTATGCTTGTGTGTTGCTTCAAAATCAGTCTGACCTGTCTCAGCACTGATGGCCTTGTTCACAAGCTTCTGGAAGGAAGTGCATTCGTGCAGACGGAGATCACGGCGAAGCTCGGGGTTAAGTCCCTTGCGGAACCTTGCCTGCTTCTTGGCATTAGTGGAAACTTCCTCAGTTGCATAGCGTGCTAGGTTACCGAACTCCCTGCTGTATGCATCCACAAAGAGTCTACCTTGGGTGAAACTGCAGAACTCCTCATGCTTACGATCCATAAGACCCTCCGAAATGTGATGTTCACGGAAAGCATCATTGAATTCTGCCCAAGTAGTGACATGGCCAGCTGGGCGCATGGCCTCGTAATTCTCCCACCAGAGACTGGCGGGGCCTTCAAGATGATGGCAACAAAAGTGACCTTATCAGCTTCAGCGGCGAGTGCATAATGTAGCTTGTGGGTAATGCTGCGAAGCCAATCATCGGCGTCGAGAGGCTCGACGGAGTGATGGAAGGTGGGTGGATGTAACTTGATGAAGTCACTGAGCGACACCAAGTTATTCCTCTGGTACAGAGTTGTGTTCTGTTCGATGCGTTCCAACAAACGATTGGTCTCCCGCTTGTTCCTCTCAGCCTCCAGCATGACCTCAACCAGAGAAGGACGATGAGGCAGGTTTGCATCCCTAGCTCCACTGCCTTCGGCCTACTCCGGGGGAGCAGGGTTGTTGCGGGTGTTGACCATCCTAGGTAAAACAAGACAATGGTTTAGTCCAGAATGATAAGATTCTGACAAGGAAATGCAGAATGTAAGGGATAATTCGGAATGCAAGATGTTCATCCGCATGACATGGTAAATACAGAAACTGCTACATTTATTCCATCGTCATACATACCATATAGGGTTTAGTACAAGACCTAACTGAGTACAACTGCGGTGAAAGGAAGATTGCATCTCATCGGAGGCATCCCAAGCTCCTACACATTATTTTTCTACACCTCTGGAAAGTGGTACACACTAAGTCATATCCCACGAGTCACGCAGGACGGTGGATGATATAACTGTTACAATACTAGTGGTGCTGCCATCAACTCAGACATTTCCGTAGTAATCTTCATAGAGATTACCCCCATGTCGTGGGAGCTAGACGTGATCATATGGAAACAGTCAATCCCGTGGAGCCTGCGGTCCATAAGGACTCGGGTGTGGCCTGGGTCCAGCAAACGGCGGCAGAAGAGGTCCACGGGGAGGAGTGATGCCCCCTACATCACGCCAATCCATACGATCCGGCAGAGTAGACCGCATGGGGTACAGATCCTGCATATCCACATACCCAGCCTGCACAACAGGCGCAAACCGAGTCAAAGTGGCCCAGTGATCAAACGGGGAGTTGAAAAGCTCCAATCGCCAGGCACCATTTTCACGGTCCTTATCCTCAAGCATCTGTGCTGTAGTGCGGAGTAGAAATTCCTCATGAGAAGAGTCGGTGTAAATAGTTGTAAAGTAACCTTCTGCCCCAGGGAGTGACGCTGGCATATAGCAGAAGTCAGTGTTCCGAATAAAGGAAGTTCTAGACCCCATAACAGTCCTCATCAAATAAGCAGCGTCCTGCACGGACATCTCAATGGTAACCCCAAGTCCATATGAGCAATGGAGGGGTTCAGCGGATCCAGGATAGCAAGGGAATATCCTGACGGTGCAAAGATATTGGCTTTGATTGAAATCTCTATACTGCTCCTCAATGGTGTACTCGGGATACCATCGGTAACCTGCCTCTATCATTACGCGGACCAACATAGCAGTATGGCCAGGTACATCGAGACACCGAGTCATACGAACAACTTGATTCTGGGTGCGGGAGGCCATCTGAAACATGATGTAATGCAAAGACATTAGAATTTCTAGCAGAAATTGCACAACATAACGGCTGTAAATGCTCAAAAACGATTTTGAGAAACTTTGCAAAGGATTGCATAGACACTCATCAACATCATATCAAGATTCTGGGTCCATCTTATCAACATAATGGGGTAGTAGAACTGAACTAGGCTTGTATCCATCAAACCTATAAGGTACTACTGATTAGTAACACGTGAACCTGATAGAGAGAAGAGATCCTAATCCTTAACCCCCGGTGGAAGAATAGACTGACTCAGATCAGAATTCCATGAGGTAAAGGAGTAAAAAGAGCCTTACGTTCCATCCCACAATCAATTCTCCTACATATAACTAAAGCATTTCTAGACTCAACATCGACCAGTTCGGCTTGGAGAACCTACATGCAGTCCGACTCTGATGCCAACGCTGTCAGGACCCCGACTCAATGCCACATCGATCTAGCATGTAACACCTCATATCACTTTGCGGCCTCATGCACAGTATCCCCACGGGTGTCGCCTTACCTTGTCCGGGACCGTTTGCGCCTTTTGGCACACGTCTATGATGGTGTCGCTAGCAACCATATGACAAGGAGCCCGGGCTGACATGGCTAGTCATGAACCCAAAGTGGCACTAACTTATAGGGACAGGCATACTAGACCCAGCAACGAACGTGTCGGTCATCAGCGAGTGAATCCGGGCTGTAGCACTGGGCTAGCAAGACTCTGGTAAACCGGGCTGTAGCGGGCTAACAGGACTCCGGTATTCATCGCGTGACATTTCCCCGAAGGGACAGACACAGGAACAAAGAAGGACACATGCCGGCCAGCCTAAGTGTTCCAGAGCAGTAGCACGCTACCATGGCTTAGTGGAAGCACTAGGAGACATTTCCCGGTAAGAGAGGCTACCAAGGATAAACAACTCGATAGTCAGATCCCACACATACCAAGCATTTCAATCATACACACAATATGCTCGATATGTGCAAATACAACATGGCATCACAACATGACTCTACAACTCAAGTACTTTATTTAAAGGCACAGAGAGCCATACATATCATACACACAAGTACGGGTCACACGACCCAGCATTCAAGTCATACAAACATACAAGCCAACAACAGAAGTAACTTGTCTGAGTACATACAACTAGGAAATAAAACAGGCTTGACAAAGCCTGACTATACTACACGGTCCATCATGAGCTCAGGATCACCACCTGGGCTTCAGCCTACTCGTCGACATCGACGTCTATGAAGAACCCATGAGAAGGGGTTGCAGCGTCTTGCTACGTCTTGAGCTTGTGTTGGTTTTCCTTGAAGAGGAAAGGGTGAAGCAGCAATAGTAGCATAAGTATTTCCCTCGGTTTTTGAGAACCAAGGTATCAATCCAGTAGGAGGCTCCTCAAAAGTCCCACGCACCTACACAAACAAACAAAGAACTCGCAACCAACGCAATAAAGGGGTTTTCAATCCCTTCACGGCCACTTGCGAAAGTGAGATCTAATAGAGATAGTATGATAAGATAAACATATTTTTGGTATTTTATAATATAGATGCAAAAAGTAAAGATGCAAATAAAAGTAGATTGGAAGCAGATATGATAGGAGATAGACCTGGGGGCCATAGGTTTCACTAGAGGCTTCTCTCAAGATAGCATAAGTATTACGGTGGGTGAACAAATTACTGTTGAGCAATTGATAGAAAAGCGAATAATTATGAGATTATCTAGGCATGATCATGTATATAGGCATCACGTCCGTGACAAGTAGACCGACTCCTGCCTGCATCTACTACTATTACTCCACAAATCGACCGACTCCTTCCTGCATCTAGAGTATTAAGTTCATAAAGAACAGAGTAATGCATTAAGCAAGATGACATGATGTAGAGGGATAAACTCAAGCAATATGATATAAACCCCATCTTTTTATCCTCGATGGCAACAACACAATACGTGCCTTGCTGCCCCTGCTGTCACTGGGTAAGGACACCACAAGATTGAACCCAAAGCTAAGCACTTCTCACATGGCAAGAAAGATCAATCTAGTAGGCCAAACCAAACTGATAATTCGAAGAGACTTGCAAAGATAACTCAATCATACATAAAAGAATTCAGAGAATATTCAAATATTATTCATAGATAAACTTGATCATAAACCCACAATTCATCGGATCTCGACAAACACACCGCAAAAAGAGTTTACATCGAATAGATCTCCACAAGAGAGGGGGAGAACATTTTATTGAGATCCAAAAAGAGAGAAGAAGCCATCTATCTAATAACTATGGACCCGTAGGTCTGTGGTAAACTACTCACAATTCATTAGAGGAGCTATGGTGTTGATGTAGAAGCCCTTCATGGTCGATTCGTCCTCCGGAGGAGTGCCGTCGAAGGCTCCAAGAGGAGATCTCGCGGATACAGAAGGTTACGGTGGTGGAAATTGTGTTTCGTTGGCTCCCTGGATGTTTTCGGGGTACGTAGGCTTATATAGGAGGAAGAAGTACGTCGGTGGCTGCCCGAGGGGCCCACGAGATAGGGGGCGCGCGCTATAGGTGGGGGGGGCGCCCTCCTATCTCGTGGAGGCCTCGGCTTCTTCTTGACTTGCACTCCAAGTCCTCTGGATCACGTTCCTTCCAAAAATCATGCTCCCGAAGGTTTCATTCCGTTTGGACTCCGTTTGATATTCCTTTTCTTCGAAATACTGAAATAGGCAAAAAACAGCAATACGGGCTGGGCCTCCGGTTAGTAGGTTAGTCCCAAAAATGATATAAATTTGTAAAATAAAGCCCATAATGTCAGGACCCCGACTCAATGCCACATCGATCTAGCATGTAACACCTCATATCACTTTGCGGCCTCACGCACGGTATTCCCACGGGTGTCGCCTTACCTTTGCCCGGGACCGTTTCCGCCTTTTGGCACACGTATATGATAGTATCGCTAGCATCCATATGATAAGGAGCCCGGGCTGACATGGCTAGTCGTAAACCCAAAGTGGCACAAACTTACAAGGACAGGCATCCATGACCCAGCATCGAACGTGTTGGTCATCGGCGCGTGAATCTAGGCTATAGCACTGGGCTAGCAGGACTCCGGTGAACCGGGCTGTAGCGGGCTAATAGGACTCCGATATTCATCGCATGACATTTCCCTGAAGGGACAGACACAGGAACGAAGAAGGACACATGCCGGCCAGCCTAAGTGTTCCGGAGCAGTAGCAAGCTACCATGGCTCAGTGGAAGCACTAGGAGACATTTCCCGGTAAGAGAGGCTACTAGGGATAAACAACTAGATAGTCAGATCCCACACATACCAAGCATTTCAATAACATACACACAATATGCTCGATATGTGCAAATAGAACATGGCATCACAACATGACTCTACAACTCAAGTATTTTATTCAATAGGCTTCGAGGAGCAAGATATTACAAACATGGGTCTCTCGACCCAGCATTCAGAGCATACAAGTCAAACACACGCGGAAGCTTAACATGTCTGAGTACAGACAACTACAAATGAAAAAGGCTGAGAAGCCTGACTATCTACCCGATCCTACCGAGGGCACAAGATCGTAGCTGAGGTAACAAGCTAAACGTCGAAGTCCACACGAAACTACTAGTGAGACGGAAGTCTCTCTACAAAAACATAAAATAGGAAAACGTGAGTACAAATGTACCCAGCAGGACTTACATCAGAACTATCTACATATGCATCATTATCAACAAAGGGGATGGTGGGGTTTAACTGCAGCAAGCCAGCTTTGACTCAGTGGCTATCCTGAACTACGACTGCAATGTAACTCTTTGAGGTGGTGCACACGAGTCCACATATTCACCATATCAATAAACCACTATGGATCCGCTCCTGTCTCCCTACGAGAACGCCATCCATAGCACTCACGCTTATCTTGCGTATTTTACAGTATCCACTTTCACTTGTCTATGAACTGTACAGGCAACCCAGAAGTCCTTTACCGCGGACACAGCTATTCGAATAGATAATGTTAACCCTGCAGGGGTGTACTTCTTCACACACGCTCTCGCCACTTACCGCCATGTACACCACGTGTATCTCGGCAACCTTCAAGCGGAAGCCTGGCGAGGGAGTCGGCCACGACCTGACTAACCACACAAGTCTCTCGTCCAGGTTTATCGCCTATTCGGGTTCCGTCCGCAAGGAGATCCGGCCAGGGTGTCGCTCACGGCCCCAAACGATGTGTGCATGGTTCCCAAGTCCACCATCCGGGTGCCACTTGGTACACCGGGCCACTGTGCCTAGTCTGTCCCAAGCCCACCTGTACCGGGTGCCACTTGGTAGACTACTAACACTACCTACAAACACCCGAAACAAGTTGCAACTCCTGGACAGAGATCAGGTTGATTAATAAGTCGAGAGGGGCACTTAAGCATTCCAATGCGTGGTAGTAGCTGTTCATGGATCACAAAAAAGAACTCAGTTCCTGAGGACGGCTGCAATGAGACAACCCACCATGTAGTCCTACATGGCCTCTCACCGCTACCTTTACCAAATCGTGTTCACACACTTAGCTCACACATAGTAGGACATGTTCACACACCTCTGATTCATCCCAGATGAATCAGACCAGACTCAACTCTAAGCAGTAGCAGGCATGACAACAAGCATGAATGAGTAGGCACATCAGGGCTCAAACAACTCCTACTCATGCTAGTGGGTTTCATCTATTTACTGTGGCAATGACAGGTCATGCAAAGGATAAAGGGGTTCAACTACCACAGCAAGTAGCAGATGTATCATTGTTGTCCTACTGCAGTAAAAGAGAGCAGGAGCGAGAGAGTGGGATTGTATCGGAATGAACAAGGGGGTTTTGCTTGCCTGGCACTTCTAAAGATATTATAGCTCTTCATCGGTGTCATCGAACTCATCGTCGAAACCACGTCTATCGAGAGGGGACAAGCACCGGCAAACAAGGAAGAACAAAATCAATGCAATGCACAATATGATGCATGATCATGACATGGCAAAATGAGTGTGTTGGACTAATGCATCTACAACCAGGGTGGTTTGAGCTCATTTGAACCAAAGATTCAAATGCAAACTCAAGTTATGGGTTTATAAAGTTAATTAACATGTTTTGAGCTAAACAGCAATGTTAAGTTGTTTAAGCATGCATTAAAACAGTATAGATGGATAGATTGGATTTTTCTGATCATTTTTCATATATAATTTATTTCATTTGGAGTTACGGTTGAATTTCTATGAATTTTAGAAGTTTAGGCAATTTTCTGGATTTTCCTGAATAAGAATAAATACAAAAAAATATTAACTGCGTCAGCATGACGTCGGGGTGATGTGAGCAGGTCAACTGGGTCGGCCAGGTCAAACCTGACCTGTGGGACCCACTGGTCAAACGACTCAGCTAATTAAATGAGATAATTAGTGCTAAATTAGCCCTAACTAAGCTGTCAGTAGTGCGGGGCCCGTGTGTCAGTGGATCATCTAATTGACTAGTTAACTAACACTAATTAAACCTACACTAATTAAACAGGGGCCTGGGCCCACTCGTAGTGAGAGAGCGGGGTCAAACCCCTCGGCAGACGGGGTCAAACCCCGCCGGTCAAAGCGGTCAACCCACCGGCGTTTAGCCGCCAGCGAGGCCAGATGCGGCGGCGGGCTTCGGGTTTGGTCCTCCGTCGACCAAATCGACGGTGGAGATGCGCTATGTGCTGCTGGTGGACTCGCGCGTCGAGTCGTGCAGGTAGTGTGTGCGCGGGTGGCCGGAGATGACGCAGGCGTCGAGCCAGGCGGCGACCGGAGCTCAGGGGTGCACGGGAACGCGGCTGCAGCGTGCAAACGCAGAAACTAATGCGCTCAAGCGCCTCTACGCGATGTGATAAGCACAACGAACGCACACACGGGGCCGTTAGGTCACCGGGGCCACGCCGGCGACGAGCGCGGGCTGCGGCGGGTTCGGGCGTAGGTGGTTCAGTGGCTACGGCGGCCTACAGGGAAGGGGAGAGAGATGGATGGGGGCAGAGGCTCACGGCGAGTCGGACGAGGGGGTCGGCGAGCTCGGAGACGGTCCGGAGTAGTCGGGGCGGCAAGAGGGATCTCCGGCGGCCGACGGCGAAGATGAGATAATGGAGTCGCTTCGGGCGTCCCGCGGGCGCATGCTTCATCTTGAGGCTCCGTGTCGTCGAGATGGAGTCTTTGGGCATGGCGGAAGGGTGAGGGGGTGGCTCTGCGCACGATGGCAGCGAACGGCGGCGGCGGTCGCTCTCGGATGCGAGCGAGAGAGAGAACAAAGGAGGGGAAAGGGTCCAGGGAGAGTGAGAGAGAGGCCAGGGGTGTCGTGGCGTCTCCATGGCGCTCTCAGAAGAGTCGGAGCGTCGCGGTGGAATCAGGAGCTGGCACGCGCGCGGCGACCACACTCCCTGCCTACTGGCGCTGGGAGGAAGACGACAGAGGGGTTGCAGTGGTGGGCTGGGCCAGTTGGCTGGGCCGGCCAGCTGCGGTGCTGGGCCAGGTGGGGCGCTAGGTGGGGCTGCAAGTAAGTCCAGGTAAGCCTTTTCCTTCTCCTGTTTTTCTTTTTCTATTTTGTTTTCTTTGTTCTGATTTAGTTTAGGAACTAAATCATTTTAGATAATTCTGAAAATTATTTTGGAGGTTAACTGAATTATTTCAGGGCTCCACAAATATCTTCAGAATATTTGGACCATTTAAAATATATATAGCATTTAAATGGCTCCAATTGAAATACTTTTGTGTTAATTCAAAAATCCAAAGATGACCTAGAAATATATTCATCATTTTTGGGAGAGGTTTTCACCTTAACCAGAAATCATGAACTTTTCTTAGGGACATTTTGGGATTATTGGAAAAGATTTTAATCAAGCCTAGATGGATTGATTTAGTGCTAGGGTTTGAACAATCCCCATTTCAAGTTTAAAAGAAATTTAGACATGATGCAACAACCAAGCTAGTCCAAGTACATAGCAAGGCTAGGGATGTGACAACTCACCCCCACTAAGCAGAAATCTCGTCCCTAGATTCAAGCATAGGGAAAGATGAAGGGGGAACGCAAACTAACACAATCTTCACGATCCAGGTTGCACTTCATAGGGGCGTTAATTCGATCACCATCTTTGTTTCGTCGTCTTGCTCTGAGAACTCCAACTAACATGACAAAGAGAGGAAAAGGAAAACTCTAGAGGGATCGATCTTATCGAAGGTCGAACAACTCAGGATCAACTCACGGAGTGAGACATTGAAACGTCTCTCGAGCTGAGACACGAAGCACACATCTAGAGGGAGGGAGTGAAATAGATGACGGAGGTTCAAATTGGTAGGCAACCATTCCATGCTTAAGAGGGTGGTGAATGGTTTCAAGATAGTGATGAAATGATTGCCATGATTCCATAACGGGGCACCTTAGAGAAGGTGACTCGTAGAATTATTCCCTTAAGTGGCAAAATAAGAATTACTTTTGATACCTAGATCATTGAAACTCCTTATGCCAGCCTAAGGCAAATCACAATTGATCGTTTGAACGAATTCGAAAGAATGGCATACTCAGTTTGGAAAGGAAGCTAGAGTTACAAAATAACTCGACAAACGGAAGGCACGTTCCAATTGATACCGAGGATTCAACCTAGTGACTGAGTGTGCCCTCAAGAACTTGAGCATTTCCATACTCATCAAGGTCTTACCAACATCCGTGCCAAGGATCCTGGCAACACATCTTACTACCACGATGATTACCGGTGGAGGATGCAGAAGCAAAGGAAGATAACACTTTCTCGTATTTCACCTTGGCGGGGCCAAGGAAACAAAATCTGAATGATCGACCGAGAGACATTTAGCACTCCGCTTCTAATGTTCTCCTTGATGTGCTAGTGTAACCCATTCATAGAAATGGTTCGATATCTAGAACATCAAGTAAAAGATCGGACTTCGGGGACACAAAAATCCATAAGGGACATCTAGGGAGTAAATCCTATGAAATCCTTATGGGGAGGTGGCCAACTTCTTCAATCAAGATACTACAACAATAGGTCTTCTGGCTGGGTGTGTCAGCCACGACATCCACTTTAGCGGGTTACACAGAGACCAATATTATAGTTATTGGGAAACGTTCCAACCATCATATCTGCCAGAGATTCAGATCTGATTGGTGTCAGGATATTCCAGACTCATCGAGTCTAGAAAGAAAAATGAAAGTTCGCAACACAAATCGACGAGATGATGTTGCGAGATACTCAGGGAATGAACTACGATAGCAAGCTCCAAAACATGAGCAGGTTCTGCTACAAACCTGTGAACACGTTGTCCAAGGCAAGCATGACCACTTAGTAGTCTTATAATAAAACACTACCGAGTTCAGGTGGGGAACAATCATCAATGATATCGGAGTCTCCACGCGTGGAAGTCCAAAGATTTCACCTTAGAACAGACTCCTTTATCCTGAACAAATCAATCAGTGGCTTAGCGTGCTAGGAAATACATGTGGGATGGAGGTAGCTAATCTCACAATCCAATGTATACTTCGCACATGCATGACTGACTTGGGATGATTCCAAAGGAAGCAAAACAATCTTTCTCGGATCCACGGAGGCAACTTACACCAAGTGCACGTGAATTAGAGAAAGTCACTTCTTTCATCCGAACATATACCTCATGAATGGAACACGAAGGTAATGTTTACAAAAGTTTCCAACACTAGATGGATGTTCAACATGATCATGGAGAAGATAAAATGCTGCAGATGGGCTCAACAACAAGTCATAGGGATGACCATATAAATGGAATTCCATAATTATGTGAACAAGGACATAGCATTGGTCAGACCCAAAAGATGTAATGGTGTATGCTCGAGGGATAACCGCGAGTAAGACAACATTACGAACATCGTTGGTTCTGATTTGATTTGACGATAGCCCATACTCAAATCAAAGTTTTTATACGATAATAGGTCCAACAACTGATCACAGGGACCAATCGATGAAGATATCATCTTTCTTCAACTAACACACCAACACCAGGATATCCCTTTGAAACGAACTAGGTTAGGTAAGCTTTTATCTTCTAACTCTCCAAGTTGTCGTTTAGCTTAACCAACTAGCTCAGGGGTATCCAACATGGATTCTTGGAGAAGGGGTGGTTTACAAGAAACCAACTTGATCACGAGCTCACCATAGCGGTCAGGTGACAACCTGGTAATACTTCCGAGAAGATATACGAAAAATCACGAACCACCGATATGTCACTAAGCTCGAGAACAATCTTGCTTTTCAGGGCAAGATGATATGGTGAAATAAGCAAGGGATTGGATAATCCTAACTCATAGATCAGGAGTGCACCAGAAATAAGGACTAGGTAGCATGATCAATCTTAGAATGATGATTCAAAAACCAACACGCTAAGAATGAAATTATTGTCCATTAACTACCAAGCAACAAGGTTGCTAGGAGTATTGAATTCACACATCACGATTCACTTGTCGGCATTCCGGTTGCGACAACACCGAACCGAGGGATGAATAATAAGGGCGAGAAGTATCACTACGTCAAGAATTCACAAGAGCCGGTGCAATTCTCATGAAAATCCTAACATAAAGACAGTAATACTTCAGGGTAGAACAAAATCAATAGCTGGGTTGGCATTTTGATCTGCGGAGCACAATTATTTTGACCTAATCCTGGATATGGATGAGGTTCTGGAGTTTGTTTCTCCTAGTCATTCCGAACAGAATGACTTGACGGACCACAAGAGTAATAGGCATCGATGAATGAATGCACACATACTCTTGACTATCAATTGATAGACGAGGGTCGGAATACAATTAAAGAGTGACAACCCAAGAGAACATATGATTTTCTGAGTTGTGGATGCATGGACTAGCATGTCGAACGAGTTCAACATATTTCTTTCGGATAACCCATGCAGAAAGGTTGAACTGGCAGAGTCACAACATAGAGTCGAGAACTCGTCAAGAGCACTCTTATTGTAATCTTTCGATTCAGCGAGGAACTTCTGCCATAAGCAGTTCATGGTATTGGAAGAAGGAAATACCATGGATCTCGAGGACTATCGCAAAGGTTACTAATATCCTAAAGGAACTAGGAAACACTATCAACACGAGGTAAGTAGGGTGAATCTCGGGTTCGAAACCCAAGGAGTAGAATACCTACTACTAAATTGCATCACGGGATGCTTTCGAGAATGAAGGCCAGAATCATCACACTGGGAACACAAAACATGGCTAGATTACCTGGCGATCCTCTAAGACACCTAGGGTCATAATACTAGCTCCAACATATATGTCGAGGCAATAGAGTACCTCAACTCACCGATTAGTGTGCTTAATCTGGCCCAAAAGGACATCAGGAACGGGAGGAAGGGATTTGCAAATGCTTCAGACTATTTAGAAACCTGGGATGACTCGGACAACAGAACGGCTGTAAATGCTCAAAAAGATTTGAGACATGCTACAAAAGGGTGGCATAGCCACTCAGAAGCACAATATCAACGTTTCGAGATCAACAGTTAACATACGGAAGTAGTAGGAACTGAACTGAAGCTTAAATCCATCAATCCTATAAGTCTAAAGACTAGTAACACGTGATCCTGATAGAAAGAAGAGAAGGCCTAGTTCCTTAACCCCGGAGGAAACATAAAATGACTCGGATCAGAGGGAATGAGGTATAAGGAGTAAAAAGAGCCTTACGTTCCACCCCACAATCAATTCCCATATATAACTAAAGAATTTCTAGACTCAACTTCGACCAGTTTGGCTTGGTAATCCTACAGGCAGTCAAACTCTGATACCAAAACTGTCAGGACCCCGACTCAATGCCACATCGATCTAGCATGTAACACCTCATATCACTTTGCGGCCTCACGCACGGTATTCCCACGGGTGTCGCCTTACCTTTGCCCGGGACCATTTGCGCCTTTTGGCACACGTATATGATAGTATCGCTAGCATCCATATGATAAGGAGCCCGGGCTGACATGGCTAGTCGTAAACCCAAAGTGGCACAAACTTATAGGGACAGGCATCCATAACCCAGCGTCGAACATGTCGGTCATCAGCGAGTGAATTCAGGCTATAGCACTGGGCTAGCAGGACTCCAGTGAACCGGGCTGTAGCGGGCTAACAGGACTCCGGTATTCATCACGTGACATTTCCCCGAAGGGACAGACACATGAACGAAGGACACATGCCGGTCAGCCTAAGTGTTCCGGAGCAGTAGCAAGCTACCATGGCTCAGTGGAAGCACTAGGAGATATTTCCCGGTAAGAGAGGCTACTAGGGATAAACAACTAGATAGTCAGATCCCACACATACCAAGCATTTCAATAACATACACACAATATGCTCGATATGTGCAAATACAACATGGCATCACAACATGACTCTACAACTCAAGTATTTTATTCAATAGGCTCCGAGGAGCGAGATATTACAAACATGGGTCTCTTGACCCAGCATTCAGAGCATACAAGTCAAACACACGCGGAAGCTTAACATGTCTGAGTATAGACAACTACAAATGAAAAAGGCTGAGAAGCCTGACTATCTACCAGATCCTGCCGAGTCCACACGGAACTACTAGTGAGACGGAAGTCTCTCTGCAAAAACATAAAATAGGCAAATGTGAGTACAAATGTACCCAGCAAGACTTACATCAGAACTATCTACATATGCATCATTATCAACAAAGGGGATGGTGGGGTTTAACTACAGCAAGCCAGCTTTGACTCAGTGGCTATCCTGAACTACGACTGCAATGTAACTCTTTCAAGTGGCGCACACGAGTCCACATATTCACCATATCAATACACCACTATGGAACCGCTCCCGTCTCCCTACGAGAACGCCATCCATAGCACTCACGCTTATCTTCCGTATTTTACAGTATCCACTTTCACTTGTCTATGAACTGTACAGGCAACCCAGAAGTCCTTTACCACGGACACGGCTATTCGAATAGATAATGTTAACCCTGCAGGGGTGTACTTCTTCACACACGCTCTCGCCACTTACCGCCATGTACACCACGTGTATCTCGGCAACCTTCAAGCGGAAGCCTGGCGAGGGAGTCGGCCACGACCTGACTAACCACACAAGTATCTCGTCCAGGTTTATCGCCTATTCGGGTTCCATCCACAAGGAGATCCGGCCGGGGTGTCGCTCACGGCCCCAAATGATGTGTGCAGGGTTCCCAAGTCCACCATCTGGGTGCCACTTGGTACACTGGGCCACTGTGCCTAGTCTGTCCCAAGCCCACCTGTACCGGGTGCCACTTGGTAGACTACTAACACTACCTAGAAACACCAGAAACAAGTTGCAACTCCTGGACAGAGATCAGGTTGATTAATAAGTCGAGAGGGGCACTTAAGCATTCCAATGCGTGGTAGTAGCTGTTCATGGATCACAAACACAGAACTCAGTTCCTGAGGACGGCTGCAATGAGACAACCCACCATGTACTCCTACATGGCCTCTCACCGCTACCTTTACCAAATCGTGTTCACACACTTACCTCACACATAGTAGGACATGTTCACACACCTCTGATTCATCCCAGATGAATCAGACCTAACTCAACTCTAAGCAGTAGCAGGCATGACAACAAGCATGAATGAGTAGGCACATTAGGGCTCAAACAACTCCTACTCATGCTAGTGGGTTTCATCTATTTACTATGGCAATGACATGTCATGCAAAGGATAAAGGGGTTCAACTACCGCAGCAAGTAGCAGATGTATCGTTGTTGTCCTAATGCAGTAAAAGAGAGCAGGAGCGAGAGAGTGGGATTGTATCGAAATGAACAAGGCGATTTTGCTTGCCCGGCACTTCTGAAGATATTATAGCTCTTCATCGGTGTCATCGAACTCATCGTCGAAACCACGGCTATCGAGAGGGGACAAGCACCAGCAAACAAGGAAGAACACAATCAATGCAATCCACAATATGATGGATGATCATGACATGGCAAAATGAGTGTGTTGGACTAATGCATCTACAACCAGGGTGGTTTGAGGTCATTTGAACCAAAGATTCAAATGCAAACTCAAGTTATGGGTTTATAAAGTGCATTAACATGTTTTGAGCTAAACAGCAAGGTTAAGTTGTTTAAACACGCATGAAAACAGTATAGATGGATAGATTGGATTTTTCTGATCATTTTTCATATATAATTTATTTCATTTGGAGTTACGGTTGAATTTCTATGAATTTTAGAAGTTTAGGCAATTTTCTGGATTTCCTGAATAAGAATAAATACAGAAAAAGATTAACTGCGTCAGCATGACGTCGTGGTGACGTCAGCAGGTCAACTGGGTCGGCCAGGTCAAACCTGACCTGTAGGACCCACTGGTCAGATGACTCAGCTAATTAAATGAGATAATTAGTGCTAAATTAGCCCTAACTAAGCTGTCAGTAGTGCGGGGCCCGCGTGTTAGTGGATCATCTAATTAACTAGTTAACTAACACTAATTAAACCTACAATAATTAAACAGGGGCCTGGGCCCACTCCTCAGTGAGAGAGAGGGATCAAACCCCTGGGCAGACGAGGTCAAACCCCGCCGGTCAAAGCGGTCAACCCGCAGGCGTTTAGCCGCCGGCGAGGCCAGATGCGGCGGCGGGCTTCGGGTTTGGTATTCCGTCGACCAAATCAACGGCGGAGATGCGCTAGGTGCTTCTGGTGGACTCGCGCGTCGAGTGGTGCAGGCGGTGTGTGCGCGGGTGGCCGGAGATGACGCCGGCGTCGAGCCAGGCGGCGGCCGGAGCTCAGGGGTGCATGGGAACGCGTCTGCAGCGTGCAAACGCACGAACTAATGCGCTCAAGAGCCTCTACGCGATGTGATAAGCACAACGAACGCACACACGGGGCCGTTAGGTCACCGGGGCCACGCCGACGACGAGCGCGGGCGGCGGCGGGTTCGGGCGTAGGTGGTTCGGTGGCTACGGCGGCCTACGGGGAAGGAGAGAGAGATGGATGGGGGAAGAGGCTCACGGCGAGTCGGACGAGGGGGTCGGCGAGCTCGGAGACGGTCCGGAGTAGTGGGGGCGGCAAGAGGGATCTCCGGCGGCCGACGGCGAAGATGAAGATGATGGAGTCGCTTCGGGCGTCCCGCGGGCGCGTGCTTCGTCTTGAGGCTCCGTCTCGTCGAGGTGGAGCCTTTGGGCATGGCGGAAGGGTGAGCGGGTGGCTCTGGGCACGGTGGCAGCGAACGGCGGGGACGGTCGCTCTCGGATGCGTGCGAGAGAGAGAACAGAGGAGGGGGAAGGGTCCAGGGAGACTGAGAGAGAGGCCAGGGGTGTCGTGGCGTCTCCGTGGCGCTCTCAGAAGAGTCGGGGCGTCGCGGTGGAAGCAGGCGCTGGCGCACACGCGGCGACCACACTCCCTGCCTACTGGCGCTGGGAGGAAGACGACAGAGGGGTTGCGGTGGTGGGCTGGGCCAGTTGGCTGGGCCGGCCAGCTGCGGTGCTGGGCCAGGTGGGGCGCTAGGTGGGGCTGCAGGTAAGGCCAGGTAAGCCTTTTCCTTTTCCTGTTTTTCTTTTTCTATTTTGTTTTCTTTGTTCTGATTTAGTTTAGGAACTAAATCATTTTAGATAATTCTGAAAACTATTTTGGAGGTTAACTGAATTATTTCAGGGCTCCACAAATAACTTCAGAATATTTGGACCATTTAAAATATATATAGCATTTAAACGGCTCCAATTCAAATACTTTTGTGTTAATTCAAAAATCCAAAGATGACCTAGAAATATATTCATCATTTTTGGGAGAGGTTTTCACCTTAACCAGAAATCATGAACTTTTCTTAGGGACATTTTGGGATTATTGGAAAAGATTTTAATCAAGCCTAGATGGATTGATTTAGTGCTAGGGTTTGAACAATCCCCATTTCAAGTTTAAAAGAAATTTAGACATGATGCAACAACCAAGCTAGTCCAAGTACATAGCAAGGCTAGGGATGTGACACATAAACATCCAAAAGGGGTAATATAATAGCATGGAACAATCAAAAATTATAGATATGTTGGAGACGTATCAAGCTTCCCCAAGCTTAATTCCTGCTCGTCCTCGAGTAGGTAAATGATAAAAAGAGAATTTTTGATGTGGAATGCTACCTAGCATAATTCTCAACGTAATTTTCTTTATCGTGGCATGAATTTTCAAATCCAAATGATTCAAAATAAAAGTTCATATTGATAAAAGAAATAGTAACACTTCAAGCATACTAATCAAAGTAATCATGTCTTCTCAAAATAACATGGCAAAAGAAAGTTCATCCCTACAAAATCATATAGTTAGGCTATGCTTCATTTTCGTCACACAAAGATGTTCTCAACTTCTATACCCCCGATGACAAGCCAAGCAATTGTTTCATACTTAAATAATCTCAAACTTTTTTAACCTTCACGCAATACATGAGCATGAGCCATGGATATAGCACTATGGGTGGAATAGAATTTGATGATGGGGATTGTGTGGAGAAGACAAAAAAGGAGAAAGTCTCACATTGACGAGGATAATCAACGGGCTATGGAGATGCCCATCAATTGATGTCAACATGCGGAGTAGGGATTTCCATGCAACGAATGCACTAGAGCTATAAATGAATGCTGAACAAAAGAAAACTCATGGGTGTGCATCCAACTTGCTTGCTCACGAAGACCTAGGGCATTTGAGGAAGCCCATCGTAGGAATATACAAGCCAAGTTCTATAATGAAAAATTCCCACTAGTATGAAAAAGATAACTTATGAGACTCACTATATGAAAAACATGGTGCTACTTTGAAGCACAATATATGAGACTCACTACATGAAGAACAAGGTGCTACTTTGAAGCACAAGTGTGGAAAAAGAGATAGTAACATTGCCCTTTTTATTTATTTTCTCTTTTTTTTCTTTTTTTCTTCTTCTTTTCTTTTTTTGTGGGCCTTTCTTCTTCTTTTTTTCTTTTGGCCTTTCTTCTTTTTTTTTCTTTTTCTTCTTCTTTTTTTTCTCTTTTCTTCTTCTTTTTTTCTTTTTGGGCAATGCTCTAATAATGATGATCATCACACTTTCATTGATTACAACATATGAATTACAACTCGAAACTAGAACAAGATATGACTCTATATGAATGGCTCCGGCGGTGTACCGGGATGGTGAAATGAATCAAGAGTGACATGTATGAAAAATAATGCATGGTGGCTTTGCCACAAATACGATGTCAACTACATGATCATTCAATGGCAATATGACAAAACTAATGTATGTCATGATGATGAGCGGAATGGTGGAAAGTTGCATGGCAATATATCTCGGAATGGCTATGGAAATGCCATAATAGGTAGGTATGTTGGCTTTGTTGAGGAAGATATAAGGAGGTTTATGTGTGATTGAGCGTATCGTATCACGGGGTTGGGATGCACCGGCGAAGTTTGCACCAACTCTCAAGGTGAGAAAGGGCAATGCACGGTACCGAAGAGGCTAGCAATGGGGGAAAGGTAAAAGTGCATATAATCCATGGACTCAACATTAGTCAAAAGAACTCATATACTTATTGCAAAAATTTAGAAGTCATCAAAAATCAAGCACTACGCGCATGCTCCTAGGGAGATAGATTGGTAGGAAAAGACCATCGCTCGTCCCCGACCGCCACTCATAAGGATGCACAAGCCAGGTACACTTCATGTTTCAAATTTGTTACACAACTTTAACCATACGTGCATGCTACGGGATTTTCTAACTTCAACACAAGCATTCTTTAAATTCATAATCACCAAACTAGCATGACTTTAATATCACTACCTCCATATCTCAAAAAAATATTAAGTATCAAATTTATCATAGCATCCAATTCACTTCCTATGATAGTTTTTATTATACCCAACTTGGATTCCTACCATTCTAGGACCAATTTTATAACCATAGCAAATACCATGCTGTTCTAAAAGAATCTCAAAAAGATTTAAGTGAAGCATCATAGACTAGCAATTTATTCAAAATTAAGTCACCACCGTGCTCTAAAAGATATAAGTGAAGCACTAGAGAAAAAACTATCAAGCTCAAAAGATATAAGTGAAGCACATAGAGTATTCTAGCAAATTCTAACCAAGTAGGCTTCTCCCAATAGGTGTGTACAGCAAGGATGATTGTGGTAAACAAAAAAAATCAAAGAATAATATAATACACGATGCTCCAAGCAAAACACATATCATGTGGCGAATAAAAATATAGCTCCAAGTAAAGTTACCAATGAACGAAGACGAAAGAGGGGATGCCTTCCCGGGGCATCGACAAGCTTAGGCTTTTGGCTATCCTTGAATATCTTGGGGTGCCATGGGCATACCCAATCTTAGGCTCTTGCCACTCCTTATTCCATAGTCCATAAAAGCTTTACCCAGAACATGAAAACTTCACAACACAAAACTCAACAGGAAATCTTACAAGCTCCGTTAGTGAAAGAAAACAAAACCACCACATAAGTTACTGTAATGAACTCATTGTTTATTTATTTTGGTGTTAAACCTACTTTAATACAACTTCTTTATGGTTTATAAACTATTTTACTAGCCATAGATGCATCGAAATAAGCAACAACACACGAAAAACAGAATCTGTCAAAAACAGAACAATCTATAGCAATCTGTAACTAACGTGAACTTCAGGAACTCTAAAAATCCTACAAAAATAGGAAGTCCTGGAAAATTTGTTTATTGATCAGCAGCAAAAAGAATCAACGGAAAAGTACGTCTCTGTGATTTAACAAAACTAAATTCGTGCGCGCAAAGTTTCTGTTTTTCAGCAGAATCAAATCAACTATCATCATTGGTTATCCTATAGGTTCTACTTGGCACAAACACTAATTAAAAGATAAAAACACATCTAAAAATAGGGTAGATGCAATATTTATTACTAAATAGGAACAAAACAAAAAACACAAAGAAAATTGGGTTGCCTCCCAACTAGCGCTATCGTTTAACGGCCCTAGCTAGGCATAAAGGCAAAGATAGATCTAAGTAGTGCCATCTTTGGCACTCGGAAAGGAGGATCTCCTTTCTATGGCATTCATTCTTCTATTTAAGGTAAGCACATGGCAATTGATGGAAGAAGTAAGATTAAGCACGTTACGGAAGTATGCCTCTAAACTAGACTTCATCTCTTTGATAATTTCATTTTGATAAAAGCACAAGAGAGTAGTTGATTCAACCTTATCATTCATAGGGTGACCAAATATGGTTTTCATTTTTTCATAAGTATCTATAGCATCCTCTTCAAGAAAACCTCCTTCAAAAATAGAATCTAAAACTTGTTTAAAAGAAGTGGGCAAGCCAACATAGAAACTTTTTAAGTAAACTTCAATTTGATATTGTGGCACATAGCTAGCCCGAATCCTTAATAACCTATCCCAAGCATCTTTTAAAGACTAATCAAGTAAATAGCAAAAAATTCCAGAGTCTTCCTCATCAAAATTATTCAAGCTCTCATTGGTGACCCCGGTGGGTCTTTCTATAGCATCATCATTTATGAGCTTAGAGAGGATAGAGGGATTATCCAAGGTACCAGAACCTAGGAAAGAGCCATTAGTTCTTTTTGATTTGGCCATGGCAACGGGAAGGCCAACGGAAGAGAGGAGGAGATTGGGAAAGAGGGGGCGAATAAAACGGCAAGGGTGAAGTGGGGGAGAGGAAAACGAGAGGCAAATGGCAAATAATGTAAATGCGAGGGAGATGAGTTTGTGATGGGTACTTGGTATGTATTGACTTGAGCGAACACCTCCCTGGCAACGGCACCAAAAATCCTTCTAGCTACGTCTTGAGCTTGCGTTGGTTTTCCTTGAAGATGAAAGGGTGATGCAGCAAGAGTAGCGTAAGTATTTCCCTCAGTTTTTGAGAACCAAGGTATCAATCCAGTAGGAGGCTCCTCAAAATTCCCACGCACCCACACAAACAGACAAAGAACTCGCAACCAACGCAATAAAGGGGTTGTCAATCCCTTCATGGCCACTTGCGAAAGTGAGATCTAATAGAGATAGTTTGATAAGATAAATATATTTTTGGTATTTTATAATATAGATGCAAAAAGTAAAGATGCAAATAAAAGTAGATTGGAAGCAAATATGATAGGAGATAGACACGGGGGCCATAGGTTTCACTAGAGGCTTCTCTCAAGATAGCATAAGTATTACGGTGGGTGAACAAATTACTGTCGAGCAATTGATAGAAAAGCGAATAATTATGAGATTATCTAGGCATGATCATGTATATAGGCATCACGTCCGTGACAAGTAGACCGACTCCTGCCTGCATCTACTACTGTTACTCCACACATTGATCGACTCCTGCCTGCATCTAGAGTATAAAGTTCATAAAGAACAGAGTAACGCATTAAGCAAGATGACATGATGTTGAGGGATAAACTCAAGCAATATGATATAAGCCCCATCTTTTTATCCTCGATGGCAACAATACAATACATGCCTTGCTACCCCTGCTGTCACTGGGAAAGGACACCGCAAGATTGAACCCAAAGCTAAGCACTTCTCTCATGGAAAGAAAGATCAATCTAGTAGGCCAAACCAAACTGATAATTCGAAGAGACTTGCAAAGATAACTCAATCATACATAAAAGAATTCCGAGAAGATTCAAATATTATTCATAGATAAACTTGATCATAAACCCACAATTCATCGGATCTCGACAAACACACCGCAAAAAGAGTTTACATCAAATAGATCTCCACAAGAGAGGGGGAGAACATTGTATTGAGATCCAAAAGAGAGAAGAAGCCATCTAGCTAATAATATGGACCCGTAGGTCTGTGGTAAACTACTCAAAACACATTGGAGGGGCTATGGTGTTGATGTAGAAGCCCTCCGTGGTCGATTCCCCCTTTGGCGGAGCGCCGGCGAAGGCTCCAAGAGGATATCTCGCGGATATAGAAGGTTACGATGGTGGAAATTGTGTTTCGTTGGCTCCCTGGATGTTTTTGGGGTACATAGGCTTATATAGGAGGAAGAAGTACGTCGGTGGCCGCCCGAGGGGCCCACGAGACAGGGGCGCGCCCTATAGGGGGCGCGCCCTCCTATCTCGTGGTGGCCTCAGCTGCTTCTTGACTTGCACTCCAAATCCTCTGGATCATGTTCGTTCCAAAAATCACGCCCCCGAAGGTTTCATTCTGTTTGGACTCCATTTGATATTCCTTTTCTTCGAAATACTAAAATAGGCAAAAAAACAGCAATACGAGCTGGGCCTCCGGTTAGTAGGTTAGTCCCAAAAATGATATAAATGTGTAAAATAAAGCCCATAAACATCCAAAAGGGGTAATATAATAGCATGGAACAATAAAAAATTATAGATACGTTGGAGACGTATCACGTCTTCTGTAAAACGTAAATTAAGCAACGTGAGTACAAAGGTACTCAGCAAGACTTACATCAGATCCTACATATACATGCACATTATCAAGAAGGGCTGGTGGGGTTATTGCAGCAAGCCAGCTTTGACTCTTGGCTAAGCTATCTTACGAGACTCCAACTTGAAATGGTTTTGCGCACTCGAGTGCACTACTCACCACTTCAATACACTAACGAGGATCCACCTCCGTCGTCCTACAGAAGAGCCATCCTCGGGACTCACGCTTATTTTGAGGCTTTTAGTAGTATCCATTTACTTGTCTATGAACTGTATAGGCAACCAAGTAGTCCTTCACCGCGGACGCGGCTATTCGAATAGATGATGTTACCCTGCAGGGGTGTGCTTCTTCGTACATGTTTCCACCACATAGCGTCTGCACACGACATGTGCTCGGCAGACTTCAAGCGAAAGCCGACGGTGGGTGTAGACGACGACCTACCTAAACACCTAAGTCTCTAGTCCAGGTTTATCGCCTATTCAGGTTCCATCCGCAGGGAGTCCGACCGAGGTTTCCACATACGGCCCCGAACGATGTGTACAGGGTTCCGAGACACCTAACGAGTGTCCGGCATACCCGGCCACGTGCCTACCGCATCACAGCCCACCCCGCGGGTCAGCGCTGTCCACGGCCTCCAGTAAGCTACAAACACCGAAAACTACTTGCAACTCCTGGACAGAGGACTAGGGTGGATAAGAAGTCGAGCTAGTTAATTAAGGATCCCAATGTATGGTAGTAGCTGATTCTTAAATCACATATACAGATCTCTGTGCTTAAGGACGGTTCCAATGAAACAACCCACCATGTACTCCTACATGGCCTCTCATCGATACCTTTACCAAATCATGTTCAACACATCACTCTTATTATCGACATGACCATTTCACTCTAGCCCATCACCCAGATGAACCAGACCTGACACAAGTCTAAGCATAGCAGGCATAGCAAGGTAGGAAACACATACAGAGGGCTCAATCAACTCCTACACATGCTAGTGGCACTACTACGAAAAGGCTTGCTAGTGGCGCACCACAGGTGCGCCATTAGTTTACCAGATACTAATGGCGCACCAGGGAGTGCGCCATTAGTATATCACATGGTGCGCCATTACTATCTGACTTGGTAATGGCGCATCACATTGAAGTGCGCCATTACTAACAAGTTTTTTTCAAATATCGGTGCACCGAGCATGCTTAAGTTCGCAGTTCTGTCCAACCCAGCACCACCTCACTTAACAGGAACTTGTTGATATATCTATCATATCAATCCTATTAAACCTTGTTGATGTCTAGGACTTTGTTCATGTTCATGAGTATGATAAAATTTTGAAAAATATTTCAAACTTCCCGGTCATATTACATATCATTTTTTGAAACAAATTAAAAAAATTTAGAACCAATTTTTTTTCTGTTACTAGTGGCGCACCTAGCAAACGGTGCACCACTACTAAGTTTCAAGTTTTTTGAATTTTTTTGCCTCTAGATCTTTAAAGCCCCGTAACTTTTTCTGTTAGGTTTTTGAGGATTTTTAAAATGTTTAACGGGGTTCGCGCGGTTAAATTCGGATGTAACTTTTCGAGTAGATGATTTTTCATGTAAAAACCTTTTTAATCCGAGTTCGTATGCAAAAGTTATGCCCATTTTACAAATTCCAGAGAGATTTTGCAAATAAAGTCGAAATTCATATTTGTAAATTTTCCCAACAAGTAGACCACATATCACATGGGAAACTTATTTTCTTTTTTTGACATTTCCATCATTTTCTTTTATTTTTATAAAACT